>NC_043707.1:11438246-11462720 GCF_006229205.1 Suricata suricatta
GGGGACTTCTGCCTTTTGTAAGTCTGATGTATAAATTCTCCAGCTGACCAATGTTGACCCACAGGTAGGGACATCTCTGCTTGAAGTTTTGGTAGTGAAGGAAGTTTTCCCCAGGTGGTGAAAACTGTTGGGTGGGGGGTGGGGGGTGGAAATGATAAGGGGCAACAAAACAAAGGCAAAAGAAATGTAGATAAATGTCCTTCCAAGGAGCAGCCCACTGATGAATCCCAGAGATAGGCCACATTCCTTAAGGAACTCAACTGTCTCCAGGTTAATGCTTTGCTAGAGGCAAAAAGCAACCTCAGCTTGACCAGAGCCAGACCTCTAGGATCCTCTAAGTCTTCTTTAACATATGGAAATCCTTTTGGGAAGGTCCTTAATCTTCACCCCCCCCAACTTAAAGGTATAGAAGCAATTGCTCCTCACCAGCCTCAGTGTGACTCTGTCCAAGGATTCTGTCCCTGTGCTTTAATAAAATCACCTTTTTGCACCAGAAAAAAATTAAAATAAATAAGACAAATTGATTTGTCTTTTTTGAATGACATAGACTAGTCAAATTCATGAAGAAGGCAGAATAGTGGTTACAGGGGGCCCTTGGGTGGCTCAGTCGGTTAAACATCCAACTCTTGATTTTGGCTCAGGTCATGGTCCCAGGTTGTAAGATCAAGCCCCTTGTCAGGCTCCATGCTGAACATGGAGCCTGCTTAAGATTCTCTCCCTTTCACTCTGCCCTTCTCTGCTGCTCATGCGCTTAAGAGAGAGAAGCTCTGGGGCGCCTGGGTGGCTCAGTTGGTTAAGCTTCCAACTTCAGTTCATGTCATGATCTTACAGGTTGTGGGTTCAAGCCCCGTGTTGGGCTCTGTGCTGACAGCTCAGAGCCTGGAGCCAGTTTCAGATTCTGTGTGTCCCTCTCTCTCTGCCCCTCCCCCACTCATGCTCTGTCTTTCTCAGTCTCAAAGATAAACAAACTATTTTTAAAATAAATAAATTAAAGGCGACCTCTCACTGTCATTAATCTTAAAGAGAGAGAGAAAGAGAGGGAGAGAAAGAGAGGGAGGAACGCTTAAAAAACAAACAAACAAGAACCTCAAGTTTCTTATGTTCCCCGGACTAAAGCAGAATCGTGAGCCATTACGCTTCTCACACAAAGTTTCTGACACTTTCACACAAAAGCCTGACAAACCTGTTCATGCCTATTACAATCAACTCCACACTATCTTTTAAAAATATTCTGATCTTCCTTATTTTTGAGAGAGAGAGAGAGGGAGAGAGAGAGACAGCACGAGCAGGGGAGGGCAGAGAGAGAAAGAGATGGAATCAGGAACCTGAAGCAGACTCCAGGCTCTGAGCTGTCAGCACAGAGCCCAACACGGGGCTCCAACTCACAATCCGTGAGATCATGACCCCCGCCAAAGTCAGAAGCTTAACTGACTGAGGCACTCAGGCACCCTGATCTCCCTTTAGACGTTGACCCCATCGGGTAACATTTGATACTGTGGTTATGAACCAGCTGAGGCGGGATCCTTCTCTTTTGGTTAAAAAAGATCAGGATGGAATGGGAAACTGCCTCAGTTGAGGAACAAAAGCTGAAAAAAAAAAGTTAAATTTCTTTACAACTTACAGCCCATTGACAAGTCTTGGGGACAGGCAGAGTGACCTCCCTCTGGGTTCTCAGCTGTCTCAAGGTTAATACTTTGCTAAGGGAAAAAAGCAATCTTAGCTTAACATTATCCTGACCTCCAGGATCCTGTAAATCTCCCTTCACATATAAAAATTCCTTTGGAAATTTCCTATATCTCTGCCCCCCAAGATATATGTAAGCAATCATCCTCCAAGCATATGGCCCACTGATATACAACAGAAAGGTCTCATAACTAAGGTTTTATTAGACAGTAATAAATGACCTTTCCTAACAATAGCTAACCCCTCAAGGTTCTAGAAACCTTGCTTCCAAAATTCCTTAGAGAAGTAGGCTATCCCTAACCCCCTCCCCTCTCAAAAGTGTATAATCAGCCATTTCTCACATCCCCCATGCAGCTCTTTCTGCCTGTGGGTCCCGTCTCTGTGCTTTATTTAATAAAACCACCTATTTGCACCAAAGACGTCTCAAGAATCCTTTCCTGACCGTTTGGTCCGAACCCCAACATTTTCACATCCCTGCCCACTCCAGGGTTAAGTAATTTGGCAAACCAGCTCGCTCAGCCTAAAACAAAGTCTGCTAAAATTCCCAGTTTTCACCTCCAGCCAATGAAGGTTCTAAAGAAAACCAAAAGTTCCCTAGTTTCTCTATTACTGCAAAGAGCCAGGGCATTAAAAAAAAAAAAAGTTACCAACAAAAGCAATTCTCAGTGATGGGGATCCAAGGACCAAGAGGTGTTCTTTTCAGTCCTGCTGCCTCACGGGCTCGGAGAAAGGGAATCAGATTGGGAATTAATCGCTCTATCCCTGTGTATCCTGGAGTCACACTCTTGGTGCTCACTGTCTTCTGCTCTAAGGCAGCCCGGGCCTCCGGTACTAAAACAGTTCAAAGGTGGGGCCTCTAGTAAACTTCAGTAGATTTCCGTCTCTCAACTTGTTCCTTTTTGTTGAGGCTCTTTGAAAGATACGTACCCTTTTGTTCTTAGTTCCTCTGGCCCTATCCGTTTATCAGGCTGAGATTCTTAGAAAAGTACCAGGCCAGAATTCCTTTCTCCCAAAAGAAAGACGTAATTCTAGAATTGGACAGCAGGAACCCAAACAGCCAACCAGGGGAAATAAATGACCTTTTGGCATCTCTGGGCTCTGTCTCTAATGGCACGATAGCGGAGTCTGGGGACACGGGGCCTTTGCTCCTAGTGAATCAGCCACCACCCTCTTAATGGGAGAAGTTCTCAGTTGATGTTGTTGGAATCCACAGTGCAGCTCCTATCGAGACTCAGATAGAGCCCTCAAAACCTCTCCCCACTATGAATCAAGTCCCTGTAAGTAAAGAAGCCCTTCGAGGCATCAAGCCTATAATGGAGATTCTGAAGCTCAGAGCGTCACCATCTCCTCTGCTGGTCCGTGTAATACCTCCGTTTTATCTGCTTGGAAGCCCGCTGCCGGGGATGGAAGTTTGCTCAGGACCTCCAACAATAAATAACACGTTTACTCCTCAGCACCCTGTTGTTCCTAACCGCCAAGCGCCACTGACATAACATTCCCTCTGCAAGCACATTTTTCACTGTAACTGATCTATGCAGTGTGTTTTTACACTGATCAGTAAAGCCAGTATCTTTTTTTTTTTTTTAAATAATCTCTACACCCCATGTGTGTCTCAAACTCACAACCTTGAGATCAAGAGTTGCATATTCCACTAACTGAGCCAGCCAGGTGTCTGTAGGCAATATCTTTTTTTCAAAAAATTTTAAACATTTAGTTTATTTTTTAAATGTTTTTTATTTATTTTTGAGAGACAGACAGAGACAGCGCGATCAGGGGAGGGTCAGAGAGAGAGGGAGACACAGAATCGGAAGCAGGCTCCAGGCTCTGAGCTAGCAGTCAGCACAGAGCCTGATGCAGGGCTCGAACCCACAAACTGTGAGATCATGACCTGAGCTGAAGCCAGATGTTTAGCTAACTGAGCCACCCAGGTACCCCAACATTTATTTTATTTTTGAAACACTGAGTGCAAGCAGGGGAGATGCAAAGGGAGAAGGAGACACAGAATCCAAAACAGGCTCCAGGCTCTGAGCTGTCACCACAGAGCCCGACGTGGGGCTCGAACCCACGAACCATGAGATCATGACCTGAGCTGAAGCCGGATGCCTAACTGACAGAGCCACCCGGGCGCCCTCTCTAGCCTTCACTTGGGAAGAATGGCAATGCATTTGGATGGTAATTCCCCAGACTTTCACAGAGAGTACTTCTTACTTTTCACAAACCTTAAAACCTGATCTGGAATGAGCAAGTTTTCTGCAGGCTCTATTTGCTCCAGTAGAGAGATGATTTGCTTCTCTCCTCCTCCTAACTTCTTCCCAGGAAGACAGCATCTGTCTGTTTAAAACTTTTGCCTTAAAGGGACATCAAGTCTCAGAAGAAAAATTGCAGCTTGCTCACATTCAGGTTAAGTGATTAGGGCCTAAGATCTTACAATAAAAGCTACATTTAGATCCATAAAAGCCCTCATGACTGCTTAACATGGACAGATTACATTTTGACATCCCCGTGACCATGGACAGGAAACTCCTCTAACCCACGCAGATATTTCATGGTTTTTATTTAAGGAGAAACATGGTGAACCCTGCGCTGAGTATGCCATTGCAACTCCCTTGAATTCACTGAGGCAGAACCTTTACCTCTGGCAACTTCCGCAAGATGAATTATGTGCCTTTAACTCGGGCTCCTATTGGAACCACGGGCAAAACCCGAAAAGCATTTATACTGATAGTTGATATGCCTTTGGAGTAACTCATGACTTTGAAATATTATGAAAACAAGGTGTTCTTATTTCTAGTGGGAGATAATATTAAAAATGGCTTCATTGGAGCGCCTGGGTGACTCAGTCGGTTAAGCGTTTGACTTAGGCTGAGGTCATGATCTCACTGTTTATGAGTTCGAGCTCGAATTGGGCTCTGTGCTGACAGCCCAGAGCCTGGAGCCTGATTCCGATTCTGTGTCTCCCTCCCTCCCTCTCTGACCCTCCCCTGCTCATGCTCTGTTTCTCTCTGTGTCAATAATAAATAAAACATCAAGTAAATAAACATTTAAAAAAATTTTTAAACGATCCTATGTCAAAAATTTATTATATGCCATACTTTGTCAGCTGTTCTGGCCATTCTTAAGATTCTGAGGCATTCCAGACTCTAGTCTCTGGAGGCCAAAGTAATCTACCTCACTGCCATTTCCACTGAAGTGTCGCTGTCAAGGAGACTGAAAGCCAGACTTCCATCATGGTCCAGAGACATGTCTCTCAAAGGATAGTTTTGGAAAGACTGACGAGAGACACCCAACATTTGGCCGCAGAGAGGGAAAAACAATATCGGAAATCTAGTAATTGTTGGTTTGACAGAAAGAAAGAATTTTGGTTTGGACCAAATAACAATCTGGCCCTTCTAAAATTCCCACTACTTATAGTTGTCAGTGCATTAAACCACTGGGCTCCTGGGGCGCCTGGGTGGCTTAAGCGTCCGACTGCGGCTCAGGTCATGATCTCAGTTCGTGGGTTTGAGCCCCAGGTCGGGCTCTGTGCTGGCAGCTCAGATCCTGGAGCCTGCTTCCTACTCTGTCTCACTCTCTGTCTGCCCCTCCCACATTTGCACATGCTCTATCTCTCTCTCTCAAAAATAAATAAACATTAAAAACAACAACAAAAAACCACTGAGCTCCTGACACAAAAATGATGTTCACAAACCAGTATTGGTGGAGACAGTGCATAGGGCCACAAAAAGCGGCCGGCCCGCCTGCCCCACCTGTCCAAATTATAATCCAGGGACACCCGTTCACACCAGTGGATTTCCTAGAGCTTCCCCATCTCAGAGATCTAAAGATGTATTAGTCGTGGCTTGTGTATTTTATCACTGGACCAAAGTTTTGTAGACACGTCATTGCTTCTGTTGTAGGAAAAGATGATCCCTACATGGGGAGAATGTCATAGTGATCAGGGAACCCATTTTATGGGTCAAGTGCTTTAACAAGTGTGTGCTGTTGGGCCGGTTTTACAACACTTCCATTGTGCAAACTAGAGGGTAGGGGCCAGGGGCAGGCTGCCCCAAGACAAGCCACTCTAGCATGAAGGCTTTCTCTTTCTTTCTTTCTTAAGTAAGCTCCACACCCAATGTGGGACTTGAACTCCCAACCCAAAGACCAAGTGTGGTGTGCCCTACCAACTGAGGCAGCCAGGCACCCCAAGATTATCTTGAGCCGAAGGCACTCAAGACTCTGCGGGCTCAGAAGAAACTTTGCCACTCCCTTAACTACAAAGAAGAATATAAATTGGGGGGTCTTTCTCAGAATAAGGGTAATTGTTAGAGAGAACTTTTATCTGCACCACCCATCTTTATGGCAGGACAAACATCTAATTGCCAAACATCTGCTTTTACTGCCCTGGGGACTGCATTCCTCCCCTTGAAGTCCCAGACTCCTAACTCTGTCTCCTGAGTTCAGATTGACATCCATACCTCATTCTGCGTGTTTTTGGAATTTGCATGTCTAAATGAATTCTCTGTATATACAAATTTGATTCCTTTTTCTCCTGTTGATTTGTCTCATGTCATGTCAATTTCATTCATAATCCAGCTGGAAGGAATTCTTGTTCCCCAATGATACCATCTTCCATCCTGAGGGTTAGTCACACACACTAATAGCACCATTAAGACCCTCCAAGTACTCTGCCCTAAAGCACTGCCACTGGTCCTTCTAAAGTTTTTTTTAATGTTTATTTGTTTTTTGAGAGAGAGAGAGGCAGAGCACAAGGAGGGCAGGAGTCGGGGTGGGGAGGGGCAGAAAGAGGCAGACACAGAATCTGAAGCAGGCTCCAGGCTCTGAGATGTCAGTCCAGAACCCAAGGTGGGGCTCGAACCCACGAACTGTGAGATCATGAGCTGAGCAAAAGTCAGATGCCCAATTGATTGAGCCACTCAGGCTCTCCACCATTGGTCTTTCTAAGTCTCATATCCAGCCCCTTTGGAACTCATAGTCTCTTACCCTTTGAGACAGTTAAGGGACTTTCAATGCATTTGGCCCCTGGCACCTTTGACCCACAGTTGATAAAAGGAGATATGCTTCAAGAACATAAAGGCCCAATTGCTTCTATTAAAAATGCAATGCTTTGGGGCGCCTGGGTGGCTCATTGAGCATCTGACTTGGGCTCAGGTCATGAGCTCACAGTTCATGGGTTTGAGCCCCACCAAATGTCACGTGACATAGTTTTTTATACATTTCTATTTCTTGGTCTCCCATCTATGGTAACACATACAAACATACAGCTGATTAAGTGGTCTCAGTTTACAAGGTCATAAGGGATGTTGTCACGTAGGCGCATAACTAGGTTACCTTGAGGTCTTCTCTCCCTTTTTTTCTCTCTCCTTAGGAAGGGGACCCTACCATAAAGTGACTGAGCCACCCAGCCACCCTGATGTAACAATACTTTTAAAGCTCATCAGCTATTGCTTTAGGTTTATACTCACCCTGTATGTTCCCAAAAGCACTGGGTAAACTCTTTCAGCCAGCTCTTGGCAGTATTTACTATTCTGCTTTTGTACGGCCACTTTAAGCAAGGACTTCTGAGAGGCATACATGAGTTCAGGTTTGCCTTCCAACTTTTCTTTCCTAGGTTGGCAAGAACTCCAGTAAATATTTTCAGCTGGCTACCTTCAGACTTAAGATCATGGCTTAGAACCAACATACCGTTTGAAATTGTCATGTTACTTTTGATCCATCAATCTTTTGTTAAAACAAAGTACCCAATGAGGTGATGTTGGCTCAACACTTCAAGATGATCCCCAACACTCACAACTTTGAGAATATACAGACTTCAGATGGGAAGTTCATGAGTTTCTGTCTCCTGACCTCCTTTTTACTCAAACGAGATCTTATGCGGTCTCCATTGGCTATGCACTTTCCTTCCAGTGTGGGACATTTCAATCAGGAAAGGTCCTTCCCAGCACTGATGGACAAAAACATTATACACAAAAAACCCTAACTTTTGATGAGTGATGCTTTATCAAAAGGGGGAAATGTGAATATTAATAAGGGAAATCTCACTAAGGTGGACTCCGGATGCCAGAAGGGGGAGCCCGACCACCAAGTGTAAATTACAGGAAGAATTGTCAATTACAGATTCCTTCCTGGAAGAATCTCAACAGGAATCATTTACATTCCCCAGAGGGGAAAAGATGTATATTACATCTCATACAGGAAACCAACCACCCCTACAAGGCAGTCAATGAGAGAGAAACTGTCACAACCCTCCTTCTCTATAAAATAACGTTCTCTTTTGTTTGTAAGACTTGCCTATGGTTTGGCCATAGCTTGCTTATCCTTGATTGCAATTCTCTGCTATTCCTGAATAAACCCATCTTTTGCTGATGGAATAACTGGTGGTTTTATTTTTTTTAATTTTTTTTTTTTTATACAGAGAGAGACAGAGCATGAGAGGGGGAGGGGCAGAGAGAGGAGGAGACACAGAACCAGAAGCAGGCTCCAGGCTCTGAGCTGTTAGCACAGACTCAGAGCCTGATGTGAGGCTCGAACCCATGAACCTGAGATCTGACCTGAGCCGAAGTCGGAGGCTTAACCAACTGAGCCACCCAGGCGCCCCTGGTGGTTTTATTTTTAAGGTGAACAGAACAGAGCTGTACTCCACTTCTATGTCCCTTGGTGACCACTTATTTCTCCACTGTCCCTCCCATACCTCTTTCTCTATCAGGCTGTAAGTGGTTCTTTTTCTTCTTTTTCTTTTCAATGTTTGCTTATTTTTGAGAGAGAGACAGAGTGTAAGCAAGGGACGGGCAGAGAGAGGGAGACACAGAATCCGAAGCAGGCTCCTGGCTCTGAGCTGTCAGTATAGAGCCCGACAAAGGGCTCTAACTCACGAACTGCTAGATCACAACCTGAGCCAAAGTCGGACGCTCAGCTGACTGAGCCCAACAGGTGACCCTCATCTTTTTGTTGTAAGGAATAATCATTGTTTTATTATTCTTTTATTTATAATTTTTAAAAAATTTTTAATGTCTTATTTATTTTTGATACAGAGAGAGACAGAGCATGAGAGGGGGAGGGTCAGAGAGAGGAGACACAGGACCGGAAGCAGGCTCCAGGCTCTGAGCTGCTGTTAGCACAGAGCCTGACGTGGGGCTCGAACCCAGGAATGTGAGATCTGACCTGAGCCGAAGTCAGAAGCTTAACCGACTGAGCCACCCAGGCGCCCCTTATTTATTTATTTTTGAGTGTGTGAAGGAGAGCCTGTGTGTGCGAGTGGCAGAGCAGGAGGGGTAGGGAGGGAGAGAATCCTAAGCATGCTCCATGCCCAACCTGGAGCCTGACCTGGGGCTCAGTTTCATGACTCTTGAGATCATGATCCTGAGATGATGACCTGAGCCCAAACCAAATGTTGGATGCTTAGCCAACTGGGCAGCCCAGGCTGTAAACTGTTTATAAGCACTCCACTCAAATGAGTCCAGAGCCACTGCTTTCAGCGCAGGGTGTGTATTCAGATGCTTTTATCTTGAAGCCAGATCTGCTGCCTTCCAGTCCCATGCACTATTCCATACTGTGTACTGATTTGCCACCTAGTGGCTATATGACCTTGAGCAAGTTGGTTCCTTTTCTCGGTTTCTTCAACCATAAAACACTGATGATAACCTTCACAGCACTGTTCTGAAGATTAATGACAGTGCAAATAAAGAGGTCAGTGTGCACAGTTCTGACACAAAGAAAGCACTTAGGTGAAGCTAGTAATATAAGGAAATCTACCTTAGTGTGCAAAGGGTTGATGCAAACTTGTAAGAACTATGAAAGACTTTATGAAGAATCCAACTGACAGATTTAATTTTAAAAAGAGATGGGGGGGTCCAACCTTACATAGGGTCTTATATTGTCGATGTCTCCCACTAGTGAGAACTTGGTCATAACACAAATGGAAAATGTGATTGTACCCAGCCTAAACTAAAAATGGACAAACTAAAAAAGAGGTACTCTGGAGAACAAAATGCAATGTTTTTCTGCTGGACAATTCACTCTTTCTTGAAGAAGCTGCAATTGGTAAGGGAGAATGTGGCTGTCCCATTCCACAAAAGATAGCCAACGGTGAGTCCTCAGTTCTACTGAGCTCCAGAGATCGAAGAATAGTAGTTTTCTGGGCCTGTATTAGCACTCCATAATTTTTAGACTCTAAAATTGCAGGTTTTCTGCCACTATTAATGAGTCCTATTGTTATTTTGTTCAAGTAAGAGCATGTTTGGGGCACCTGGGTGGCTCAGTTGGTTATGTGTCTAACTTCGGCTCAGGTCATGATCCCTTGAACCCAGGTTCATGGGTTCAAGCCTCGCGTCGGGCTCTGTGCTGACAGCTCAGAGCCTGGAGCCTGTTTCAGATTCTGTGTCTCCCCCTCTTTCTCTCTCTGCCCCTCCCACTCATGCTCTGTCTTTCTCTCTCTCTCTCTCAAAAATGAATAAACATTAAAAAATTAAAAAAAATTATTTCCTTCCATTAGAGCTAGGAATATAAAATCGTAGTTCTGATGTTGGTGTATTACATTTATACTTAAAATAATGTTTTTTTCATTTTTCAGTTTTTTCTTTTTTTTCTTTTAAGGTTTATTTTGTTTTGAGAGAGAGCACAAATAGGGAAGGGGCAGAGAGAGAAGGGGACAGGGAATCCAAAGCATCAGCACAGAGCCCAATGAGGGACGGAAACTCAGGAACTGTGAGATCATGACCTAAGCCGAAGTCGATCGCCCAACCGAGCCATCCAGGTGCCCTCACTTTTCAGTTTTTTAAAAAAGTTTTTTTAATGTTTATTATTTGTTTTTGAGATTGAGACAGAATGAGAGCAGGGGAGGGACAGAGAGGGATGGAGACACAGAATCTGAAGCAGACTCCAGGCTCCGAGTTGTCAGTCCAAAGCCTGACACGAGACTCAAACTAATAAACCGTGAGATCATGACCTGAGCCGAAGTCGGAAGTTTAACTTAACTGAGCCGCCCAAGCACCCTTCAGTTTTTGACTATGTTTCAACTAATTTAACATTTTAGGGAAAAGTAGCCACCAAAAATTTAACGGAAGTAAATGTACTAACACACATTTTCTCTTTCACCTTTGGAATCAGTTGGTCTTGGCTGGGCACTGGCTGTATGCCCTACTGATTTTCTTGAAAGGAAGGTCTCAATATTTTGTATATTCATTTTCTGACTGAAGATGTTTCTCTTCTTTAAATTTGTAGCAGAATTTCTCCCCAGAAGCACTCCTGATCTGTGAAAAAGATACTTTAGTATGCTAAGATTGGGAACCTTAAGATAAATGGGTACCTCATAAAATAAAACTTGTTAAAATGCCATACAAGAAAGCAAAGAGTTCTTTCTTTCCTAATTGAAATTAGGAAACTCCTAATTGAGAGAAATTGGAAATCCTAATTTCCAAAAATTCCTCAATATATCTCCAGAGAAGGCTCAGCAAAGCTGTCAGGGTCCAAGAATAATGTTATTTACTCAGTATTTATACGGGTACACTGGGTTTGTGAGAACTGGCTGATAATATACCAAGTTGGGAGGGGGTTACGAACAGACTAAGTCTCTAAGGTATTTTGGAAGCAAGATTTCCAGGCCTTTGAAGGGCTAACTGCTGTTAGGAAAAGGCCATTTATTCCTGGTTAGTAAAAACTCAGCCATGAGCTCGTTCAGATATATAAAAGAGGGCCATAAGCTTGGAATATGATTGCCAATGCATATCTTGGGGGGTAGAGATAAAAGAAATTTCCAAAGGAATTTTTATATGTTAAGGTAGACTTACAGGATCCCAGGGTTGGGATAATGTTAAGCTAAGATTGCTTTTTGCCCCCAGCAAAGAGTCACCAGGCAGCTGGGCTCCTAGAAGGAGGTCACTCTGTCCGTCTCAAGAACTTGTCAGTGGACTATAGACAGCAAGGGAATTTAATTTTTCATTTGCCTTTGTTTCCCATGTCGGTATGACATAGCCAACACGAAGATTCTGTGCTTTCTTCCGTGCATATAAACCTATTAATAATTACTCAACAATAAATTGTTTTCTCTTTCTTTTATATTGATATACAGACGTCTTTTGGTTGGTAGGGTTATTTTATTTTCCTCTAAAAATAAAGGAGTTCCTTTATGCTACCATCCTATATAGAGCAGTACTTCTCAAACAGATTTTTTAAAATGTTTATTTATTTATTTTTGAGGAGAGAGAGAGAGAGAGAGAGAGAGAGACAGAGAGAGAGAGGTTCCACGCTGTCAACACGGAGCCAGATGCCGGCTCGATCTCATGAACCATGAGATCATGATCTGAGCCAAAATCAAGAGTCGGATGCTTAGCTGACTGAGCCCCTCAGGCGCCCAACAGAAATTTCTAATCACGTATCCCTAATGTCAAAAGGAAGCAAGCCCTGGGATAGTAAGAAACTTGGGACATTTTCATAGGAAGTATCAAGTTTTGTATGCTTATATATATTTTTAACTGTTTCAATAATATCAAAATAAACACAAGGATATTATGGAGTAGAATAGGATAACCATATGCATTTAAAAGGAGGAACAGCTTTATGCTATATCTCCAGGATAGTGGCTTTCTTTCTTTCGTTTTCAAGAGTTCAGAGATCTCTACACCCAAGGTGGGGCCCGAACTCACAAGTCTAAGATTATAGTCACATGTTTTACAGACTGTGCCATTAGGTGCCCCTACTTTCTCATTTTTGACTCTATTTCATAAAACATGTTTGTTTTCATCATATTAATATTTTAAACTACTTGTCGTCAAGGAAAACTGACATTGTAGCAAGATGGACTACATTTTATCTCGGGACATCAGGGATCCCTTAGCAAACTGCAGGCATACTCAAGTTCAGAAGTAACGTTACTGATTGATTCAAGAAGTTCATGAAATATTGGTTCCTAAACTTGTAGAAATATCTATAAAGAGTACTAAGGTTAAAAAAAAAAAGAAGAGTATTCAGATGCTGCTTTGTAATCCATTTTATTTATTTTTTAAATTTTTGTTAATGTTTTTTACTTATTTTTGAGAGACAGAGTGAGCAGGGGAAGGTCAGAGAGAGAGGGAGACACAGAATCTGAAGCAGGCTCCAGGCTCTGAGCTAGCTGTCGGCACAGAGCCTGATGCGGGGCTCGAACCCATGAACCATGATGACCTGAGCCAAAGTCGGATGCTTAACCAACTGAGCCACCCAGGTGCCCCTTAATCCATTTTAAAACACCAAGTAAAGATACTGGATGTTTGGGGGTATAGAGGAACTGTCCATATTATCTTCACAACATTTCTGCAAATCTGATCTATTTAAAAATTAAAAAGCTTATTAAAAATAATTCCACCTTTAGGAACTTAGAGACCAGGGGCCAGTATTTGGGTGTGGCTTTAAAAAAAATTAACGTTTTTTTACACTTTTGAGAGAGAGAGAGAGCACACGAGCATGGGAGAAGCAGAAAGAGAGAGAGACAGAGGGAGACACAGAATTCAGGCAGGCTCCAGGCTCTGAGGTGTGAGCCCAGCGCCTGATGCAGGGCTCGAACTCAAGAGCTGTGAGATCATGACCTGAGCGTCGCTCAACCAGGTCACCCAGCCACTCAGGCACCCTCTTGGGTGTGACTTTTTAATAACAGAACCTGAATGACACCAGGTCTTACACTGGTTTTAATTCTCTCACGCCCAATTCCCAAGGTTCAAATGAACTCATTTTTAATCTACTGTGATTTTCGGACTCGAGTCGGTGTGCTAATTTTTGACAGTTTTCCTCCTTCCTCTGTTGGGAATAGTGGGAAAAGCTGCCATTTAAGTATTCCCAAGGGCCTGGGCCAACAGGCGAACAAAAGTGGTAACAATAAAAGGGAAGACAATGGAGAGTGGAAAAATCCCCAGACAATTCTCTTCTGGGCGTACTATTAACTGGCACAGGAATGTAACCACGAGCAAATAGATAAGATGGGAATTAAGATCTATCAATAGATCCTAATCTAGCCACGTCTTCACCAACAGAGGAAACCATTAACTCCTCAGGAGGTGGTGGCACCTGGGGCCACGCGGTACTCCCACCTGCGGGAGGAGATACTGGAAGAGGGTCCTTGCCCTTCGCTCTCCTTCAAAGGTCGCCCTTGCTCCCAAAGGCAGGGTGTGGGGAGAGGAATGCAGACATTTCACTCCTGGAAGGCTGGACACAAACCACCTGCAGCCAAAGGTAAATTCCACGGGACGAGGTCCTGAGGCTGAGGACACACGCAAGGGCGCACTGAGCGGATGCGCATGCGGAGAGGACGTGCGCGCCGGCGACGGGACGCAAGGCGCATGCGCCCCTCGCTTGGGAGGCGCCCTTTTTTTTCTCACGGCAGGTGAGAGGCGCGTTCTTTTTCCCTCTCGCCCCGCCCCCAGCGCCCCCCCCCCCGCGCAGGAGTGTTGCCATGGCGACCCAGTGGCCACAGCGGGCGGGTGGCTGGCTGATCCGCTCTGCCGACCTGGCGGCGGCGACGGCGGCAACTCATGGAGCTTTCAAGAAACGCGGTCCGGGAGACGCGGAAGCGGACGGGCCTCGGCCGGTGCAGGCACTTCTTCTGGCTGGGCGTCGCCTTCGACACGGCGGGCGCGACCGTGCTGTTCACCGGGGTCTTCGCGCACCTGGTCTTCTCCGACCTGCTGCTCTACCTGGGTTCCATCATCATCTTCCTCAGCCTGCTGTGGTGGGTCTTCTGGTACACCGGCAACATCGAACTGCCTGCCGAAGGGTCCTCGAAGCGGCCCTTGCACGTGCTCTCCTCCACCCTGGTGGAAGCGCTGAGCCGGACGGTCGGCCACCGCTTCTCCCTCCCCGTCTGCAACGTGTCCGGCCCCTTGAGGCGCTTCCAGCGGCGCGGCGGCCGCAGGAGTTTCCTTCGGACGGCTGCTTTGGATATGACCGTCACGGGCCAGCTCCAAAGCCGGCTGGAGAAGGAGGACCGGGACAAAGACGCCACGAAGAGTGTCCGGGAGGGCGGCGACGCGCAAGACCTGCGCGGAGAGGACCTGAGCCCCAAACCTGAACCGGTCGGAAGGTCCGAGGGAGTCGGGCCCCCAGGCCCCGAGGCCGGGCTACCTGGGTGTGTGGAAGGAGCGTCATCCACGCATCTGGGGCCACCGCACTTCGTTGCGTCTCCTCCGGACCGGCCTCGGGCGCCCGGCGGCCTCCCCTGCGGGACCCTGCGCGTAGTCCCCTTGACCTCCGCCTCCCAGCCTCTAGCTGTGCAGTCCTCGGGGAGCCAGCCTGCAGCGGCTCTTGCCTCTGCCGGCCAGCCTGCCGCCTCCTTGGCTCCTGGCAGTCCGCCTGCAATCATTCTGGCCTCTGAGAGTCTGTCTGCTGTCTCCTCGACCTCGATGAAGCGACCTGGCCTCGTCCTTGACTCTCAGGGCCAGTCCTTGGTGCCCGTGGCCTCTCAGGACCATCCCGTGGTGCCCGCGTTTGCACAGAGCAACCTCCAAGCCCTTCTGAAAGCCTCTCAAAGCTGCCCCCTGGTGTCTGCGTCCACACAGAGCACCTCCAAGCCGCACTAGCCAGCTTGAGAATGTCTGTCTGGACTCTCAAACTCCATCTCCAGGGGCTCGGGCTGCCCAGGCCCAGGCCCCGAGCACCCCTGTGTTTGTGATCCAGCTCCTGTCACCCCAGTCTTTTCAGTCCCAAACGGTGGACTTGCCGCTCTCCCCGGCCATCCCGGACTTTCAGACCCTGTGTCACACCCCTCACGTCCCCCAGAGCATCTCTCTTTAGTCCAAGAGGTTACTCCCCGCCCGTCTGCGTCTGGCCAGGAGTTCCAGAAGCCAGTTGCACAGTCTTCTGTGACTCCACCACCAGCCAGCCAGGAGTTGAGTCAGGATCCCCCCCGCCACCATCTCTCCACCCCCCCGGGACCCAGGCCCAGTGGTCACTGTCCTGTGAGAACACACCTGTCCCTGCCTCAGAGAAGAGAAGTCACCCTCTGTAGTATAGAACCAGACCCCAGACATCCGCGTGACCGCTCAGGCCTCTGCCAAGTAAGTGCCTTTGGAAGAGCCCTCACCTGCAGTTTTCCTTGATTGTTTCTGGGTCTGTGTTCTGCAGGGTTCCTGAATCCCTTCTGTCGGAAAACCTGAAGTAAGTGAAGACCGAAGCGGTCTGTTTCTGCAGGGATTAGATCTTTTGAACTGCCGGGAGGTTTTTGGAACTTAGTGCTGCGCATGGATAAGTCTTGTTAAGCTTTTTTACCTACTCCCCCACAGAGTGAGATCGATTTCTCTTATTTAGGCTTTCTAAGGACAGGGTGGGAAGACATGCCACCAGGAGATTTGGGGGGGGTTGGGGGAGTGGGGCTCTGCAGTGTTTCTGAAACAAGATGATTTTAGGGGGTAGAGGACCACAGTGTTAAATAGCAATGAGTCCTCCAGGGGTGAAAGTTATTCCCTTTTCACTTCTTTTGTGGTCTTTTTGATTCTGTCCAGGAGAATGTCCTTAGTTTGGGGGTCGTGATCTCCAGTGCCTCTCTCACTTTGGAGGCAACAACCATACCCAGCTAGGATTTAATACCATGTGTGTTAAAGTTATCTGAATGGATAACTTCTATTTATGCCAAGTAATACTGGTCTTCCTATTTACAGTAGTGCCAGTTGCTTTTCACAATGTAAATAAAACAAAACAAAAGAAACAAAAAAACCCAAATGAGTCAACTTAAAGGTAAAAAGTAAATTGTATAGTGAACGTTGAATGATCGTGAAGTTTGGAAAACATTTGGCTAAATCCCATGAACTTCCTATCAGATCACAAGACCCTCTGTGCCAACCTGTTTGATGAACTCTGTTGTTGAGGATGTTGAGGACCAATTCCAGCTAACTCGCCAACCTTTTGTCAATTAGAAAGGTAGAAAAGGTCATGTGAAGGTCAAAATTGGTGACCCTGTTCAGTGGGTTAAATCCTGTCATAATGGTATTCACTGCTGAGTATCAATTTCCTGATCTTTCTCTCTAACCCTGTTCCATAAATTCAGTGCTCTGGGGGCAGGGAGTGTATAGGGCAGAGCAGTATTTGGAGGTTATGTTAATGCTCCCTGTTTAAATGCTACCAACATGGCCTCCAAGATGGTTATTTCACGTTGGTTTCATTTCCGGGTGTGGGAAGGTAACAGCTGAATATTCGGTGGACGCCAAACTCTTAATTTCCTTCTTATTTAGGCTTGTTAAGGAGGATCATGTGTATGGGCACCTGGGTGGCCCATTAGGTTAAACTTCCAACTCTTTTTTTTTTTAAAGCTTTAAAATTATTTTTATTTTTTAATTTTTTTTTTAAAGAGAGAGAGAGATCATGAGCAGGGGAGAGGGACAGAGGGAGAGAGAAAAACAGAATCTTAAGTAGTCTCCATGCTCAGCATGGAGCATAACACGGGGCTCAATCCCATGACTCTGGGATCATGACCCGAGGCTGAAATCAAGAGTCAGACACTCGGCCGACTGAGCCACCCCGGTGCCCCAAGCCTTGGAGTCTTGAACTTGGCTCAGGTCTTGATCTCACAGTAATGACTTAAAGCCCCTCCTTGTGAGGCTCTGTGCTGGGCATGAAGCCTACCTAAAAAAAAAAAAAAAAAAGGAAAGAGTAGGTGTGTTATGATTCTATCCGTGGTCTCTGTTGTAAGGTAATGGCAGCAGGTCAAAACTCAGGTAATAATTCTAAGGTCTTTACCAGTTCTAAGCTGAAAACAGACCTCTTAGACCTTAGCAACAGTTTCTAACCCAAGTGTAGGCTCCATGGGCGTTCTACTTGGAAAGAACTTTCAGATGTTTATTTGCACATAACTTTTTTATAAATCCTTTTTAAAAATACTTATTTTTGAGAAAGAGCGAGGGAGCAGGGAAGGGGCAGAGAGGGGCACAGAGGATCCAAAGTGGGCTCTGTGCTGAGATCAGATAGCCCGATGTTGGGCTCCAACTCACGAACTACAAGGTCATGACCTGAGCCAAAACCGTGAGTCAGACACTTGACCAACTGAGCCCTCAGGTGCACCCCCCCCCTTGTTTTTGCTACAAAGATGACATCAGGTAGGATGAACATCAAATGTTATGAGACATTTCTCTATATTGACCATAAGATACTTACCTAAAACCAGAGTGGACAAGTTTTTTCTCTAAAGACCCAGCTAGTAAGTATTTTAGGCTCTGTGGGCCAAAAGGCAAAATCAAGGCTATTCTGTGGCTGTGTATATACTAGGAGCGAACAGAAAACTGCCCCCAGTGTGGGAGGGTAGGCTGCATGCTTCCTTTGCCGCCATCACGGCATATGGAGGTCTTCACCTAAGAGCAGTGGTCTTTTCAGGGAACTTGCCATCTCGTCTCGGTCCACTGGCCTGAGAGGAGGTGATTTTCCAGTGTCTCTGACTCCCACTTTGAGATTCCACTGTTTGGTCCATGCATTTGCCACTAGAGCCTAGAATGAGTAGATGGTGATGTTCAGGTCCTGAGCAGACCACTGGCCAGACAGGCAGGCATTGGGAGCTCTGGGGGCAGCAGGGGTGGAAACTGAGGCCCATGTTGGCCTTTGAAGCCCACAGTGATAGTCCACAGCAACAGGAAGGTACAGGGTGAGGAGGCGTGCTCCTAGTCCCTGGTGGACAGAGACCAGAGGTGCTGCAGAACACACAGTGCCCTGGCTGGCCCCTTACAACACAGAATTATCCCCCCCAGAACAGTGTTACTGTGAGGATGAGGAACCTTGGTCTAGAAAAATATTTAAAAATTTGCTCTGTAGTGTAGGAGGAACCTAAAGAAAAATCTTTTTATCCTTAGAGGACTCATTTGCTCTTAGTCACGGTATCTTTTTAAAAAAATTTTTAACGTTTTTTATTTGAGTGAGAGAGAGACAGCGCAAGCAGGGGAGGGTTAGAGAGAGGGGGAGACACAAAATTTGAAGCAGGCTCCAGGCTCTGAGCTAGCTGTCAGCACAGAGCCCGACGCGGGGCTCAGACCCACGAACCATTAAATCATTACCTGAGCCGAAGCCAGACGCTTAACTGACTGAGCCACCCAGGCGCCCCAGTCATGGTATCTTTTAGACTGTGAAGTTCTTATTCACCTTTGTTTTATTTATTTGTTTATTTATTTATTTATTTATTTAACTAGACTCCACACCCAACATGGGGCCTGAATTCGGGATCCTAAGATGAAGAGTCACATACTCTAATGACTGAGCCAGCCAGGAGCCCCTGTTATATTTATCTTCATATTACCATTTTGAATTAACACACACATTTGTCAGTAACACTAGCTAACATTTACTGGGTGTTGTAATACACGACACACCGCACTAAGTAACGTACAGGCATGTCGTGTTGGTCCAAACAACCGGAGGCAGGCCCCATTGTTGTCTCTACTTCAAGGAAGCTAGTCTTTATATTGAAAGGCTCAGTAATTTTCTCCATGTCACAAAAACAGAGGAGCTGGAATTGAGGTATGATTGACGTATAATTTGTTGTAAGGTGTGGATTATAAGCTTTCTTTTCAGGTTAAAGAAATTAAAGAATGTTTTTCATAAGCTGGTCAATTGCAGCGTGAGCTATAATACTCCACATCAATCCATGGGTAACTCCTCTATTGAAAGCTGTTCTTCCAGAGACAGAATGAAGATCAAGAACTCTGTAATTTTTTTGTTACACTCTGTTTATAAATATCATCTCAAAAACAAATTGCTTTTTTTCCTCCCCAGAATCACCAATGTTTCTACGGACTTAGTGCCAACTTTATAAAACACAGGTACTTACCTTAACCTCGTTTTGGAAACCTCCACATGGAGTCCTGATCTAGCTCAGACCAGCAGGCCTACTAGATGGCCTTTGCCAAGTATACGTGTGTCAGCGCCAGGGAGGATTTTCCAGTCTCAGACCATAAACTTATTGCCAGAATTTTAAGCCATGATAACTAAACTATTCTAAATGATCTTTGTTTAAAAATAAGTTGGTTTTTAAAATAGACTTCTTGTGAGAAAGGAGAAAATAATGCCTCACAGACTCTGGGTGAACACGAAAATAAGTGTAGCTCCCACAGAAATGACACTGGAAAATGTAACTATGAATTTAAGATTACTTTGTGATCTCATTAAATAATAGAAAAGTCAACACAATCAATACATTGTAACATGCCACAATTTATATGTTCATTTCATTTAATGAACATGAATTTCCCATTTTCCCGAGGACTTTATTTTTCCCAAGACTTTAAAAAAATCTGATTAGATTGTACATTTAATGGTAATCAAATAAAATTCATTTGAGAGTGTCCTCTTATATTCTTTGTATCAGTAGGTTACTTATGCAAGAATGCTCTAATACAGTGATAGTTTTCTTTTGAAATTTCCAGTTCTAGGCAAAAACATGTTTTCAAGAGGTACGATACTTTTGATCAAAACTCCCCAAAATTTTAGCTGTTTTATATTTCTTCCCCCTTTCCATCCTAGGCTTCAGTATTCCTATATTTATAATTTTAAAAAATTAACTCAGGCTGAAAGACTATGCGTTGCAGATATTTGGCAACAAGAATAACAGAAGGACATTGCGCTAAGTGAAGTGAGCCAGGAAGTAAGCCAGTCACAGCAAGGCAAATACTGTGTGCTCCCACCTCTATGACATTTCTCATATGACACAATCAGATGCATAGACAGAACGGTGGCTGCTGGGAGGGGCGGGGGAAGGGGAAAGTTGTTTACTGGGTTTGTAGTTTCAGATGAAAGGAATTCTGGAAATGGTTGTACAACATTGTGAATGTGCTTAACGCCACTGAATAGTACGCCTGAAAACGGCTAAGATTAGGGGTGGGTTTCGGTTAAGCCACTGACTCTTGATTTTGGCTCAGGCCATGATCTCATAGTTTGTGAGTTCCAGCCCCGAGTCTGGCTCTTTGCCAATGGCCCAGAGCCTGCTTGGGATTCTCTTTCTGCCCCTCCCCCTGCTCAAGCATGTCCATGAGCTCTCTCTCAAAATAAACAAACTACCTCTCTTCCATAGCAAGTATTCACTGGAAGCCATTTGGTACAATGTGACCTCACCTCTCTAGATCGAGTTAGAGAAGGGCACTGGACGCAAACTTGGCCAATGAGAAATTATTTTCTCTTGGCTTAAGATATCCATGTATCCTTAGAATCAAATTCTCCTTTTCTGCCTAAGCTAGTTTGAGATAGTTTCTGTTACTTTCAAGCCATAAAACTTTAACCAACATAACTATTCTGGGAATGAGTGTAAAATTCATCTCTAGGGGAAGGCTGCTCTTTTGAAAAACACTTTTAATGGGTCTTCTGGGTATATTAAAGTAAAGCAAAAATTCATCCTGGGATGAAGCAGCTCAGAACAATTATGAACAAGTCCAATGCACAGTGATGTAAAAGAACAACTGTATTGTGGTCAAGACTGTGTTTACGTGCCGTATGTTAATACTTGTTTGCCTTTCTGTTGTTCATTTTGAAGGTCTTTTCTCCCCCTTCTCCCTTCCTCCCTCCTTCCGTCCTTCCTTCCTGCTTTCCAAAAGTAATCTCTCTGCCCAATGTGGGGCTTGAACTCATGACCCTGAGACCAAGAGTCCCATGATCTACTGACTGAGCCAGCCAAGTACTCCAGTCTTTCCCTTCTTAGATTAGAACTGGAGACCAAAAGAGATGGGACTCCAGGGAAGGCAAGACTAGATAAAAGAGGCTTTTATACTTGCAAGGTGAGATGGCCCATGGACGAGGGTAACTGAGTAGAGGATCCCCAATGAAGAGACATAACCAAAGAATTCCCCAACAGTGAATTGTGCTATTTAGTTTTCAGATTTTCATTTTATTATAATGAGGCTTCTACTGAAAAAAAATTTTTTTAAACATGGAAGCTTAGTCTTAACTATGCTTTGGGAGAATAAGGAAGGAGCTATGCCCAAGTTTAAGGAGATATTTCTGGGAATGTATATTGGCACAACCACTTTGGAAAACTCAGCCATGTCTTGTGTACCCTCCAAGCCAACAAGTCTACCCTAGAAAAATTTTCACACACATGATTCAGGGGACTATAGAAGCATATTCACAGAAATGTATACAATAGTGGGGGGGTGTTTGGGAGGGAAAAATAATTTAAATGTTGGTGATAGGAAAATGGATATATAAATCATGGTGTATTCATATAATGGAATGCTACATGGCAGAGAAACATAATACAACAAGAATGAACTGAAACCAGTAGAAGGTATAATACAGAATGAAAATAATTTTATCATGGAAAGACAAGCAAAAACATGTAGTTTAATATGGTAATTACCTAGAGAAAAGTTGACATGGTTTTAAAAAGTTGGGAGAGTAATTACCTTTGGGAAGAAGCAGGGAGAAAGTGGGACCTGGGAAAGCATACTGGAAGCTTCCATAGTACAGGTTAATGTTCTGTTTCATAAATTGGGTGTTACATTCATTCATAGGTATTCATTTTATTATATTTTATAGCTTACATTAACATTTTTATTTGAGAGAGAGAGAGAGAGAGAGAGAGAGAGAGAGAGATTGAGAGCATGCACACAAGCAGGGGAGGGGCAGAGAGAGAGGGAGAGAGAGAATCCCAAGCAGGTTCTGCACTGTCAGCAAGGAGCCCAACGCGGGGCTTGGACTCATGAACCATGAGATCATAACCTGAGCCAAAATCCAGAGTCGGATGCTCAATCCACTGAGCCATCCAGGAGCCCCTCATTTATATTATTTTGTGTACGTCAGACTTAAAAAAAAAATGAAAGAATAAAGTAATTGTCAAATTGCTTGGCAGTGCAGAGTTAAACTTCTACTGACCCTGTATGAAAGTGCCAATGAATTGTGATTTAATTCTTTTCCCCTCTGCTTTGGGGATAGAGGGGAAGAGATTCCCACTTTAACGGCTGTCTTGAGGTATCTTTGTAAACTACAGAACAATTTCCTCTGCTCTCAGGACACTGATAATCTCCACCAGGCATTCTGAAGGAGCCCTAAACCAGTGGGGTCAGTAATGGTGGGGCATTATAGAGTTGGCAGAAAGAGAGTTACTTATTTCACACTGTTGTAATTTAGAACACTGCTTTGTATTTAACAAGTTGCTGTAGCTGGTTTAATGTCCTTTTGATAATTCTATCAATTTCCAAAGGTTGCAACATTTTCCACTCTTAGAAACTAAGTGGGGTCTGGTGGGGGGGGGCACTCCTTCTTTCCCTCTGCTTCCTTCCCACCCTCCATGCCTTGGCCCTTGCTGTTCTCTATGCTAAAAGACCCTTCCCTGCTTTCAACAGGTCTGGCAGACTCCTGGACCTGCCTTCAAAATTTAAGTTCAGTGGCGCCTCGGTTGCTTATTTGGTTAAGCTACTGAGGACTCTGGATTTCAGCTCGGGTCAAGATATCATGGTTTGTGGGATGGAGCCCCTCTTGGGCTCTGCACTGGCGGTGTGGGGCCTGCTTGGGATTCTCACTTCCTCTCCTCTCTCTCTACCCCTTCCCTACTCATGCTTTCTCTCTCTCAAAATTAGTGAATAAATTTAAAAAAAAATTTAAGTTCAAGGGCTAACGCCTCTTGAAAACTGTCTCCTCTCTTTGATTTCATCTCTGTGGTTTCTGGGTAAATTGCTCCGCCAAACCTTAGTTTCCGAAAAGGTAAGATTAGCTCCTAGGTCTGTAAGGAGAGCGCAGAGGGTATAGGGCCAGCCCCCTGGGATGCTGGATGGAGCAGCCTAGTTCTAATCCCGGCCGCCCCATCTCTCTGTGGGCGGGTATTAACCAGAGCTCTGGTTTCCTCAGTTTGACCAGCGGATGCTTTGACTCCAAAAAGATAGGGGCGCCTGGGTGGCTCAGTCGGTTAAGCTTCCGACTTTGGCTTAGGTCATGATATCACAGTTCGTGGGTTCGAGCCCCGCATCGGGCTCTGTGCTGACTGCTCGGAGCCTGGAGCCTACTTTGGATTCTGGGTCTCCCTCTCTGCCCCTCCCTTCCCCTGCTCATGCTCTGCCTCTCTCAAAAACAAGTAAACATTAGAAAATTAAAAACAACAAAAAGATAATACTCGTGGCACCCGACCATTAGGGGTCCACTAGGGTCCTTGTCCTTTCTTCGGGACCCTCAGGGCTGGACAGAGCTGCCAAGGATCTCTCTTCTCCCAGTACCGCGGCCTCTGTCACAGCCGCACCTGAATAAGCGGGGAAAGTCCTCCAACTGAGAGGAGGGGCCTGGAGGCAGGGCGGCGAGGAGAAAGTTTCGGTGGCGCTCTAGCCCGCCGGGATCACCGAGCGCTCACGTGGCGCTCCTGATTGGCTGAAGGCTGCAGCTCGTGCGCCCGTCTTCCGGGCCACAGGGGCTGCTGGAAGGCCCACGACTTCCGGTGAGACGCGCAGCCCTTGCGCTCGTCGGGCCCAATGGCGGCCCCGATGCTTCACACGCGGTTACCCGGAGATACGGCAGCCTCGGCCTCTGCAGTCAAGACTCTGGGGGCGTCGAGGACTGGGTGAGAGTCCGGGACTTATGCGCATCTTAGGACCGAGGCCCAGGACCGGGGTTAGGAAAGCGACTGTGAAAGGGCCTGGGGCAGAGCTGACGGAGTCCCGGGAGCAGCCGGTAGAGGGTCATCTCAGGTTCTCGAGAGTGAGCCCGTGCCCTTAAGCGGGTAGTAAAGGTGGAAGAGGAGCTGGAAAATGCATCCGTTCTCCGTTCCAGAGTCCCCTTTTCTCCCCAGTGGGCTCCCGCTTAGCGCCCCAGGTCTCGGTACCACCTCATCCCTCCCTTTTCTTCACGTAGATTTGGGAAGAGTTCCCTGGGCTATTTGAATAATTA
>NC_043707.1:11462820-11487432 GCF_006229205.1 Suricata suricatta
GCTCTCAACAGAGCTTACAACCATAGGCCAGTAAATAAAGGGAGAAGGGGCCACTCTCCTGGTGCCCGGGTTTTATTTCTTCACAAGCTGGCCATCACTACCTGAAACCACCTTTTCCCTTTCTGGCGGTCTTCATTCAAACTGAAGCTCCAATGTCAGAGAAGACGAATTTCCAGCTGTGTCCAGATCTGGAGAACGAGGGTTTCTTATAGAGCGAACAGCAACACAAATGGGAATCAGCTTGGCAAGTTTGAACACTAGAAAGGACACTATGTTTGCACTCAGTGGTTGGAGAGGAGGTCAGAGAGGTAGGCAGGGGCCAGACTAATGTAGGACCTTGAAGAGCCGGACCAAGAGCTTGGATTTGTATTTTAAGTGAGGTGGGAAACCTTTGGAGAGTTTAACAGGGAGGGTAGGATAGCATGAGGTGGTTTCAGGGAAGATCATGACATCACTGAATGAAGACCATGAGGAGGTTAGACTGGAAGCAAGGAGGCCATTTAGGCTTCAGTGATAGTCCCACTGAATGATGTAGGCTCAGTAAAAGTTGGCTATTCTGGTTTTTCTTGTTCTCTGTCTTGCACTTAATAGTATGATTGTCTTGGTTCTACAGACTTTCAGATATGCTCACATTAGAGAATGATTTCTTCAATTCTCCTCCAAGAAAAACCGTTCGGTTCGGCGGGACTGTGACAGAAGTCTTGTTGAAGTACAAAAAGGTAAGAGGAAGTAACGTGAGGCTTGGTGTCTTTTTGCCCCCTGCTTTAATTGAGATGTAACTGACATGGGGAGGTTTGGTTTTGGTGGGTCAGGATACAGTGGTAGCCATTATATGAAAGCCCAGACATAATAAAATGAATTTTATGTATCAGTCTTGAAGTCAGTTATTTAATAACAGCACGATGCTGTCAGCTCAAAATTAGAGTAATAACCTCTTTGCTGAAGTTTGTAACCTCAAATATTTTATTTACATAGTATCAAAAAAAACTCTCTTGCAAGAGCTGGAATAAAAATCATTAGATCGGAGTGTGTCATTTCTGAAAGAACTACCTAAACATTACTTTGGGACAATAAACCAGATCTGGCAATAGAGGTTTTTGTTTGTTTGTTTGTTTCTGGTTTGTTTTTGTGGTAGTTTAGAAGTGATTGTATTAAATCACAGCGATGGAGGGGAAAATAGGAATGGTTGTTTTCATATACGTAAGCACTTAGGTGCATTTATGTGAACGGATGTTTTCTTGTATCAACTGTGATATTCAGATGTCATTTAGACCTGAATGTGAACAGCCGTTTAGTAGTCATTTTCTTTTTTTCCAAGCTGCCTAGCTCCACTAACGTGAATTTGTAAATGTTTGTAGTTAGGATTTTATAATCCACAACTGATGTGTGTAAGTGATGCTGGTCCTTTTATAACAATTAGAGGTCCTGCTCTTGATCTTTAATAGGAAACCGAAGCAAGAAAAACTACTTTTTTTTGTTTGTTTGTTTAGGGTGAAACAAATGACTTTGAGTTGCTGAAGAACCAGCTGTCAGATCCAGACATAAAGGTAATAACTTTAGGTTTGATCATTAGCAAAGTTATTGCCACTTTGTACGGATTGAGTTTGCACATTTGGTCCTGTTGCTCTGGATCTGGCCCTCTGTGTGATCCCTCACTTTCATGCAGTGGTTCTCCACCAAGAGCACTTTGGCCCCCAGGGCACATTTGGTGCCGAACTGGAGACATTTTTGGTTGTCGAATCTGGGGAGCGGGGGGGCTGGGTGGTACTTGCATCTAGTGAGCGGATGACAGGGATGCCATTAAACATCCAGCCATGAATGCACAGAGCAGCCTTCCGCAACACGGGGCTGTCATGTCAGTGGTCCTTAGGCTGAGAATCCCTGCTTTACCCTTCCTTTCTGATTTTTATTAATGTTTATTTATTTTGGGAGGGAAGACAGAGCACAAGCAGGGGAGGAGCAGAGAGAGAGAGGGAGACACAGAATCCAAAGCAGGCTCCTCTCAGCTCTCAGCAGAGAGCCTGACGCGGGGCTTGAACTCGCAAACTGTGAGATCATGACCTGGAGCCAAAGTCAGATGCTCAACCGACTGAGCCACCCAGGCACCCCCCACCCCCCTAACTGGTTTCTTAACTGCCAGCCTGGAAATAATACTGGTGTGCCAGGCTTCACGTTTTCTCTCTCCCCACCCACTCCTCTGCCGCCTTTGTGTGCTTAACTGATTCAGTGCTTACCTCGTTCTTGAGCTTGGAACCTTGGGGGCTTTCTCACCCCTCAGCCACTCATTGATTCACCAGGGCCTTTGGAGAAAAATAATATCCTTAAAGGTTTTTTGCATTGTTGGTGCTCTTTTGTCTGGATTCTTCCCTTAATTCCTTTAGGTTACCTAGGTTCCACTTCTCCTCTATCTCGAATTACCCCTCACTCCCCTTCCACACCCCCCACCAATTTTACCCTCCACAGTGCAGCCTAAGTCATCTCTAAAACACATGCTAAACAGGTCACTGTCCTGCCAGAAAACTTCATGCCTTTTGCAGAAAGGACCAGCTCCTTAGCATGGTCTGCGACATTGTTTCTGAGTTCAGCCTCACTAGATAACCTTATTCCATGAATTTGCCAATTCTTTTTGTGTTTTTTTTTAATTAAAAATTTTTTAATTTAAATTTTTTTAATTTAATTTTTTTAAGTGCTCTCTACAACGAGTGTGGGGCATTACTTTTCATCTTTATCTCTTTGTGCCTTTTTTTCGTGGCTGCGAGAGATCCTCTGTATCCACATCATTTGCTGTCTGTTGGAGCGCAGGCTCTGGCTGCACAGCTCCCCTCCCTTATGGGCCTTGTGACTGAGGGCAGATTTACTGCACTTCCGAGCCTCAGCGCCCTCATCTGTAAAATGGGAACCAGTGGTGGCACCTACCGGTGGCACGGTTGTCAGGATTAAGGGAGTTAATATGTGTTAACATTTTTAGAGCAGTTCCTGGCATGGTAATTACTCTATTAGTGTTCACTCTTAGTACTACTTTATCTACTAAGCTCCTACTCCTTGAGACCCAGCTGAAGTGTCCTCTTTAATGGAACTTTCCTTGGTTCTCTCTAAGCACGTAGGTGTTCGTTTACCTCATTTCCCACCCTTCTAGCATATCTTCCTAATCACAAATCTAGCTTACAAGGACTTTGGTCATTTATTGATTACCCCTCCTTGATTCCCAGACTTCTCTTTTGGCTTCCTTGCCATCTGCTCCAGCCAGAGCTGTACTTCCGGTGTTCTGAGTGCACGCTTGTCCCTCCGTGAGGAGCAGAGCCACCAGAGATTACGCACTCTGCTTACAGACAGACGCAGGGGTGGCACTCTCCGGTTCAAGCTTTCTCTGACCCTCGTGTACTTCTGTAGGTTCAAAGGACCATTTTCTTTGTGTCTCAACTGTATTTTTTGTTCCCAGCACTTCTCGGTACCTTCGCATACCAAGAAATGGGTCAGTTGTGTCTGTGTTAGTTCAGAGAGTGTTGGCAGTAATTTGCTTCTGATAATGGTTCAGTACTGCAGAGTAGTTTAAATGCTATCATAAAGATAGCATTTTTTGTTGCACTTATTACATTTTTTTTTAACACAAACGGGACAGGATAAAGTTAACATTTTTATTTGCACATACTTTAGCTTGTCTTCACTGCCTTGGGCCTGGGTTAGGCCACTTAACTTATCCTTAGGGGTTGTGGACATATGAAATTCTCATGGTGCCCGGGTGTTGGGATTTACTTTATTTTACTGCAGCTTGCTTGGGGTTTCATCAGGAAGTGGTCTCAGTGAAGTTCGTCACAAATAGCACATGGGAAGCAGGCGGGTGTTGGATGACGGTGGGGGGAAGGTGGTGCGCTGCTTCTGTGTGGAGCAAGGGGTTATGGGAGAGAGGGAGGAGCATAGGCTTTGACCCAGACAGACAGGTTCGCACCTGGTTCTTTATTAGCTTCTCCAATGGGCAGGTTGCTTATTCATTTCTTTGCGTCTCAGTTTCCTCAGCTATAAAATGGGACTAACAGGAGTCCGTTTTCAGCATTGTTAGGATTAGTAAAAGATGCATATGTATAATGTTGAGCACCATGCCTGGCACCTGGTGTGTTCTTACTAAATGATACTCCCGGTCAATACTCTGTAAATGTAGGTGCAGCCTTGTCTGTTAGTGGTTTATCAATACAAGTATCATGCTGTTTGTAAAAATCTGTTACTATAAGCAGGGTGCCTGGGTGGCTTCGTTGGTAGGGTGTATGACTTCAGCTCAGGTCACAATCTTGTGGTCTCTGGGTTCGAGTCCCCGTCAGGTTCTGTGCTGACAACTGAGAGCCTGGAGCCTGCTTTAGATTCTGTCTCATTCTCTGTCTGCCCCTGCCCTGCTTGCTCTCTATCACTAGAAGTACAATACTAGAGAGGGGGGGGGAAACACAGAATCTGAAGCAGGTTCCAGGCTCAGAGCTGTCGGCACAGAGCCTGACGCGGGGCTCGAACCCACGAACTGGGAGATCATGACCTGAGCTGAAGCCAGAGGCTTAACCGACTGAGCTACCTGGGTGCCCCTCTCATTCTGAGTCTTAGCATTAACCATTTCTTTCAGAATTGAGGTTTTAGTTTTTTATATATGTTGTGTATATGTCTCAATACAGATGATATATTTTATATTTTCTGTATTTTTTAATTTTAATTTTAATTTCTTTTTAGAGAGAGAGGGCAGGGCACAAGTGAGTAAGGGGCAGAGAGAGAGACTGAATCCCACAAGAGGCAGAGTTGCAGAGAGAGAAGTGGGGCTCACCCAAAGTGGGGCTCCAGCTCCCCTGAGGCGGGGCTTGAGCTGACGAACCGTGAGATCATGACCTGAGCTGGGATCAAGAGCCAGACACTTAGCTGACTGAGCCCCCCAGGCCCCTGCATTACTGTTTTTAAAATCTGAAAGTGTAGCATCCTCCTGTTTTGAATTTTCATTCCAGTTTTGGCTTCAGTGCAAGTTTGTGACTTGTTCCTCCTGATTTAAATACTACTGGTAGATGTTTGGTGCAAGATCGGTATTATCTCTTCAGTTATTTGAGAGGATTTATGATTCTGAAAGCACTTTTCTTTGTCTCCCTATAGGATGACCAGATCATTAACTGGCTGTTGGAATTCCGGTCCTCCATCACCTACCTGACTAAAGACTTTGAGCAGCTTATCAACATCCTACTGGTAAGTTTTCCTTTTATCTCACTGACTAGCGTGTGGTTCCAGGATTTTGAAAACAGAACACGTTGTATCAGTAACATGTTTCTTCCCTCTTCCTCTTCCTGCCGCAGAGGCTGCAGTGGTTAAACAGAAGTCAGACTGTGGTGGAGGAGTACCTGGCTTTCCTCGGGAATCTCGTGTCCGCGCAGACAGTCTTCCTCAGGCCGTGTCTCAGCATGATTGCTTCTCATTTTGTGCCTCGTAAGTGGTTCTCTGCTCTTTGCTTTTTCATTTTTTAAGCAGCTCATTATTAAAATACTTTCTCGGAGCACCATGGGCAGTGTGCCAACATGGAAAATTCTGAGCTGCCTATTGGCAGCAGTTTTGGTACAGACCTGTTACACTCTATAATGATGTCCGTAGGAACATCTGGATTTGTTGCTGTGATTTTTTTAATGAGTTGTAATTTACATTAATGAGATTTTGATGAAGTGTTCACTCAGAAATTTTTAGCTTTAACTGTCAAGTTACTTGACTTTTTTTTTTTTTTTGGCTGTAAATTTAATTATTGTACTAAGTATAGACAGTGACAAAATCACTTTTTTGTGTAGCTGTTGATTGTTTAGGTCAGTGACGGAAAGAATAATGTATCTTGTTTTTTTCTCGCAAAGCCCGAGTGGTCATTAAGGAAGGTGACGTAGATGTTTCGGATTCTGATGACGAAGACGATAGTAAGTATAAAGGGGATGAAAGGGGGTGGGGCCTGTGTCTTAGAGAATGTGCGCTTGGTGACGAACACCGAGTGACGCCAGGGGCAGTTCTGGCGGGCGGGCAGCGGCCAACAGCAACCTGATGGAACCTTCTTGTTAGCTTTAGTGTGAACGTGTGGTCAGCCGCTCTCTGCGCGTTACTTAGTTAATCCAGGTAGTCTCCATTGATAGTTGGTGTTGGAGAAAAATCTTCAAATTAACATTTCGCTCATTAGTGATTCCGTTTTGGTTAGTGGGTGCTTTTAGCTTAAAATACATAACTTCTCAGTTTCCGACTTTACTTTAATGCTCATACTCTCACTTTTCTCTTTGTAGATCTTCCCGCCACTTTTGACACCTGTCACAGAGCCTTGCAGATAATAGCAAGATATGTCCCATCGTGAGTATCCTGTTACTGGTTTTTAAACCGTGGTCTTTAAGTCTCAGGAAAATGATAATCAGTGAGTAGGAAATTGCTACCTTCGTAGCCTCGAAACTCAGGTTTTGAGCGTAAAACATGGTTCTGCAGCCTTTGTCACCATCACGTGCTACAAAAGTATGGCGTTAGGCCTCTCTTCATTGTTTCCATTCTTTAAATTCCTTAAGAATTAATATAGGAACTAGTAACTTAATATTATTTAAATTATTTAAAACTTGGATGCACACTCTCCTCCAAAGTTTGTACAGTGCCGGTTGGAATTCTGCTTTTATCTCTAGCAGATACCGTGTCCGGTAGTTCTCACTGCACAACCCCTGTGTGCCTGTGTCGTTGCTGGGCCATTAAATCGCAGTTTGGAGAGTGTTGATTATGTTTTAATTTTAACATAATTACAGTTCTGGGGGCACCCGAGTGTCTCAGTCAGATCAGCATCGGACTTCTGCTCAGGTCACAATCTCATGGTTCGTGAGTTCGAACCCCACGTCGGGCTCTGCTGACGCTCGGAGCCTGGAGTCTGTTTGAGAGTCTGTGTCTCCCTCTCTCTCTGCCCCTCCCCTACTCATGCTCAGTCTTTCTCAGAAATAAACATTAAAACAAAACAAACAAAAAATTACAGTTCTAAGAGAAGCTTAGGTTTCTTTTGGGGAAATAGACTTCAGGTTTTCTCTGTAAGTGTTTTATTTGCTAACTTAAAAATTACCCACATTGATGACTTTTTCTTGTTTTTAAAGTAATACGTGTGCATGCAGTGAGAAACATTTTAAGTTTTAACTGGACCTCTGTTGGTTTTGTAGGAATAAGAGTTCCCCCTTTAACTTGCTGTTGACACCAAAGTTAGTAGGTCATTTCCCCCGAAGGTGTCATAGGATTTCTCTGACGCTGTGCATTTTAAGTTGCAGTTACTTGAGGTAGTTGCTTACCATTCACCTTTTGCATCCGTATTTGCTCCAAAGAACATGGATTGCTTAATTTCCTTTTGTGTTTTTATTTTTTAATTAGGACACCGTGGTTTCTTATGCCAATACTGGTGGAAAAATTTCCATTTGTTCGAAAATCAGAGAGAATATTGGTAAGAATTCTTTTGATGGGGGAAATAATGGGAAAGTTGTGAGTTATTTTAGGTTATGTTGTATGTTTTTCATAGTAGTTGGCTCCTAAATTAAATGCAACACTAAGAATTTGACTCAGATTCCCTTCTGAGGAACTGACTGTGGATCCTGAGTGCCTTTTTCCCTTATGCAAGTCGAGGGCAGAGTCCATTTCAGAAATATCTGAATAGGCTTAATGATTATACAGATAAAAATGACCAGAAGGTAACGGTTTACATATTACCATACAATTGTAAGCATGCCTCATTTGAACATGAAGGCCGAACCTTCTGTGGATGAATTCTTCTTAAGTTTTTGTGTAATATTCAGATGATCGTGGTTTTTAGTAATGAATAGTGGTTTCCTTCTAAGCATAGCTTATTTTTTTTCCTAAATAAGGTATTTTAAGGGGTGCTTGGGTGGCTCAGTCGGTTAAATGTCCAACTCTTGATTTTGGCTCCGGTCATGATCGTGCAGTCATGAGGTCGAGCCCTGAGTTGGGCTCCACGCCAAGCAGGAGGACTGCTTGGGATTCTCTCCCTCGCCCCCCCCACCATGTGCACACGTGCACGTGTGTGTGCTCTCTCTTAAAAAAGTATTCTATTAAATAAGGAGCTAATAAGTTTTGCTAATGCCCGTGATAGTCTCCTTCAAGTGGAATATTATAAATCTTGCATCTCTTACTAATATGGATAAAAAAATCCTCAACAATACTGTATTTAGCAGCATAAAAAGAGGTGTGGGGATGCCTGGGTGGCTCAGTCGGTTAAGCCTCCGACTTCGGCTCAGGTCAGATCTCACATTTGTGGGTTCGAGCCCCGCATCAGGCTCTGTGCAGACAGCTAGCTCAGAGTCTGCAGCCTGCTTCTGGTTCTGTGTCTCCTCTTCTCTCTGTCCCCGCCCCCTCTCATGCTCTGTCTCTCTCTGTATCAAAAAAGTAAATAAAACATTAAAAAAAAAATTTTTAAAAAAAAGAGGTGTGCACTATGACCAAGTGAAATTTATCCTAGGAACACATGGCTCATTTAATACCCATTAAAATCAGTTAATATAATCACTGTGTCAATAAAACAGATGATAGCAACCACATCATCATCTCAACAAATGCAGAAAAGCACTTGACAGACCCATAATTTTTCATGACAAAGACAGAAGGGGGCTGTTTGAACCTGAGAAAGGCCCCCTCTGAAAACTCCAAGGTGGTATCTCCGTGGTGAATGGCAGCAGGCTCTCCCTTACAATACGGAACAAAACAAGGATGTCTGCCTTTGCCCCCCCCCTTTTTTTTTTTTTAGATTTTAATGTTTTATTTATTTTTGATACAGAGAGAGACAGAGCATGAGAGGGGGAGGGGCAGAGAGAGAAGGTGACACAGAATCGGAAGCAGGCTCCAGGCTCTGAGCTAGCTGTCAGCTCAGAGCCTGACACGGGACTCGAACCCACGAACGTGAGATCTGACCTGAGCCGAAGCCGGAGGCTTAACCAACTGAGCCACCCAGGCGCCCCATGCCTTTGCCCCTTTTTAAAAACGTTTGTTTGTTTAATTTTATTTTTGAGAGAGAGAGAGAAAGACTATGTGAGTGGGGAAGGGGCAGAAAGAGAGAGGGAGAAAGAGAATTCCAAGCAGGCTCTGTGCTGGCAGCACAGAGCCCCATGTGAGGCTCAAACTCCTAAAACTCTGAGATCAGACTTGAGCCAAAACCAAGAGTTGGACATTTAACCGACTGAGCTATCCAGGCACTTCAGAGTTTATTTTTGAGAGAGAGAGAGAGAGAGCATGAGAGGGGGAGGGACAGAGAGCTGGAAGGGCTAGAGAGAAAGAATGTCCTGTGCATTCTCCACACCAGAGCCCAACTCGGGGCTTGAACCCACGAACTGTGCGATCATGACCTGAGCTGAAATCGAGAATCAGATGCTCAACCGACAGAGCCACCCAGCAGCCCCTGCTTTTGCCATTTTTGTTCAGCATGGACTGCAGGTTCTAGCAGGGGCAGTTAGGCAAGAAAGGGAGAAGACTTCCAGGTTGGAAAGAAGTAAAACTGTCTCTCTTAGTGATGACATGATCTTAATATTTAGAAAAATCCTAAGGATTCCTCAGAAGCACTATTAGAACCAAAGCGAGTTCAGCCTGGTTATAGAATGTAAGGTCAATACACACAAGCCAGGTGTACGAGACGGTTTAATGGGGGAAAGAAGAATTTTTTCCACAAATGGTTGTGGGACAAGTGGAAATCTACATTCAAAGAATGGGGTAGGGAAGAGCTCCTCCTCCCCCCATAAAAAAGAAGGAATGAAAGACCTAAATGTAAGCTAAAAACGGCTCTTAGAAGAACACATACGTGAACATTTTTTGTGATCTGGAATTAGGCACCAGTTTTTAGATAGGATGCCGGAAGCACAAACAGCTTCAGAAAACCAGGCAAGTTGGACTTGATTAAAATTAAACAGCTGTGCTTCCTTCATTGGACATCTTCAAGCAAGTGAAAACCAAACAGCAGGCTTGCAAATCATGTATTGTATCAAGGAATAGATCTAGAATGTATAGAGAACTCTTGGGGCACCTGGGTGGCTCAGTCGGTTGTGTCTGGCTCCTGGTTCCAGCTCAGGTCATGATTTCTTGAATCTTTCTTGTGAGTTTGAGCCCTGCATGGGATCCTTGGGATTTTCTCTCTCCCCCTCGCTTGCTCTCTCAAGATAAATAAACTTAAGAAACTAAAGATTGTGAAATTGATGTTTTGCTTACCTACTTAGGAAGCATTTATTCTCTGTTGAAATGTTCTGTCTTTTTATGTTTTAGGAATGTTATGTTCATAACTTGCTAAGGATTAGTGTCTATTTTCCAACCCTGAGGCGTGAAATTCTAGAGCTTGTGATTGAAAAGTTACTCAAGTTGGATGTAAGTATTTGATAATCTGTTTTTCTCATTGATTTGCACTTAATTAAATATATATGGTCATAATATGTGAGGCAATAGCAACAATGGGGAAGAATCTACATTTCCACCTTTGATTTATTTCTTTGAACATTTCTTAAACTTGATGGATGTGCTGCTGGTTATAGACAGACGCCTCTAGTGGCTGGGGAGCAAGGCATTAATTAGATGGTCACACACATGAAAGTACAGACTGGGGCGCCTGTGTGGCTCAGTCGGGTAAGCGTCCGACTTCGGCTCAGGTCATGATCTCATGATTCGTGAGTTCGAGCCCCAAGTCAGGCTCTGTGCTGACAGTTCAGAGTCTGGAGCCTGCGTCGGATTCTGTTTCTTCCTCTCTTTCCACCCCTCCCATGCTCATTCCCCTTCTCTCTCTCCTTCCCTCTCCCTCCCTCCTTCTCTAAGAATAAACACACACGCATGGGTTTGGATTTATGGCAGGCCCGTCCCCCTGGGCCTCTCATAGTGTCCCATGCCACAGCGAAGGTGGCCCCGAACCATGGTCTGGCCTCTGCGCCGTAGGCTGCAGGCACTGAAGTGGGTCGCACACTGAAAGAAAAAAATAAATAAATAAACATTAAAACAATAAAAAATAAAAAGAAAGCACAGTTATGGTAAACACTGTAAATGAAACACATGCATCGTTATGTGCTGGAGAACCTGATGTAATATGAGGGGGTCAGGAAAGCATTTCCTAAGGAAATAATGCTGAATTCTTTATACCCTTTTTTTTTTAAAAGGCCTGTAATGGGGTGCGGAGGGAATCCATGAAAGTGGTGGGTTCTGAGGACACGGAGAAGGAAAGCGAGGTGGAAGTAGGGAAGTGGAGGGTGGGAGAAAGGTACTTCCCTGTGGACTAGAGTGTGGCGCGGTCATTAGCGGTCAGGAGGAGGGTCGGGAGGAGGTTGGAAAGGAAGAGTTGCATTTTGGGTGGATCGGGGTGCAGCTGGGAGCCAGATGGAGAATACTCAGCAGGCAGCCATGGTGGCCCTTAGGGGACTGAGTGCAAACCTGTGCAGTGACAGGAGAGGGAGTGTGATCGGATGTGGGAGGGAAACCGGGCCTGGAATCCCAGGGAGGATCTGGAAGCCGGAAGGGCTCGGTCAGTGACATTTTTAAGGAGGATGAGCAAAACAGAATCCTCGGGTTTGGTGATTGGGAAGTAGTGTGCTTCCGGGTCCCTGGAGGGGCAGCTGCATTTCCGGGGAGAGTGTGGATGGTTGGCAAATGGGGCCTTGGTGAGGGTGTAAGGAGGGGAGGGGCGGGGTGAGGGGAGACTTGAGGAGCTGTGAGGGAGGGAGGGGAGCAGTGGTTCTGCGGGGAGCACGGGGCAGCGGTGTGGCAGGTCTGGGAGGAGCTGGAGGGTGGGCGGGCCGCTCACCGGGAGGGGAGGCCTAAGGTGCTCCTGGGGTCCTCACTTCCGCACATCTTAGAGCGCACTGAGGAAGGAGGTCATGGATGATAGTAGAAGAGGCAGGATTTGAATGGCATGTTAAACTAGGTATCTGAAAGGTCATACACCACAACGAACATTCCGAAATTCAAATTTGACTTGCATTTTGTCATTTCCCTGCGCAGTTGATGAGGATATGCTTTTATGTACCACATGTATGTGAGTGTTGCGCGTCCTGAGAGGCTGCAGGAGCGCCGAGTTAGTTGAAGGGGACTTAGACCAGCACGCGCAGCTCCTGATGCTGCTGTAGAGTTGTGTAGTGAAGGGGGTTTGGTGTGTCGTCTCGGAAATTCCTTCCGGGCCCAGGCCAGCTCGGGGCTGCTCCATCCTTGGGTGCTGAGTTACGGCGCTGGGAAGGGTGCTCTTGTGGGTCCTTTAAAGTGTGCAAATCCAGTTCCCAAATAAAGTGCGGTCTCGTATATTCAGCGTTTTCATTCTTTTCCTCCCCTTTGCTGTCACGTAGGTGAACGCGTCCCGGCAGGACATTGAGGACGCGGAAGAAGCAGCCCCTCAGACCGGCGGCGGCGGGACGGAGGCCGCAGAACGACTCTTCAACATGGTCAGCGCCTGCGCGTGCGGTCGTGGTTCCCTGGGGTGGGGGTGGGGGGCTCCTCTCCTGCAAGGCTTTCTTAGGTTAAAACAGTAGTTCAGTTTAGCAAACTTGAAAAATGTTTTTTTTTTTTTTTTTTTGAGGGAGAGAGAGTGCGAGTAGGGGAGGGGCAGGGAGAGGGAGAGGATCCCAAGCAGGCTCCACGCTCAGTGCAGAGCCTGACGCGGGGGCCCTGACGCGGGGCCCGGCTCACGAACTGTGAGATCATGGCCTGAGCCGGGAGTGGGAGTCGGACGCTCAACCGACTGAGCCGCCCGGGCGTCCCAACACCGATTCTTAAATGGGTGGCTGCGGCCATGTTGCTCACTGCCCAGGAGAGCTCGTTTCTTTCCATGGCTGGAATGTGGCTGCGGTGAAGTATAGTTCATTTTTATTCTTAACTTTTGTTCTTTCTGCCTTTCCCGTGTACGTGTGTGTGTGCATGCGCGCGTGCAGACCACCTGCATTTTTGAGAGAGATAAATGGAAAAGTCCTAGTGTGATTTCTTTATTTTACAAGTCTGAGCCTTAATGGAGTCCCTCTGTGCGTGGGGCAGGGATCACTGGAGGAGAGCCTGGCCGGGGGAGTTTAGGGACAACGGGCAGGAGAAGGAACCAGGAGGGAGAGTTCCAGCCACAGCGCGATGACGCCAGGTGCCTGGAGCTCTGGAGCGGCATTGGCGCCGTAGACCCAACTCCAGCTTGGACTCAGGGAGACGGCCTCCTGTGACCTGCTGTCAGCCGTCATCCTGGACGGGGCGGGCAGGAGGGGGTGCAGGGACGGTTCTCTGGAGAGGCTGTCGACCACCGGCGCTCGTGGCAGCTGGGGCGGGGGTGCCCTGTCCCGGGAGAGGAGCCCTGGGCACCGGCGGCACCCAGCACAGTACGTTCTAGGCACTCAGGAAGCAGCGGTGTTTGCACAGCCTTGGTCTGGGGGTTCTTCCAGGTATGAGTCAGGCTGGGCTCTGAACCTGCTTCCGTGAGTGGTTCTGAGCCACACCTCTGTGTGGGGAGCTCCTGCTTAGCCAGGACCTATGTCTTTGCTTTATCTTTTTAGGGCATCTGGCTGGTGTGCGACTCTTGATCTTGGGATCATGAGTTCAAGCCCCACGTTGAATATAGAGATTACTTTAATAAATACAACTTAAAAAAAGGGAAACAATCACCTCTGAGAACTTTTCCACTTAATCGTTTTTACTAGTTTCTAATGTCAGTTTTTCCTTCATCTTCACAGGATGAGGATGAAGACCGGGACCATGAAACCAAGGCCGATCCCCAGAGGCTCGATCGTATGGCACATCCTGTAGCCGAGCGCCTGGACATCCTGTTGTCTTTGCTTCTGTCCTACATTAAGGACGTCTGCTGTGTAGACGGTAACTACCCGCAGTCGTCACAGTAGCTGCTGTTGAGCACCTGCCGGGTGCCTGCTGTGTGCTGGGCGTTTCCCATGTGCTTCCTGCTACCGATAGGGATCCTGTAAAAGTGACTTTATGAAGAGGAGGAAAAGGGGGTGTAGAGGAATGAAGTTACCCCAGTGTGGCCTGGCTCGAGCATGGTGGGACTGGATTCAGGCTCAGCTCCGTTTCTCTTCGAAGCCCCCCAAACCTTTCACAGACTGTCGTAGTCAAGGGTTCTGTATGGAGTTTGGTCAGTTTGAGGTGGTGATCAGATCCCACTCGCGTCCTCGGAGGCCTCGAGGGGCAGCACGGGTCGGTGCGTGCCGGTGGTGACTGTGTTCACTCTTTAATCTTTGGTCATAAAGGTAATGCAGGTGATTAGAGAACATTTGGAAAGGAGTAAAGGAAAGGATTAAAAAGCAATTTATTAATCTTTTTTAAGTTCTTATTTTTAGAGTTTATTTTATTTATTTATTTATTTATTTTTTAATGTTTTATTTATTTTTGATACAGAGAGAGACAGAGCATGTGAGGGGGAGGATCAGAGAGAGAAGGAGACACAGAACCGGAAGCAGGCTCCAGGCTCTGAGCTAGCTGTCAGCACAGAGCCCGACGCGGGGCTTGTACCCATGAACGTGAGATCTGACCTGAGCCGAAGTCGGAGGCTTAACCGACTGAGCCACCCAGGCGCCCCTAGAGTTTATTTTGAGAGAGTGAGAATGGGGCTTACGTGCACACAGAATGGGGGAGGGGCAGAGTGGGAGGGAGGTAGAGAATCCTGCTCGGCCTCCGTCCGGTCACCGGGGAGCCTGATGCGGGGCTCGAACCCACGAACCATGACATCATGACCTGAACTGGAATCCAGAGTCAGATGCTCACCTGGGAGAGCCACCAGATGCCCCCAAAAAAGAACTGAAATGTCTGCATTTGTGCTATTCAGGAAACCGTTATTAGCATTTTGATACATGATTTTTTCCCCTGTTAGCTTGTGTAGATTTAGGAGTGTGTTTCTCCGTAGATTGGGGGGTCGTGCTGTACGCAGTGTTTCATAATCTGCCTTTTTCACCTGTTTATGGACATCTTGGACCACTCACTGTTCTTCCAGGTCATACGGATTTAGCTGGTCCTGATCCCCCGCCCCTTTTTTGCCATTATAAACGTGTAACGAATATTCTTGTATGTATGTGTCCAGTTATCTGTTTGGTAAGTTCCTAGCAGTAGAATTAGGGGATCAAAGACGTTACAGACATAGTAAAATTGCTTTTAGAAGGGCCTCATATTGGGGTGCCTGGGGGGCTCAGTTAAGTGTCCGACTCTCGGTTTTGGCTTAGGTCATGATCTCACAGTTCGTGAGTTCGAGCTCCACGGTGGGCTCTGTGCTGACAGCATGGAACCTCTTGGGATCCTCTTTCCCCCTCGTTCTGTGCCCCTCCCCTGCTTGTGCATGCTCTCTCTCTCTCCAAATGATTAACTAGAAAAAAAGGCTTCATATTTACGGCATCACAGCAGTGTGAGAGGGGAGGGCCTGCTTCGTTGTCAGTGCTGGATTAGCACAGTTAAAGAGGAAAAGCTGTGCAAAATAAAAATGGCATTTTGTTTTAATCATGCCTTAATGGGTGATGTTCCTTAATGGTATTTTATTTTTAAAAATTTGGAAAATGAAAGTGACAGCTTAAAGTGTGTGGATCTGAAATGGCAAATCTTCTCTCTAGGTAAGATCGATAACAACAAAACAAAGGATTTATATCGAGACCTGATAACGATCTTTGACAAGCTCCTGCTGCCCACCCACGCCTCCTGCCACGTCCAGTTCTTCCTGTTTTACCTCTGCAGCTTTAAATTGGTGAGCACCGGGGCACCGTTACCTTAGCTTAGTTTATTCTTGCCCATGATTTTCCCGTAAAAACTGGATGGGGGAGATTTAGGGAAGGGAGACACGAGGTATTTCTTTTTCTTGAGCTCACTTTACCGGCGCCCCTAATACAGTGGCTTGTGGAACAGCACCTGGAAAGAGCTGGAAAGAGTTGCTGCCTCCAGCCAGCGCCAGCCAGCTCAGCTCTGCCAGTGCTCTGAAAGTGCCATTCTGCATTTGGTCCACTAGGTGGCGGCCTTCCCCTCACCTGGAGCCTTCGCTGTTAAAATGCTCTGGGATTTTTAACTGTTCTGTCCTCTCAGCTGGTCCTGACTAGCCCCAAACAGCTTCTGAACCCAGAATTTAAAATTTTTAGGCTTTGGCTTTCTGTCTTGGGAAAAAATGAAAATACGGTGAAGACTCTTTCCTTGCAATTCTTTCATAGCTTCCTAGAGCAGTCAGGAGAGTACTGGGCATGGGTAAGAAGGTCAAATTCACTTCCCTCCCAAGTATGTATTCATAACTTGTGAAAATAACTATTTGGGGGGGTGTGGGTGGCTCAGTCGGTTAAAGGTCTGACCTTTGGTTTTGGCTCAGGCCATGAGCTCATGGTTCGTGAGTTCAGGCCCCACATGGGACTCTGCGCTGGCAAGGCGGAGCTTGGGATTCTCTCTCTTCTTCTCTCTTGGCCTCACCCCTGCTCTTTCTCTCAAAATAAATAAATACTTAAAAGAAAACAGCTCTTTGGGAGAAATTGGTGATTGTGTCTTTTCTTAAAAAGAAGCTTAATTAGTCTTTTTTCTAGTCCAACACTGAACTTTGATCTGTGTTTCTGTTTTTGGTTAAGTTCAGTATGTGCAGTCAGAGCCTGGGAGAGTCCTTGACACTGGAACGCACCGCCGCAGCGGCTCCCCCGTGGGAGGGGCTTGCTGCTGGCTCCCGATTCTAGTGAACCATCCGGGTCACTCATGGGGCTTTTACACGGACTGCAGAGCCCTGTCGCTGAGACTGTGAAGTCTGGAGGGTTAAGTTTGATGTTCGGCTCCTTTGGGATTTTATTTAATTCTGGGGACACCTTTTGTTTTTAACAGTATTATCTCAAAGTGTTGTACAAATCCGAAGGATGGTAACTGTGTATATTCCGTAACCAGCAGTGTGAGATGCTTTCTTCTCTTGGGGAGCTCAAATCTTAGGATTCCAGTAGCCAGAATTTCTTAAACATGAAAAACGATTAGAGCAGTACCTTCTATTTTTATAGGGATTTGCGGAAGCATTTTTGGACCATCTCTGGAAAAAATTGCAGGATCCAAATAATCCTGCCATCATCAGGCAAGCTGCTGGAAATTACATTGGAAGCTTTTTGGCAAGAGCTAAATTTATTCCTCTTATGTAAGTAACCTAATTTCCAAGTGCTTTTTCATGTCATGCTGTAAAAAGATTATAGCATTGTCTTAAATCAGAGAAACACCTGTCTCAGTTTTTTTCCTTTTTTTTTGGTCTGACTTTCAAGTGAGGAAATCTGTTCTTCCACTCTGTGCACGATGTTTACATTTCCAAAAGGCAATTTCAGAATAAAATTCCTCCTTTAGATAGATACCAAGCCTCGTATGGAAAGCTTCTGTCGTCTGTTTTGCGTGGTTGCATTTGAACATGAAGATCCATTTGTCTTCATGGATATTGTGCAGTGTTGTATACTGTTTTAATTCTTTTTATAGGTTTGTCATTTTTCATATGCATTCTGAATCACTTGTATCTGTTAAAGCTGAAGAAAAAAGTCTTTTAAAGGTAATAGATCTGTTAAAGAGGCCAGCTTTAGGCCTACTTCTTCCAGTGATCCATGAAGATGTCTTTGGGCAAGGAGGCTATTAAAAAAATGCTTTCCCCAGAACTGAAAGCCATCTGTCCCTCTGTCCTACATTGGAGGCCATAGGACCTCGTCAGAACTTTGTAGGGAGAACCTGGTCGGGAACGGTGGAGTCAGCCAATCTGTCTCTCTCTCGTAAGATGTTGGCAAACGTGCCGTATTCCTTGGCCACCGTGTGCAGAGAGGGCAGGAGGCCGTCAGAGCTGAGGAGGAGAAAGTGCTCTCCGTCTCTTGGGACCTCAGGCACCCGTAGGGCCTGCCTGTCGTTCCTGCAGAGTCTGTGCCCTCTGCCTTCTGCCCGCCTGTCCCGTCCCGTCCCCTCTGTGCCCCTGGGGAGCACATCAAGAGGCTGTGGACCTATGTCTCTTAAAGTTTGTGATGACAGTCAGTTGTGTGTTTTTATGTCAGTCTGTTTCTCTGAGGCACATGAAGCTGACTTGAATTTTTTTTTCTCTAGTACCGTCAAATCATGCCTCGACCTTTTGGTTAACTGGCTGCACATGTACCTTAACAACCAGGATTCGGGCACGAAGGCGTTCTGTGACGTTGCCCTCCACGGGCCGTTTTACTCAGCCTGCCAAGCTGTGTTCTACACTTTCGTTTTCAGGCACAAGCAGCTTTTAAGTGGAAACCTCAAAGAAGGTCAGTGGTGTGGGATTGATGGGTGTGACTGGATTTTCCATGAATGCCAGTCACCCTTTAGAATGCAGAGTCGTTACTTTTTGAGAGTTTGATGAAAACACTCGAGTCAGAATACACCCAGACTTGTACCCATAATTTCAGGCAGCCCTTAGTCCCCTACAGCCGTTAAGCCCCCTCTTTAACAGTGAGGTTTGAGGTGCGCACCCGTGTTTTAGAGGGTGGCTTGTAGAGTGACGTGACCCGCCAAGGTGCTCTCCGTCAGAGGTGGCACCTGGCAGTGCTTCCTCTGGTCACTAGTGGGCAGCGAGGGCGGGACCTGGGCACACGTGGGGTATTGATGGGCAGGGTTAGGGCTGAGAACCAGCCGAGTGTGATTCCAGAGCTTGTGGGTGTAACAGTTCCGCTGCTTTATCTAAGGACTTTAGTGTTACTCTTCCGGTTTTCACTCCTGCTAATTTCCAAGAGTTGTGTCGAACTAAAAAAAATTTTTTTTATGATTTTTATTTATTTTTGAGAGACAGAGACAGCACGAGCAGGGGAGGGTCAGAGAGAGGGGGAGACACAGAATCCAAAGCAGGCTCCAGGCTCTGAGCTGTCAGCACAGAGCCCAACGCGGGGCTTGAACCCATGAACTGTGAGATGATGACCTGAGCCAAAGTTGGACGCTTAACCGACTGAGCCACCCAGGCACCCTGAGTTGTGTCGAATTTAAATCTGCCAGAGGAAGCCTGTTGGTGTAACAAGAACAATGCCAGTGAAGTCAGTTTAAATGCCTTTGTTTATTTGCATGAAATTTTAAAATGGATTAATAGGCTGTATCCTCCAAAGCAGATTTTCTCACCCTGAAATTCAGGCTGGAGACCCCTTTGCTGTGGGGCCGTCCTGGGCTCTCCAGGGTCGTCAGCATCCTGTCCTCACTCTGTTGTGACAACTGAGACACCCCAGGACCTGCCGCGTGTCCTCTTTGGGCCTCAGAGAGCCACAGCTCTAAAATGACACTAGTGCCTGTTGCATTGTGTGGATTTACTTACATCCTGTCACTTCTGAAAAGACTGGGGGTTAAACTTAGTCGTATAAACCAGGAGTAGGACAAGGGTTTGGTGCAACGTAAGTGAACCATCATCTTTTTTTTTTATAAAAACAATTGGTACGAGTCTTGGTAAAGAGGACATGCTTCTTGTAAGCCATGAATTATCTCTTTTTTAGTCATTTTTATCAAAATATACATCAGAGATGGGGAGCCTGACTGGCTCATCCAGAAGAACATGTAATTCTTCATCTCAGGCTCGTGAATTTGAGCCCCGTGTTTTGGCTGTAGATGTCACTTAAGTAAATAAAACTTAAACCATCAAAGAGTCTCTTAAAAAAATACACTTGATACCGATACAGGCGAGAGTTCTAGTTCCCTGTCCTGGAGAGCGGTGTCTCGTTCTCAGTCTGCCTCCCTGGTTTCCGTGTAAAAACTCACATGGCACCTGGAGTGCGAGCCGCTGTTGCCCTCTTGGGCGGCACGCTCTCAGCCGCATAGGTCCTGCTGTCCGTTGGCGGCTGTCATACGGCACACGGGTCTGGGGACGGCTGGAAGGAGGGATTCCAGGGGGTTCGGTCCCGACCCCTCGGGGGTGGACCCTCCTTTTGTGGCCTCAGCCTCGTAGCAATTTCATGACAACTGAAATCATCAAGAGGTCTTTTTCTCTATAAACTGCATGTGCTGAGCTTACAAGTATCTGAATCCCAAATCGTCATGTGAGTTCATAACCCGCTTGCCATGAACCTCCTTCCTGGGTCTTTGAGAATACTGTTTTCTTCAGAAAAGGTGACCTGGTCATGAGCAAGTGTGGTTATGGGGCGCCTGAGGGCTCAGTCGGTTAAGCGTCCGACTTCGGCTCAGATCATGATCTCACAGTCCGTGGGTTCGAGCCCCATGACGGGCTCTGTGCTGACAGCTCAGAGCCTGGAGCCTGCTTCAGATTCTGTGTCTCCCTCTCTCTCTGACCCTCCCCTGCTCGTGCTGTCTTTGTCTCGCTCAAAAATAAATAAAAACATTAAAAATAAATAAATAAATTCTTAAAAAAATAAGCAAGTATGGCTAAGCCTGGAGGCCTCCTGTTGGGCCCTGTGCTGTGTGACCATGTGGACCTTTATTTAGAGCGTTTCTGCAAGTAGATCTGAGAAGTTTTTTTCAAAGTGTGAAGTACTCTGTGCTCCTTAAAGACACTTGGACTGTTATGTTTGCACTTTTTAAAAACTGGTTTGTTTTTTAATCAAAGGTTTGCGATACCTTCAAAGTCTAAATTTTGAACGTATAGTGATGAGTCAGCTAAATCCACTGAAGATCTGTCTGCCTTCGGTAGTTAACTTTTTTGCCGCAATCACAAGGTAAGTTATTTATAGTTTATTGGTGGGAATTGTTTAAAAACAAGTTTATACTAATCGTAAAGTTTCATTATCCTTCTGCGGAATTATCCCCTGACATTATAACCCTAGAACACGGGAACCCCAGTGACGCAGTGGGTACACGAAACTCCACACTTAGGCTTTGGGTTTTACTTGGGTGGTATTGGAAACGGCTACCGCTTTTTATTCAAAGACGCGAATCCAGCCGAAGCCTCAGCACTTTGAACCGAGGCGGCAGCCAGAATGCAGGGAGGTGCAGGCCGGAGACGCTCACGAGCGTGAGGAAGTAGGCTGGCCCCGGGCCTGACGTGGGGAGGCCGTGTAAGAACGGGGAGGTGGAGGCCCGGACGGCCCCCGAGACGCTGCGGCCAGACGGCGGCAGAGCTAGCGACCGAGTGCGGGCGGCCTGGCGCTGCCCGAGTGAGTCTGCTCCGTGCGCAGGGCGAGTCGGGAGACCCAGGGTAGGGTCATAGCCTCAAGACCTCAGCACATGAGTCTCTTCTGTTAGAAGATTCCAGCCCTCGGTCCCCTTTATACCGCCTGCTGCTCCTACTCGGGAACCTTATTTTTCCTTTGCTGGGCATAGAGTTCAAAGTACTGTGTCTCAAAAATGGTAACAGAGTCAAGGATAGGAACAGACAACAAGCAAGAGCGTTTGGCAGGTGAAGGGTCCCAGCGCGTGGCAGGGGGATGGGGAGCAGGGCAGGAGCCCGACCGCCTTCCTGAGCTGGGCAGGGAGGGCTTCGCTGGGCCAGTGGACCGCCTGGCAGGCTGGGGGCCTGGGGCTGGGGGGGCGGGATCGCCCCCGCTGAGGTGTGAGGCCGGCAGCCAAGGGCAAGGTGGGAATTCTTCTGTCATCCTGTGTCTGCCGCTTTTGCTGACTTCGTGGTTCTGAGACTCACACCAACCCATACAGCTGCATTGGGTTGTAACTGCTCTGGGATGTTCTATTAATTAAAAAAAAGTTTATTTTTAACATTCATTTTTGAGAGACAGAGCATGAGTGGGAGAGGGTCAAAGACAGAGGGAGAAACAGAATCAGAAGCGGGCTCCAGGCTCTGAGCTGTCAGCCCAGAGCCCAACATGGGGCTTGAACCCATGGATGGTGAGATCATGACATGAGCTGAAGTGGGACGCTTAACCAAATGTGCCACCCAGGTGCCCCTGTTAAAAATTGGTTTTTTTTTTTTTGATCAGTCCTTCGTTGGGGTTTCAGTGGTTGGTTTTTCATAATCAGGACCAGCAGCTCTGGGGCTTCGTTGTAGGTGCGTCCAGTATGGCGCGTGTGGCTTCAGTAGCCAGGGCCCCCCCTCAGCACCTGCTATCCTGTCTGCAAACCCTGAACCCCCCCATTCTCTTACAAACAGCAGAAATAGAGCGCTTCTGTAATTTTGCAGACCGCCAGAGTCCCGCCTCGAACACGTGCGTTTTTAGCGAGCCGCGCCTGTTAAGAATCTAAGCCCACCATCACGCCTTCCTTTCTCCTTATGAGCTGGCTTCTGAATGGTAGCCCAGAAGGCTGTGCCTGGAAGCGTTGCTTTCTGGGGCACGTTACCTTCTCTCGCACTGACTGTTTGACAGTCGCTCTGTGGGCAGAGCCGTTGTCGCGAGGAAGCAGGCACATCCGTGCAGCGGATTCCGCCATGTAACCCCCCTCCCCCCCCCGTCTGTGGTTTGGTCTTGTGCTTCCGCAGTAAGTACCAGCTGGTCTTCTGCTACACGATCATTGAGAGGAACAACCGCCAGATGCTCCCTGTTATCAGAAGTACGGCTGGAGGGGACTCGGTGCAGACCTGCACGAACCCGCTGGACACCTTCTTCCCCTTCGACCCTTGTGTGCTCAAGAGGTGGGTGCTCTCAGCTCGCTGTCCGCGGCGAATCGCGGGGGACGTCCATTCGCTTTTCGCATGAGTGGGGTTTCCTTGTCGGGAGGCCATTCGTTTCTGTTGATCAGCATCTGCCGGTGTCCAGGCACAAGGGGCCCGGAGCGGCAGTGGGGAGCGGCGGTTAGCGGCTGCAGCGTGCCCTGCGCTCCCTGGACTGGGCCGACTCCGGCTCGGGGGAACCCGGCCCGACACCAAAGGTCTTCATTTATGTTTTGTTTTTCTTTAAACCTCTTGGTTTAAACATAAAAGGGGATGAGGCCAGAAGAGCCTGCATGGGCAGGACGCTGTCTAGTCATGTTTCATTATGTTCTGCCAGGCAGCTCGCTCTTTGCTCTGGAGGCCACATTGCGTGCTGTCGCAGAGCGCCGGCCACAGCCGCGTAGTGGGTCTGGATGGTCGTTCAGAAAAGCCACCAATCCGGTCGTAACTTTGCACCCGGATATGGAAGCAGGGCTTGTGCGTACAGTGCCGTTTCTAACTAGCAGCACAGTGGTTTAGGGTTCTCTGGTCCCCCAGGTCTTGGTTGACTGAAACCAGATTGGTCTTTTTTTTCCCAGACTAACTTTTAGTAGATTAAGTAGATGTACTATAGATTTACTAAATGAAGTTCTGGAGTAACATAATTCTATTTTTGTTTAAATGTATTCTAACTCACTGTTAGGCTCTGCACAGTTGAGATACCACTTCACTTGAAAATAAAAAGTTGGGAAAGAGCAGTTTAACCCTCCCTTTGAGCGGGTGTGAGGGTGAACGGGTGGGCAGGTGAATGGGTGTGGGGGTGAGGGGGTGAGTGGATGAAGGGGTGGGGGGGTGAGGGGGTGGGCGGGTGAATGGGTGTGGGGGTGAGGGGGTGAGGTCTTACAGAGAAGGAGCCGCATCATTTACCTGTTGACATACAGTATTTTTTGACCCAATGATTATTTGAGGCGCAGTTTTTCTTTTGGGTAGTGGATCCTCTGAGAAAAGAGTTACTAGACATGTCTGACCGTCGCTGTAGCATTGAATTTGATTTTGAGATGTGATCTCTGTTGACAGGTCGAAGAAATTCATCGATCCTATTTATCAGATCTGGGAAGACATGAGCGCAGAGGAGCTTCAGGAGTTTACGAAACCCGTCAGGAAGGTACACTTACGACTCGGACACCGGCTGGGAGTGTCCCGTGTGGACACGGAGGACAGTCACGTAGTAAACAGCAGTGTCACATGTGAACAGTGCATTTTGCTCATTTTGCTGTTACAAAATTCCAAGCTCAGGTTATGTTCTTATGAAAAGAAGTGTTTTGTTTTGTTTTTTAAATTCCTTTTTTTTTTTTTTTATTTATTTATTTTTGAGTGACAGAGACAGCATGAGCATGGGAGAGGTAGAGAGAGGGGGGGGACACAGAATCTGAAGCAGTCTCCAGGCCTGAGCTGTCAGCACAGAGCCCGATGCGGGGCTCGAACTCACGAACTGTGAAATCATGACCTGAGTCGAAGCTGGATGCTTAACCTACTGAGCCGCCCAGGCGCACCAAGAGTTTTTGATTTTTTGATGAATTGTTTATTTTATTTTATTTAAAATAGTTTATTGTCAGATTGGTTTCCATACAACACCCAGTGCTCTTCCCCACAAGTGCCCTCCTCCATCACCACCACCTCCCTTCCCCCTCCCCTTCCAACCCTCGGTTCATTTTCAGTATTCAGTAGTTTCTCAGGTTTTGCGCCCCTATCTCTCCTCAACTCTCTTTCCCCCTTCCCCTCCCCTTGGTCCTCCATTAGGTTTCTCCTGTTCTCCTGTTAGACCCATGAGTGCAAACATAATGTATCTGTCCTTCTCTGCCTGACTTATTTCGCTTAGCATGACACCCTCGAGGTCCATCCACTTTCCTACAAATGGCCAGATTTCTTTCTTTCTCATTGCCATGTAATACTCCATTGTATATATATATACCACATCTTCTTTCCATTCATCAGCTGATGGACATTTAGGCTCTTTCCATGTTTTGGCTGTTGTTGACAGTGCTGCTATGAACATTAGGGTACATGTGCCCCTATGTGTCAGCACTTCTGTGTCCCTTGGGTAAATCCCTAGTGGTGCTATTGCTGGGTCATAAGGGAGTTCTATGGATAGTTTTTTGAGGAACCTCCACACTGTTTTCCAGTGT
>NC_043707.1:11487532-11493018 GCF_006229205.1 Suricata suricatta
GTAGGAGGGTGCCCATCTCTCCACACCCTCGCCAGCATCTATAGTCTCTTGATTTGTTCATTTTAGCTACTCTGACTGGCGTGAGGTGGTATCTCAGTGTGGTTATGATTTGTGTTTCCCTGATGATGAGTGATGTTGAGCATTATTTCATGTGCCTGTAGGCCATCTGGATGTCCTCTTTGGAGACGTGTCTGTTCATGTCTTCTGCCCATTTCTTCACTGGATTATCTGTTTTTCGGGTGTGGAGTTTGGGGAGTTCCTTGCAGATTTTGGATACTAACCCTTTATCTGATATGTCATTTGCAACTATCTTTTCCCATTCTGTCGGCTGCCTATTAGTTTTCTTGATTGTTTCCTTTGCAGTGCAGAGCTTTTTATCTTGATGAGGTCCCAATAGTTCATTTTTGCTTTCATTTCCCTTGGCTTTGGGGATGTGTCGAGTAGGAAATTGCTGCGGTTGAGGTCAAGGAGGATGTTTCCTGCTTTCTCCTCGAGGGTTTTGATGGTTTCCTGTCTCACATTCAGGTCCTTCAGCCATTTTGAGGTTATTTTTGTGTATGTTGTAAGAAAGTGGTCCAGTTTCATTCTTCTGCATGTTGCTGTCCAGTTCTCCCAGCACCACCTGCTAAAGAGGCAGTCTTTTTTCCATCGGATACTCTTTCCTGCTTTGTCAAAGATTAATTGGCCATACGTTTGTGGGCCCAGTTCTGGGTTCTCCATTCTATTCCATTGGTCTATGTGTCTGTTTTTATGCCATTTGATGAATTGTTTAAACTAGATACTTTGTGGGATTCCTGGGTGGTTCAATTAGTTAAGTGACCTTTTTGTTTTGTTTTGTTTTGTTTTGTTTTGTTTTGTTTTGTTTATCTTGAGAGTGAGGAAGGGTATGCGCATGTGGGGGGAGGCACACAGAGAGAGAATTCCAAGCAGGCTTCATGCTGTCCGCGCAGAGCCTGACACGGCGCCCTGTCTCGTGAACTATGAGATCATGACCTGCGCCGACATCAAGAGGTCAGACACTTAACCAGCAGAGTCCTCAGGTGCCCAGAGTGTCTGACTTACTGAATTTGGCTCCAGTCATGATCTCACGGTCATGAGATCGAGCCCCACATCAGGCTGTGCACTACAGTGCAGAGCCTGCTTGGGATTCTCTCTCCCTCTTTCTCTGCCCCTCCCCTGCTCATGTGCACACATACTCTCTTTCTCTCTCTCTCTCACAAATAAACAAATGGTTAAAAAACCAAAAACTAGGTACTTTGTAAGCTCATTCTGGGAAGTGAAGGTTAATTAAAAATCAGCTTGACAAATTACAGTCTTTTTTTTTATTATTTATTTTTTAAGTTTATGTTGGGAGAGGGAGACAGAGATAACACAAGTTGGGGAGGTACCAAGAGAGAGAATCCCAAGCTGGCTTCACACTCCCAGCGCAGAGCCCAAAGTGGGGCTTGACCCCACAAACCCTGAGATCATGGCCTGTGTCGAAGCCAAGAGTCGGATGCTTAACCATCTGAGCCACCCCGGCGCCCGCAGTAAATTAGTCTTTATCACATGGTCATTACCACCGCATAGCAGTCTCAAATTTACTTATGTATCCTTTTTCATAAGTAATCATTGGAAAGCTCTTTTTTCCTTTATATTTTGCTTTGGGAGTGGTCATTAATTCACTCATTTACACTGTTAGATGCAAGGCGCATGACACTGAGTGAGAATGACATGTCATTGCCGCCTGCCCTCATTGAGCTTAAACTGTTTAAAAAATTAGACTTTTAACAAGTAGTCCGTGTGGTGAGCAGTGTGCGGGCAGTTGGTGATGAAGAAGCCGGCGCCGGAGGAGGCTTTCAGAGTTCAGATGCTCTTGGGGCGTCGGGTGGCTCAGTCCGCTAAGTGTCTGAGTCTTGATCTCAGCTCAGGGCATGATGTTGGGGTTGAGTTCAAGCCCCGTGTTGGGCTCCATGCTGGGCGGGCGTGAAGCCTATTTAAAAAACAACAACAAAAAAAGTTATTTCGTACACTTTCGTCTTTCCAGAAGCGGCACATTCCTGAAAGAAATTCTTGAAAGCTTTTCACGCCGCCTCTGGTGCTCTTACCGACCGTCTCCCTTCTTTGTACAGGAGGTGGTGGAAGATGAAGACGATGATTTTCTGAAAGGCGAGGTTGGGATTACGCCGAGCTCCTTCGACCCGCCTTTCCGGAGTCCCTCAAGTAGTGTGGGCTCCCCTCCCGCCTTCTACCTGCCCGACCAGTCCCCTGGGGTCTCAAGGATTTGCGACTGAGACGGGTGTCCCCCCACGGCAGCTGTCCGCGCCGGGCTCGTCCTGCTGGAAGCCGAGCCAGTGCGCCGCGGGCGTCTCACTTGCGAGGTAGACTTTCCCTAGTGTCTCAGCGGACATGGGCTGGTTTTCTCTTTTGCTCCCGTGCAGACGAAAGAAAAGACTGAGTATCATGTGCAATATTTTAGAATGGAGCTGATAAATGTTGAAGGCTTGACTTGTGTGTTGGATGTAGATTTTATTTCTGTTACAGCTTTTTGGCATCATTGTGAAATTCCTGATCTGGACAGTGGCCTGTTTTAGCCAATGGAACATAGGTTTGATCTGAGCCATGGTCACAGGACTTGGTTGATCCAATTTATTTTCACTGAAAAGAAAATCCTCTAGGAGGCTATTCGACATCTTTAAAATGATTTTACTTTGGGAACATCGGTGGCCCTCGGCTGGAACCGGATTTGTGTGTGGGGATTCCCACGGGCTGCGGAGGGGGCGGGAGGAAATGGGAAGGTGGCCAGAGCTGGTCCCTGGCCCTGGAAGCCAGAGCTGGCACCGAAGAGCTCCGGGGATCATCAGAGACTGAGGAGACGCCGGAGGAAAGAGATGGACGATTTGGGAACCAGAAGCAGCAAACCGTACCCTCGTGAGTGTGAAGATGGAGTTAAAAGCAACACAAGAGTTGCCAGTAATGAACCTCCCAGGCCCAAGAGTGGATGCGGACTAGTATAAGCACCGCACACGGCTTTAGCGCGAGGCTCCTGGAGTGCGGTTCGGCCGGAAGTGCTGATTCGTAGCGGAATGTTACTTGGGGTTTGTTTTTCAAACTAGAATCCCTTTGGTCATTTTGAGAATGTCTCTGTGGCGATGGGGCGGCGGAGAGGGGCCTGGGTTATTTGGGGGCATGGTTTTGGCGGCGGCGGCGGCCACGGTTAGGGCTACAGTCTGTGCGCCGGCTGGAGTGCCGTGGGCGCCCGCTCAGCGGGGCCCTCCTCGGGCAGCTCCTTTTGTACTTTTATAACTAAGCACTGAGAGCGAGGCGTCTGAACCCCCTCACTTCATAACACGTGTGTGCAAGCACACGGCTGGGCTCATTCGGTGGCTCATGCGTGTTTTAGTGTCATTCCTTGTGTGTGTACTTTTGTGTTACTTGTGAAAACGGACATCTCGAAACATATTTATTTTTCTGCCACTTTTCCTATTATTTAAAAGCAAGCAATATTTTCTCGATCGCAAATATTTTGTAATGAAATACTTTCTATTTCCTGGGGCTTTGTATGCTCTTGTATAATTATATTGATGGCGATGTAGAGTAAATATGTTTTTGGAAAACAAATTTTTATTGGTTTAAAAAGTTTTGGATATTGGTGATTTGGTGACTTGGTGGACAGTCATTGAGGAACCTTTAGGTTCTCTGGCTTTTTAACTGGTGGCTAAAGGGGGGGGGTTGTGTCCTGGGTGAACGAGTCCACAGAAATGTGTTCATAGAAATTAACGGTAAGTGGGCCTTTGTGGGTGGAGACGTTTTAGTGTAGAGGATATGGTATCTTGATGAGTAAGTCCGTTTAATGTCAGAAGAGTCTGAGAAAAAAAAACATCGTGGACATTGAACAATGACGTAGATAATCTGGATATTTTGTTCTTAACGAGTAATGGAGTAAAGGGAGGTGCCCCAATAAAGAGGCTTCTCCCACAGGTGTCTGGATTTCTGTGGTTTTTACTGACGACCACGAAAGCTCCGTTGGGAAACTGGAGCTAAGGCGGGGAGTAAGGTGCACGCTGGTGATGGGAGGACTTCCGGGGCAGCTGAGGGGTCAGTGATCCGGGAGCCCGGCCAGCCACACAGCCACCGAGGATTGAACTGGGCCAAGAACACAAACACTTCTTCCAAAAATGCACATGCTTTGAAGGAACATCCATGGAAAAAAAAGGGGCAAGTTTCTTTGGGAAATACATAAAAAGAGTTTGCTATTCCTCTTATTGAAAAGCAGGCTTTCATTGGGGGTTGGAGTTTCAGGGTCCATCCTGTTTGTCTGCAAGGGTGGGTCTTCCTTATTGAGAAGTGGCTAATGTATACAAGTGTGAAAGGACTAGGGACTTCTAAAGTGTCCTGGGGGTCAGACTTGGCTTCTCGAACTAGCTGTGCAACCTTGAGCAAGTTACCTAGGCTCTCTGGGAGCTCCACGTTGAGCTGTCAAGTGGAGCGAACTACTACCTACTGCAGGGCTGTGTGGATTCAGTGAAAATGCACGGAAAGGCAGTAAGCTGTTTGGCTGCCTCGGGAGAAAGTAGTTAAGCACGAAGCATTTCACAGGAGGGTGTTTTCAAGGCAAAGATAACTTTGATTTCCTGCACATTGATTGCCTCCTTGGTTCCGGCCTAAGAGGTTTCACCTGGAGAGGAGGGGACAGTGCTTGCCCCCTGCCGGCTGTGGCTTATTAGGTGGTTCTTAATTCTCCTCCCAGGATCCCCTTGGGATGCCGTAGCAACAGTTCCAGCTCTGTGAGGTGGCTCTTCACCTCACCACTAGTTTTGTAAAGTTGCATCTTGGTTAATGTATTGTGGCTTTTGGTCTATTTAAGTAGTATTTCCCAATTTCAAGATATCCCCTAGGTGAGAGGCCTCGCACCGGGGTACCTGTCCTCGTTGGGGACTGGACGGCACCTCATTGATCTTTACTCCCAGGGCTCTTAGCCCATCAGTTAGGCCAGCTGAACGCTGCGCAGCACGTGTTATTGATGATTTCTAAATGTGTGGGGCTAGACTCTCTTTTCGCAGTTTAAAACGGCTTATGTTTATTCATTCACTGAACAACAATCCTAAGGGGCAGCACAGCAGGTTCCCCGGCTAGGATTAACGTGATCCTGCTGGGGGCAATCAGACCCCAGACAGCCGTGATCTTGCATGGAGGCAGTCAGACCCCAGAGCCCGCACTCGGGCCGGGTTGGGTGATCTGAGAACTAAGACTGAGCCAGGGGCACCCAGTGGAGGCTCCCGCCCAAAACCCACCTCTTCGCTCGCTTCGATGCACACGCTTTCGGGACTACATTTCCCAGCGCCCCTTGCGGAGGGGGGCGGTTTGAGGAACGGCCATCCCCTCGCGTTTGGACTACATCTCCCACAGGGCCTTGCGGCACCGCCCCCCGATTTCCTGGTCCGCGCGGGGCTGCACCGTCCCCGTGGGACTTCACTTCCCGGCGGCGCCCGCGGGGGGGGCGTGGC
>NC_043707.1:11493118-11570456 GCF_006229205.1 Suricata suricatta
GGCCCGGGGCTGGGGAGGCCGCCGCCTCCCTGGGCCTGCCCGGGCGGCCGCCTCCGTTATGCCGCTGCTCGTCGAGGGGCGGCGAGTGCGGCTGCCGCAGTCTGCGGGGGACCTGGTGCGCGCCCACCCGCCTCTGGAGGTGAGCAGGGCCCGGGCGGGTGGCGGGGGTGTCTTCAAGACGGGCCCGAGCGGACCTGCCGGACGCGCCCGACTCTCCTGGCCCCGCCGCCTCCAGCAGCTCTTCCGCGGACAGGGTTTAAACTTGGCGCAGCCGAGCCGCTGTCGGCACGTCGGGAGCCCCGGCCGCCCGCAGCGATCTTATGCCTTCGCTCGAGGCATCTATGAGGCTTTCCCCTCCCTAGGGCCTTCGAGGGCACGTGCGGAGGCCTCTCTCTGCCGGAAGAGGCGCCGGCGGCCCAGAGAGGTTAGGCGACTTGCCCGAGGTCGCACTGCACGGCGGCTGGAGGGCCCCCGGGGACTCTCCACTCCGGGCGGGCGGGTCCCCACGCCGAGCCGGGCTTGGCCCGTTGAGGCCAACCTGGGCAGCGCCCCTGCGCGGGGGCTCTCACGGGGGCCGGCACCCCGCGGGAGCGGCTCGCCCCAACGGGCTTCGGGCTGGGGCACCAGGCTCCCCCTCCCCACGGGGCTCCGGTATTTTTAGCCTGAAGGAAGGGCCGTGCTTCTCCCCAGCTGAGCGGTGTTGAGGACCACGCCCTGATGGAAGGGTTTAGGTTTTGTTTCGTCTTCCTGCTTTTGTCCTCAAACAGGTCTCTGAACCCCTAGTCCGTGCTTGTGCAGACAGTTTGGAAAGGGGTTCTTGGGTCCAAACCTTCCACTTGCCCCGGATCCAGTTAAGGGGGAGTCAATCAACTCACTGATTGGAAGTATATGGGAGCCTCCGGTGTTTGCTGAGCGCAGTGTTGACCTCCTTCCTACAATCAGGGCCGCCTGCGCTGCAGCCTAGGTAGTCGGCGCGGTTTTTAACCACAGAAGGGCTCAAAGACGTCAGCTGTTAAGTGCCATGAAGGCAGAATGTCCCCCTTTGACTCTGAGGTGTGAAGCAGAGGAGCTGGATTAGTCTGTAGGCTCGCGGAAGGGATTTTTGAGGTTTCCTCTGTGACCCTTGCAGTTTGTAATTATTTTGTTTGCATAGTTTTTTTTTTTTAATTGTCCCTTGATGTTTCCCCAGAATGTAAGCTTCCTGAAAGCAAAGTATGTGTCGCTGTTGGTGTCTTTAGAGCCTGGGACAGCCGCTGGCAATGAATCTGCACTTTGTAATTTACTTGTTATATAAATGAGCGAACACCTTGACTCCTGACAATGACCTGAAGGTTGAGGACTTTGTCACCGGGAAAAGGGGACCACGCTCTGATTCTCCAGCACCTGCTGAGTAGTTAGTAGACACTAGGCACTGTGCTGAGCACCTTCCTTGGGGGCACATCGCTGTCACATCATTAAGGAATGAAGTCTGAGTAGGACTCACCAGAGGGGAAAAAAATTTCAGCCGCGTAAGGAATTAAGGTGGCACTATCTTTACGTCTCCCTGGAAATTTCTGTGATAAAGAGATCAGTGTCCAAGGCGGCACCCTCCCTGTGCAGGGGAGGGGGGAAAGGAGGCGGAGGGATGTGACAAGCCAGGGTGGCCAGCCCTCTTGAAGGGAAAGGCCATGTCCTGGGGGCCGATTTGCATCACAGGAAACTGGGGGACGGGTCACTTCGCCTCAGGGGAGAAGCGTGGGTGCACGGGAGAGATTGGGTGGGATGGAGAGAGCATTCTCGGAGAGCAAGCTGGACGTGCTACCCTTGGCAGGGGGGCGGCGCCGGAGGGCGAGCGGAGAGAGTGGGAGGTAAACGCAGGGAGGTGGGTCACAGCCAAGAGGGGTTTTCGGTGGATCTTTCACGGAACAAGCAGTAGAAGGAGATGAAAAGTTTCATGACTTTTTTTTTTCTGTAACAAGTAGCGTGTCCCCTTTGTAAGAAAAACCAGAAATGTCACAAAGGAGAAAAAAAATCGTCTGGGACCGTTGCCATTCTCGATGTTTTGGTAAATGCCCTTCCAGAGGTTTTTCTTTGAATTTTTTTTTGTTTTTTTATTTTTGAGAAACATACAGTGCAAGTAGAGGAGGGTCAGAGAGAGGGAATCACAGAATCTGAAGCAGGCTCCAGGCTCTGAGGTGTCAGCACAGAGCCCGACGTGGGGCTCGAACCCATGAACTGCAAGATCGTGACCTGAGCTGAAGCCGGACGCTTCACTGACTGAGCCACCCAGGTGCCCCCAGAGGTTTTTCTTTGTAAAGGAACGATGCCCTTCTAGAAATGGGAGCATGCCACCTGTTCTTTTCTGTGATGTCTTTTTCGCGTCACAGCCTGGCCCTCGCCACGCCCAGCACAGAGTAAAGTGCCCGTCAGTCGCTGTTCCCATTTTACAGAAGAGGACAGTGAGGCCCAGGGGGTGGAGCAGGCGGTCCGAGGCCCCGTGTCCCTGCAGCGGTGGACCCCGGCCGAGTGCCTTCTAAGCGCGGCGCTCAGTGCAGCAGCCCTGGCCGCGGGCGGTGACCGTGAAAGAAAATTAAAAATCCCTTGCTCAGTCCTCCCCGCCGCGGGTGACTAGTGGCTCCCGGACGAAGGTCGCCGTCCCAGCACAGAGTCCCTCCTGTGCTGACCGGTGACGGGCGCTGGGGCGGAGTGCGGCTCCGGAGAACTCCCCGCTGTGACTTTGCACCTGCTTCTAAGCACGGAGGGGGTTTATGAACCCGTGTCGGGGACGGTCGCGGAGCTAAATCTTTAGAAACCCCTGTCATTATTCCTGCCAGTGAAATCGCCGGACCGCAAGGGCTTCCGAGCAGAAAAGGGGTGTAACCAAAGCTGCGTCTTGAAGCCGAGATGTTGGCAGCCAGCAGGGAGGGCAGCGAGGCCACCGGGGGCCTCGGGGCCGGGGATCCAGGCCGGCGTGGTGACAGCCCCCCACTGCAAGCCTACCATCCGCTAATCCTCGCACAGCCTAGGGACCAGATGGCGTGACCCCCTTTCCCCGGTGGAGGGTGTGTGAAGAGTGGACACAATGTAGCAGCGGGGGGAGGGGTGCAAGACCGGCCCACGGGCCTGGGGGCTTTGGGGTCCGCAGGCTCCAGCCCTGTGCCAGCCCAGGATGGCTTTTACATGTTTAAATGGTGGGGATAAAAAAATTTAAAAAACCTCACTATTTCAGGGCGCTGGGGCGGCACGGTCAGTTCAGTGTCTGACTCTTGATTTCAGTTCCGGTCATGATCTCAAGGCTGGTGAGTTCGAGCCCTGAGTCAGGCTCTGCCCTGAGCGGGGAGACTGCTTGGATTCTCTCCCCGCCCCTACCCTGCCCCTCTCCCCTGCTCACTCAGTCTGTCTCTCTCCCAGTAATAAAATAAAAACATGTAGAAAAAAGAGTACTATTTTGGGACACGTGAAATTATATGCAGTTAATTCAAATTTCCGTGTCACCCATAAGTCCTGTCTTTTGGGGACACGGCAGCGTTTGTTTACGCGTTGTCCAGGCCGCTTTCAGGCTACACAGCAGAGCCTGGTGGTTGCAGCAGGAGACCACGCCCCAGCAGAGCCCAAAATAGTTCCTGTCCGGCCCTTTTCAGAGGAAAGTTTGCGGAGCCCCGGCCCGAAGGGCAGCGACAAGGGACCGGAGCTGGGACGGGAGGGACTCCCGGAGAGGGGATTTTGTTTTTTAGTGCATGTTCGGGTCCAGCGAGTGTCAGAGGCCAAGAAGCCTCGCCTCCTTTCTTTCTGGAAGGGATAGGAGTTGCCTGAGGAGCTCTCTGTGGTTTTTCCACAGAGAAGTTTGGCTGAACTTTTTTTCGTTTCTTAAAAGCGGAAAAACCAAAACAGCATGTTCTTTTCGCTTTGTGGCATCATCGCGTGTGATGATTGATGCTCCTGTCTGTAAACTGTAGCAGTGGAGAGGGGATGGGGGGCTGCGAACCGGTTGGGGGCGCTGGGGCATTGTGATTTTTGGTCTTAGGCACGCAAGTGGCAGTTCACGCGCACACCTGGCTTTGCTTTTGGGGTGGTGGCCCCAGGGTGGACATCCGTGGGCAGAAGGGGCCCTGGCCCTCCTCCCCCCGCCCCTGAAAGAATAGAGCCCAAGATCAGTATTCAGGGGCTAATGGAAAGGAGAGTCTGCGTTGTCCTGTGTCTAATTCCGAGTCACGGAGAGGTGACAGGCGGTGGGACACGCAGAGCGCTCGTGAGGCGAGCTGTTTGCTGAGCTGCGGGACCGTGAGTCACAGCCGGTCCCTCCCTGACGGGCGCGGCCTGCTGACGCGGTGAGGCTGTTCACTTCCGCCTTCTCGTCTGTTCTGTTGAGGACTTTCATGCTAACGGCTGCCCCGCTTCCCGCGAATGACAGTTTGTTAAGAGAAGAAAACTCTGGGTAACTAACTGATCAAGCTGATCGTGATTTTTAGAAAATACCTTGTATTTTATTACTGATTCAGCCAGCGCCAGCCGCAGTGGGCACCCGTCCCAACGGTGGCGGGTGGCCCGTGAGAGGCCGTGAAGCTGGCTGGGGTCTGGTCTAGACACCACGCGCCTCCTCTGGGCTTGCACGTTTGGCTGGGAGTCTGTTCTTTGAGAAGTAAGAAGGAAATAGTGGTCCCGCTACGTACCCTGTGATGATGTGACTTCTTGGATCAATCTGGCATTTTTGGGGGTTTTTTTTGTTTATTTTTGAGAGACAGAAAGAGACAGAGTGCAAGCAGGGGAGGGGAGAGAGAGGGGGAGACACAGGATCGGAAGGAGGCTCCCGGCTCCCAGCTGTCCGCATAGGGCCCGATGTGGAGCTTGAACTCGTGAACCACGAGATCATGCCGCGAGCCAAGTCGGACGCTCAGCTGACCTAAACGACCCAGGCGCACCTCGGTATGGCGTTTTTGAAAGGTTTGTTTTCATTAAAGAATTTGACTATGTGAGGTTTTTTTTTTTTTTTTTAAAGCTTACTGCACAAGACTTTAAAAAATTAATTCTAGGGGCGCCTGAGTGGCTCAGTTTGTTGAGCGGCTGACTTCAGCTCAGGTCTTGATCTCACAGCCTGTGGGTTCAAGCCCCATGTTGGGCTTTGTGCTGACAGCTTGGAGCCTGGAGTCTGTTTCGGATTCTGCGTCTCCCTCTGTTCCTGCCCCTCCCCCACTCATGCTCTGTCTGTCTCAAAAATAAATGATATAAAAAATTAAAAAAAAAATTAATTCTAGTACAGTTGACACACGGTGATGTGCTGGGGGCAGGGGCGCTGTCCGGCGAGTCCGCGCGCCCACCCACACTAGGGACTTTCTGTGTAAGAACTTCTGCCAGTGGGAGGTGAGAGGTTTGGGTGCCTAACACTAACAGCTTTTTCCCAAATCCGCTGACTGATGACGGTCCTTTCCGGTTGTCTGCGTCCGTCACGACTCTGTCGTAGCGCGTTTACAGAATCGAGACAAGGCGACGGCACACGTGGACGCTCCCAGTCCGCCCTGTCTGGCCGTGGCCGCGCGGGTGAATCTCCTCCCAGCGCTCCCTCCTGTGTGGCAGCGTTCGAGCCCTGCGGTAATCACCGCATGGTTATAATTTAAAATTTTTTTTAATGTTGATTCGTTTTTGAGAGACAGAGAGCACGAGCGGGGGAGGGGCAGAGAGAGAGGGAGACCCAGAATCGGAAGCAGGCTCCAGGCTCCCAGCTCTGTCAGCACAGAGCCCGGTGTAGGGCTCGAACCCACAACCCACGAGATCATAATCTGAGCCGAAGTCGGACGCTTCACCGACTGGGCCATCCGCACACCCCTGCTTATAACTTTTAAAGGTTTTTTTCATTTTCACTTCTTGTCAGGTTACGTTTTCCCCTAACCTTCGTCTTTCCTGACTGCGTTACTGTGAGTCCATTCTGCGGAACTCACTCGCCTCTGCTGTTCTGAGCAACGCAGGGCTGTGCGCCCTGGGGACGAGGCGTTCCCCAGCCAGATCCCCAGCGTGGGGACGCCCGGCCCGGGGCAGGGCCAGCGGCCGGGTCCTCACGCAGACCAGACCGTTGGGTCCCCTCCCGGCTGAGGGCCTCGTAGGTGGAACAGAGCAGAAGCGCCCCGGGGCCTCCGCTCGCCCCCGCCGCAGTGGCCGCTGCCCCGTCCCCGCGCCCCGCCACCCCTCTAGGTGCCCGGTCCTCACTCATTTCCGTCCCTCTTTTATTTTTTGTTTGTTTGTTTTAATTGAACAGGAAAGAGCCAGACTTCTCAGAGGTCAGTCTGTTCAGCAAGTGGGACCCCAGGGCCTTCTGTATGTTCAGCAAAGAGAGCTGGCAGCCGCCTCCCCGCAGGATGGTAGGTTAGGAAGCTGCGAGGGGGCGCCACCCGCCGGGGCCACCGGATGCGTCACTTTATCTCTTTTCCAAACAGGCTCCATCTCCATTCTGGGTTCTGATGACGCCACCACTTGTCACATTGTGGTCCTGAGGCACACAGGTATGGCGAGACGGAGGACCCCGGGGCGTGTCTCCGCACTGGGGATTCCCGGCGTCCTGCCCGCAGCCGGGCCCTGCCCCTCCCCGCTCTGCGTGGCGTCTCCCTGGCACCCTGGTCACAAGGGTTGGCGGGGCAGATCCTTCTAGATCTTCCTCCTGGGCACTGGCAGAGGAGGCGTCCGAGTAGATCCGGCTCATGCTGGAGCCCTCACCCCGAGTAACAGGCGCCGTTCCCCCCTTCGCTCCAGGCAGCGGGGCCACATGCCTGACCCACTGTGACGGAAGCGACACCAAAGCGGAGGTCCCCCTCATCATGAGCTCCATCAGATCCTTCTCGGACCACGCTCCGTGTGGAAGGTGAGCGCCACACGCTCCTCAGTCCTGTGACGCCGGGCACCGCGCCCCGACGCGTAGAAGGGATGCGGGTGGCAGCCAGGCGGGAGGTCACCGCGCCGGCACAGCATGGGCCCCTCGCCGGTGGCCGTGGAGCGAGCCGACCAGGGGGCTGGGGCAGGCTGGCCTGCGGGCGAAGGTTACACTTTGAGCCTCCACTTGTGCGTTCGCGCCTGTACCGCCATGGATGTTCACGCGTCGGCGCCCCCCCCCCCCACGCCCCCTCTTCCTTCATTCGTTCCGGTGGTTACTTGTCGGGTGTCTGTGCTCCGAGCGGGAACTTGTGACAGGTGCTGGGGACGTAGCGGTGACCGGGAGACAGACAGCCGCCCCCCAAGTGCTCCTGCAGCCAGAGACCAGCAGTCAGCAGAGCAGGGGGTGCGGGGGAGGGAGCGTGGAGGCCAGCCCCCCACCATGCCGGCCTGTCATGTGGCCATTCCCTCCAACAGCTGTCGCCCTGGGACACAGGGGACCCGGCCACACGGCTGGGGGAGGGGGCCCGGGACCGGGTCCGGCGGTGTCCCACACGCACCCGGGCCCCCTCCTTCCCCGCTCACTGGGGAGCCGCCGATTGGGCTGGTCCCGTTGTATACGAGTTCCCAGAATCCTAGGAATTGAACAAAATAAGGATAAACCCCCTCTGCCTGGGGTCACGAGGGTCCCACAGGCCGGGCCAGCGCAGGGGCAGGGTCCCCTGGCGCAGCGCTGGGCTGCGGTGGGAGGGATTCTTGGTCTGTCCTGGGAGCGCGCGTGGTCCTTCTGGAAGGGCTGCATGATGACTGGGAAGGGGAACCCGCGGCCTCGTGTCACGCAAAGCCATGATGACCTGGCTCCTGGTGCCAGTTCCGGCCAGTTCCGGCTCCTCCCTCAGTTGAAGGCGGGGTCCCCGGGTGTCCCAGACTGCAGACAGGGAGGGGGGCGGTGGACAGGCTCCAGCGTGGGAGTTGGAGAGCTGTCTTGTGCTAGTGTGTGCGGTGACAGTCCCGGGAAAGGCCACCCCAAGGGAGTAGCAGGGTTCCCCAAACCTGGAAAACTGGCCGGGGGTGGGCAGCATGGCCTGTAGAAACAGACCTGGTTCCTTTCTTGAAACTGGAGGCGACAGTCCCTGTCTCCAGGTTTGGTGGACAGGAGACAGCGTGGTGAGGGGTCTGCAGCCCGTTTCCCCTCAGGCTGAGACGCTGGGGAGGTTTCTGGAGGTGCCCGCGAAGGGCGGCAGAGAGGGTGGCGTCCTGTTCTTCTTGTGCCCGGCTGCTGCCATCTGGGTCCCTGGCCGGGTCCCCAGGGGCTCGTGCGGCCCTGGCGATTGCCCACTTCTCCCAGCGCCGCCCCGATGTGTCCTCCCTGCGTGGATGAGGCCCGGGAGGAAGCACCCCCGTGGAGCGCGGCTTCGTGGACAGAGTGAAGCTGGGCACCCCGGGGTCAGAGTGCTGGCCTCTGACGGTGCCCCGTCTCCTTGCCAGGCTCGAAGTGCACCTTGTGGGAGGCTTCAGTGATGACCGGCAGCTGTCACAAAAGCTCACTCATCAACTTCTTAGTAAGTTCACTGTCTGCCCCTCCCCCAAGTTTTTTGATAAAAACGTGCACCCGTGTTCCCATGGGTCACAGTGCTAGTTAGCGCCCAGCCGCCAGGGGACCACTCCTCAGAGCAGCCTGCACGGCTCGGCCTGGACTCAGCCGGGGGGCCGGGCGACGATCACAGGGGCCGGTGGGATGGGGACGAGATTCCCCTGGAAAGAGCAGACGCCACTGTCCAAAATGGTAAACCCTAATGGTAAACAAAACGGTGAGCCGAACTGCCACCACCCCTTTGGGCAGTGATGTCGTTTTCATCTGCAGAAAGTTCTAACACCAGCGATGCCACTTTTTCCCCTATTGGCTTAGTGGGGATTACAGGTGAGGCCCGGAACGTGCGGCCGGGCCGCCTGTCCACAGGGTACTTTGGCATCGTGGCTTAAGTCTCAAAAGGTTCCTATCTTTTGCCCTGGTACTTCCCCTTTGGAGCATCTATTCTAAGAAAATAACCTGCAGTGTGCACAGAGACTTATGCCCAGATACGGGCAGCAGAACAGTCTTTACATCAGGAAAGAGTCTGATCTCTTTAGGAAAGAACTTGGTAGCGGGCAGGACCAAGTGCTCGGGACGAGGGCTGAACGGCACGGGGCCGCAGGCAAGGACGTGCGGACTGCTCACTGCTGGGATTGTGGGCGTTAAAAGCCCGTGTAGTTGGTACCGTTAAAGACCATGTACTTGCCGGTGTTTTCCATTTTTTTTTTTTTTAGTGATCAAGTTTTTTTTAATGACCAATAACAAGGAAAGAAGTTAAGAGTGGATGTTTTCCAAGTATGTCTCCACAAACCTCTCAGAAGGGAGAGACAAAGGGAGAGCGTTGGTCATAGCTTCCTTTGGGCCGGAGATTCGGGACGTGCTTGTCACCGGCAGGCAGGGCCTCTCGGCGTCATTCCCCAGAAATCTGGCTCCCGTGGACGGGCCAGGTGGTGGCGGAAAGGGGAAGGGGACAGGAAGGGCCTGGCCCCACTTGGATGGCTCAGCAGCATGCTGACCTCTGCTGTGAAAATTCTCATTGTAGGTGAGTTTGACAGACAAGAAGAAGACATTCACCTAGTGACACTGTGTGTGACAGGTGAGTGCTGGCGCCCTCACCCTTCAAGCAAGACCTGGAACAAGCCCCTCAGCCATGGGAGCCCCCGCCCTGTGCATCCAGTGGCCCGTGCGGCCCCCCTTTCCTCGGGAGTTTGAGAAGCTTCCTCTGCTCCTGGGAAGGAGGGCCGGGACCCAGGGCGGTGGGGGTGGGGGTGGGCGCAGGCGCAGCGGCTGTCTGGGCGCGGAGGGAGCAGGGAGGCGCCACTTGGCACGGGACCTGGCGGGCAAACACAGACCCTTGGGTCCTGACATTTTCTCCCGTTGCAGTATGGCCTTCTTTTTGGCCTCAGTTACAGAAAACAAAAGCAGTTGTTGAGTATTTCTTAAAAATTCGTTCTTGAAAAGAATTTTTCTTTGTCTTGTTAGAATTAAATGACCGGGAAGAGAATGAAAAGCATTTTCCAATCATCTATGGCATCGGTATGTAGAGCGTTTCTCGGAGGCACCGGGGCCCTGGGCAGGCGGCGTGCCCACACCCCAAGGCCGCGGGGGACAGACGAGTGGGCGGAGGACAAGGTCCCCCTAAGGAGAGCAGACCCCCCCCCCCCCGCCCCTGGAGGTCATGCCCATGTGTGACGTCTGAGCAGGGTGCATGGCGGTCCACAGTCTCCCTGTAAGGTGGCAGAGGTCCACAGGAGGAACACGTCATCGCCTCCACCACCCAGACATGCCCCCAGGCCACACTTCTGTCCCGAAGAGTGGTGCTTCCCCCAGAAGAAGTCACCCTGGTCTGGCCCGGGGCCCAGGCTTGGCTGAAAGGTGGCATTTTCCGTCCCCACAAAGCGGGAAGCCGCAGACCCTTAGCAGTGGCAGTCCCGCCACACCACTCCCCCTGCCTCAGGCGCTTCGCCCCGTTCGGTCACCTGTGCTGGTACAAGTTGTCCACTCTGCCAGCTTTGCATCTGTGCCTTTAGTCCATGCTGAGTCCTCTCTGTCCCCGCAGCCGTCAACATCAAAACCGCTGAGATTTACAGAGCCTCCTTCCCAGACCGCGGTCCGGAGGAGCAGCTGCGGGCGGCCCGAGCTCTGACCGGAGGCCCGGTGAGTGCCCCGTCCCAGAGCCGCAGGCGTCACAAACCTCAGGGGTGAAGTTTGTGCAAACTTGTAAAATGCCCCGGGGTCACACCTCTCTCTTTGTCTCTCTCTCACACTCTCACACACACAGTGCAGGATTTGAGGTTCTAAGTTGAAGACCCCAGTTCTCTGCTCTGCAGGTGGAGAGGTGATAAAAGAGCACATTCAGCTTCCTCACTGATGAAATGGTGACACTTTCCTTGGAAAATGTCTGCATTCACAGTGATCTGTTTTGCCAACCCTTTAACATTTATTTGTAAGATTCCTTTAGCAATTTCTCAAGCAGCAGAATAGCCTTGATTGAGCTAATATTGCTGGTTAAGCAGAAAACTACCACTGACAAATTGGGGACTTTAGGGAATAGTTTGGCAAATTAGCACTTTCTTTGCTTTCGATCGGGCAGCCTTTAGAGAGAGGGAGACACAGCCTCTGAAGCAGGCTCCAGGCTCTGTGCTGTCAGCATAGACCCTGATGCAGGGCTTCAACTCATGAAACATAAGATCATGACCAGAGCTGAAGCCAGACGCTTACCCAACTGAGCCCCCCAGGCGCCCTGCAGGATGCACTTTAAGTTGCAAGGTCACTAGTTGCTGGGGGCAGAAAAACGAGGCAGCGTTTTATGTAGCACTGAGGACCGTGGATGGGAGTGAGACACCTCGGTGTAGACACCCCTGGGTGTGCAGCCAGGCTCTGACGCTTGCTGGAAACGCCTCTGTGGGCAAAGTGCCTGTCAGTCCGAGCCTCAGGTTTCCAACCAAAATGGGAGAGATGCTGTCTTCCCCGGGGATCGCTGTCAGGACCAAGGCACAAGCGGGCGCTACTCACTGCAGTACCCGAGCCGCGGCCAGGACTCCGGGAGTGGCGGGTTTGCTGCTGGGCAGTTTGCAGCCGCGCACGTGCCGACTGTGCTGGGGCTGGAGACGGTGAGAACCTCGCTTAAATTTAGTCCTCGAAACGTTCTTTCTCAGATGGTTAGTATTTACGACCCGAGGACCGAACAGCTTCGTATAGGACCCTACTCCTGGATGCCGTTTCCACACGTGGACTTCTGGCTGCGCCAGGACGATCAGCAAATACTGGAGGTGAGAACTTACAGCCCGTCGGTCCTAAGTGTCCGCAGCCTGGTTTCTTGACCCGGCAGAAGGCAGGTCTGGGCGGGAGCACAGCTGCCTGTCCTCCAGTGGGCGGGACTTAGGCCCCATTACCTCTAGATCAGCCGAGAATAAGGGCCGGGCGTCTGCATGGGTCGAAGCAGTATGTGACCAACTGCTGCTTCCCCGTCCATGCAGTACACGTCCGAGGCGTCCTCCGGAACTTTGTGCGATTTATATGTACGCGCCCGGCCTGTTTCTGGGCGTGGAGATACTTCGGCAGCTTACTCCTCTCTCAGACCCAGACTCTTGTTTTTCCAGAACCTTTCCACCTCACCGCTGGCTGAGCCGCCCCACTTTGTTGAACATATTAGATCTACCTTAATGTTCTTAAAAAAACACCCATCTCCAACCAACGCACTGTTTCCTGGAAACAAGGCTCTACTCTACAAAAAAAACGAAGACGGCTTATGGGAAAAGACCTCTTCTCCGGGAAGCTAGCCACGGGCCTCAGCAAAGACGGCCCCGCGCGGGCCTGACAGCCCACCGTGGGGACCGCGGGGCCCGGAGAGACTGTGGGTCCGAATCTGCGTCCGCAGAGTCACCAGCCTCCCTCCTTCTGTCCTCCAGGGGACTGTAAAAATAAAGTCTTATTTTGGCGAAGGCAGGTGTGGAGGTGTGCTTTCTGCGTTGCTGGAGCGGACGCCCGTGGGCCCAGGAGGAGCCGCTGCGGCGGCGGCACCTGAATCAGGGAGTCACGGAGACCTCCTACAGAAGCTGGTTTGAGGGACGGTGTTGCAGATGCAGAATTCCGTGAAAACCTCCATCTCACAGAGGCGTTTCTTAGCCCCAAAATATTTTAAGTAGCACAAATTCCAACAGATACTCCAATCCGAGATGGAGATGAACGGCTCAGAAGGAAAACCAGAATGTCATCAGACTCCTGTGCAACAGGGGTAACGTAGTCCGAGACTGAACTCACTGTGAGGAACAGGAAGCCGTGGCGAGGTCTGCCCTCGGGCGCTCCTGTGGCTCAAGGTGCCAGCCTCGGGGGCTCACTGCCTAATGACCACGGACCAACTGAACTCACGGGTAACAATTTCAAGAACCTTTATTGAAACCAACATTCAAATAGTATCTTAAGGGTGAGATTGTTTCAGCAAAACCAATTTAACAATTCCAAATATATATAAAAACATTTAAAAATTAATCTTGTTAAAGGTGATAATTTCCCTCTTTCCCCATTTTATCTGCTATACTTCATTGCACCAAACAGGGAAGACTGTAATCATCTGTGCCGGGGGGGGGGGGGGGGGGGGGGGGGGGGGGGGGGGGGGGGGGGACGGGAAATAGCATCTTGACATGTGCCGAAAGTCAGAAATCACATCAGACCAGTGTCTAATTATAGGCTTATTATGGTGTAACTAAGGCTTCCAACACGACCATCCAAGACCCAGTGTGACCCTCTCTCCCTCCCTGGCCCGAGGGGCCCCAAGGCCCGCCTCCCTGGACTGAAGGCACAGGGGCCTCGCCTAGCAGAAGGGAAGCCATGAGGACTGTGGGCGAGTGGAAGCCGGCAGTCAGAGCGAGATGCCAGGAGGGAGCCTCGTCAGCCTGAGTGGGAGCACCTTCTCCGGTTCTAGTCGGAGTGGGGCCCAGAGGGGTGAGCTGCTCGTGGGGAGAAGCCCCAGGCACTCCACAGAAAACAGGCCAAAGGCGTACTGTGTTCGAACGGAAGCAAACTGGGTGCCACAGAGCAGACTTAGTATTAGGTTAAGAGTAGTGTCTGTCGGGTTCTCAGATATTAAACATAGAAATGAGCACAGTCTGTATCTGTGTGCCAATTTAAAAGCTTTACCAATATTTAAAAATATACGTATATACGGTCATGAGTTTTACAGTTACTCTTAATAGAGAGTGCTTTAATTTGTTTACAAATCGTATATAAAGGGGGGAATGGACCCGGGGCAGAGGGAAGTCACCTGCGCACGGCCCTCCCTACGCCTCAGAAGTCACAGCAGCTGGGACTCTGGTTCGCACCTGCCGAATCCGAGGCCGCTGGGCCCCGACCCCGGCAGGGGCTGTGCTCCGCCTCTCCCGGGTGGCAGCACAGCAGGGAACCAGAGGCCTCGGAGGCTGTCTGGACAAACAGTTACCATACGTAACCCCGTGACATCTCACGCTGAGGTCTTAGAAAAATAAGCGCAAGGGTTTCAAGTGGCAGGCACTTGAGATTCTAAGTGTTCTCTGAACAGAAAGTGATCATGGGAACGTGGGGGAGAAACGGTATTACCTACGGTGCACGGGCAGGAACACCAGCTGTCACTCTACGGACGCAGCACACAGGGCCAGTCCACTGCCGTCCACACAGCCTGGCTTGCAGGCCCAGGTGTGTGCAGACAGCCCAGTGGGGCACAAGCCACAGTCCTTGGTTCCTCTGGCATTAGCGTGTGGCACGGTTCACATTTTCAGACATCATCTTCCCTGAAACAACACTCGGCACAGTCTCAAAGCAAACACTGGATTTTATCTTAAGCTGTCCGGTTCTTCTACCTGTGGACGGTCCTCTTCCGGGCTCTGGGCCCTGTTCTCGAAGGGCCCCGTCCGCTCGGCCTCCTGCGGCGGGGGAGCCCCGGGGTGCGGCTCAGGGCTGGTAGGCTCCAGGCCGTCCGGCTCCGGCGGCCCAGACAGATGCTCCAGCTTTTCTAAGTCTTCAACGTGACTGACTGAGCTGGTCTCGCTCAGAGCATCGGAACCTCTCAGGGACCTCTTAAAAGGCTTCTGGCCTAGAGAAAGAGCCACGGACAGGGCTCAACACTCGCCGTGCAGCGAGTGACTGCTTTATTTAATCACAACTGCTTCTGGAGACACCCCTGTGAGCCCCAGGCCTGAGGCACTGAAGTGAGGAGGTGAAAAACAGGAGCTGACAGGACACCAACAGGGCCCCCAAGGTCACCGTCTGGAGAAGCGGCTCAGGTGAGTAAACACGAGGTTGAACATGATGCCCGCTCCCAAGACCCTGACCCCCCCCACCCCTGGGTGCTGCGGAGAAAGTTCTCCTAGACTGAAGCCCCAGGCTACCGAAATGGTTAAAGGGACAACTGGTCTTCAGTGAGGAAGAACAGGACATGGGTGTTAATGTGCGTTCCTCCGTCTTCGTGCCTTGACCCCAACAGGAAAAGCCTCCCAAGATGCAAAGGTCTGTGTTCCCAAGACAACCAACCAGTCTCTTCAGCGTTAATAACTCCGAAGACGCCACGTACCTGGAAGTCTCTGCTTGGCGCGGGTGCCCGCGGGCGTCTGCGGCGGCGTGACGCCTGTGCCTTGTGCCTTGTAGACGTACGTGTGCTCTGTGGACTCCAGGGAGCCTGCCGGGGAAGCGGGGAGAGCGGTGCGCAGGAGCTCCCGGCGCCGGCCCCCGCGGCCTTGGGCCTCGCAGACCGGCAGAGGCTTTGGCCCCCCGGACACGTGCCGGGGACCGGACAAAGCCACCTGGCAGCTGCGCTCTCGAGGCCCAGCCCTGCTGGCCTGTTCCACCCTCTTCTCTCCACCGCCCCCAGGTGTCCTGTGCACATTCAGCGCCGGCGTGGCCCGAGTGTGGCTGGGGACCCGGCCCAAGTGGGAACGGTCCTGTGGCAGCAGGGACCAGATGCCTCTTTGCTGAAGGCAGACGCTTGGCGCAATACACTCTGATTCTCTCTTCCAGCCATGGGCGCCCACGGTTTCCTAGGGAGGCCCTGCGTTCAGGGGCTCGTTCCCCCAGGAGGACGGGAAAGAATGGGACCTGGAGGTGCACATCACCTTCCCCAAACCCCAGCGGCTGGTCCTGCTTGCTGGCTGCCTCGTCTGAAATGAGCTGGTCCAGGGCTACAGACTACCATCTTCTCCTCTCCCCCTTCTCAAGCGCTAATGTGCACGGCAAAAAGCACGGATACCGAGCACTGGTCACAGAGCCGGGGGCACTGCACGGTCCGGAACGAGTGGCCACGTTCTGACCAGCCTCCAGGAAGGGGGACCTGCCCGGGCAGGACAGGGCAGACATGCCAGGCCTCGCGAGACTCGAGACTCAGCCCCAGAGAGGAGCCCCGGCGGCCCGCGCACCAGGCTTCTCGGCTCCAGTGGGGAATGGGTCGCGGGACGTCAGTCCTACCTGCTGTCAAGTTGAAGGTTCTCCCCTTCTGCGAGGCTTGCACCGGAGAGAACCAGTTCAGCACGGACCCCACGACGGGGATCTGCCGCAGCACGCCCTGCAGGACACAAGCAGCGCTGGTGACCGGGGTGCTGGGGCGCGGCGGGGGGCTGCGGGGGCCGTTGCCGGGCCTCACCTCCTCCAGGAGCCGCTCCTCGTTCGCCTTCTGCAGCTGCACCTGAGCTTCCTGAATGCCTTTCCGGACCACCTCGGTCATGTTTTCCAGAAGCTGCGTTAGGACCGGGAAAGGGATTACTGTCTAAGCTTCCTGCCCAGGACCTAGAGGAACTATTAGCCCCGCACAGGATGCTTTCCAGAAGAGTATTAGTATACGGAATTCTGCACGTGTGGATGTCGGGGCACAAACTACACCCGGCGAGCGGTCAGAAGGGGATAAAGTGCCCCGCTGAGGGGGACGCACCTTGGTGACCAGCCCACCCGCCAGGGAGGGAGGCCTGAAACCCCTCTCCCTACGATCTCACGTCCCACCAACAGAAAACAGACTCACGCTCAACATTCAGGGAAATGGAATCAGAAGTGACAGATTTGGAAGAAACTTCCAGAAGTCCACCCAACAATGATAAAGCTGGCTCCTCGGCCTCACAGCAAATTTCCTGTCAGAAACCCCACCCCCCGCAGCCCCAGGACGCGGCTCCGATCACCGAGGCTGCCCGCATCTTGTCGGTGGCGCCTGCCTACACGGTGGCGCCTGCCTGTGTCTTCCCAAACGCCCATACCCCTAACTTCCCTCCCAGGGCATTTAGCGCTGCACTTGGCTACATGTACCCCTTCCCCCAAGCCGTGAGCCCACTGGGGGCACCCACTGCATCAAACCCTCGTGGGGTGCTGGAGTCGGGGACGAGGCTTAGCGCACAGGAACCATTTACATGCTCTGTCGGGAACGAAGAGGTATTTCTGAGGGGATCCTCCTCCTCTGTGACCCCAGCCAGCTGCCTGCAGAAAACCCAGCAAAGGAGCGAGGCACAGATTAGTCTTACAGACCCTTGAGTTTTCCTCAATTTCTTGGGCTGTGACTGCAATGGTCTCCACGAGTTCGGATATGTCCACGTCGTCACTGGCCATCCCCACGTAAATACAGCTCTTCATGCTCTTGTACTCCGGGCCTGTGGGAGAGACCGCCGCCCGCCTTGTTCCCAAGTCCGAGGTCAGAAGGCTGCCCGGGGCCACTCTGCGGCACAAGGGCCCGGCCGCGCGCAGAGGCGCCTCCCTCATGGGGTGAGGAGAAGGACGCCCCAAGAGCTGCAGAAGGGGGAAGGAGCTGGCTCACCCTAGAAAGAACGCAACTAGCATTTCCTCCAAGCAAACAGAGCCCACGGTCTTTTAAGCCAGCTCAAAAACAGCCATCGGAAATTCATTAATTGACATATAAAAGCAGTAATTACCCATTTTAAATGTAAGGTCGGATTCCAGTTCATTTAACTTCTTCAGGAGTCCAGCGTGGATCTTCTCCCCTTCTGGGTCTAATTTCAAACTGCTCTTATCGTCATTAGCGTGTTCATACCTACAAACATTATCAAATATTTCAATCTAAAAGACCAAATGCCTCTTCAGACACAGGACTGCAGGTGGGGTATAAGCTACTGTTTTCCAAGGTGAATGAGACAAATGGGTAAAGGAGGCACTCGGAGGTCTCAAGGTCAGGCACGGTGAAGAACACTGGAGGAAGGCCCAAGTCTCCAGCCCATGAAACTGAGGCAGGTCTGGGAGCCTCAGCACTTGCAACAGAAATACGGAGTCTCGGGGCGCCTGGGGGGCTCAGCTGGTTGAGCATCCGACTCTTTATTTTGGCTCAGGTCATGATCCCAGGGTCAGGGGACTGAGCCCAAAGTCGGGCTCTGCACTGAGCATGGAGCCAGCTTTAGATCATACCTCTCTCTCTCTCTCTCTCTCTCTCTCTCTCTCTCTCTGCCCCTCTCTCCTCATGCTAGCTTGCTTGCTGTCTTAAAAGAAAAGGAAAGCAAAAGTGCCACCCCCTCTTGGAAGGAGACGGAAAGCAGGCACAGGGCTAAGGGCGCCCACTCCCGCCACAGTTCTCAGTCTCGGGGGGCCGTGGTGCTCTGTGCACCCCGTGGTAGCAGCCATCAGCTGTGCTCGAATGCTCCCCCTAGTAACCTGCAGGCCGGCACCGGAAGTGCAGCCACAACCAGCACCGAGTGCGAGGGTGGCCACCCCGCTGCTGCACTGGGCTTTTCCACGCGCCCAAAACATCTCGCTGCATTTCCATGGGACACGGACACTGTGGCCACACATATTCACCTCCGATTTCCATGCTGGTGCACAAAATGACCCACCACCAGTCTTGATACACCCCCGCCAGGAGGCCGGACCCGTACCTGACAACCCCTATTCCAGGCCAGTTAGGGTCATCGACGTATAGGAGGCCGGCCGTCCCTGTCACCTCCTGCCGGAACTCCTCCCGCAGCTGCAGCGTGCACGTCAGGACTGGCAGCTTGCTCTGGATGCAGGCTACGAGCTGATCCACGTCCTCTCCCCGAGTCCCTAAAACTGCAGATGTCCCCGGGCGTTAGACAAGTGTGGGAGGAAGGGCCCTGCGTCCCGTCACAAAGGTCAGAGGCTCCAGGGCCTCCAGGGAGCTGGCACGGAGGCATAAAAGCCACGAAGCCCACAGGAAACACGGGGTGTCACCAACTGATGGAGACGGGTCATCTCAGTGCTGACACAGTTCTGTCTCCCACAGAAGACGGGACCAGCCCCTCCGTGTCACACACAAGCTCTCAGAGCCCCGCAGGACTCTGGAGTCAACGTATAAACCCTGCATCGCGGGCCACGAAGAGGCAAGCCTGCGGTTCTCGCCCCACATTAGCATCGTGGGGGGAGATTCTAGAGGGTGCGTCGGGGGGAGCAGGAGGGCCGGTGAAGACAACAGCACCCAGGACAGCCTGAGAGCCCCCGGGGCTGCAGGGACCCCACCTCACTGGCCCTCACTTGTGACTCAAATGTGGCAAGTGACTGCACTAAGCTCGATTTGCCAGGTTTCTCCTCCTGGGCGAGTCTCTTGTGTGGGGCGGCCGGGGAACCGCGGAGGGACAGACCGAGGGCCTGGGGACACCGAGACATAGGAACTCCCAGAAGTTCCCTGAAAGCTCATCCACCCAAATTGAGCCCAAAGGCAAAGCAGCAGCCTCTTCAAAGAAAGAGAAGAGAGGCTCAGAGGGGACAGGAAACCAGGCCACAGCGTGGACGTGAACGGGCTCCCAGAAGGAGCGAGGACCCCCCGCGGGGTTGGCTGGGTACCTGCCGCCGTCATGAGGGGGCTGAAGCGGATGCACACGCCCTCCACCTCCAGGTCCATGACGGTGAGGCCGCCCGCGGGCACCAGCTGCTTCAGCTGCTCTCCCAGCTGCGGGGACACAGCAGAGTGAAGGGTTCCGCATGGAGGGGCCCTGCCCCCCCCCCCCCCGCCCCAGACCCGAGAGACTCCCGGGTGCAAGGTTCCCTGAATCTTCTCACTGTCTTACTTGGGCCAACTTCTATTTTGAATAGACTAAGTTTTATGGTTTTTACTACTAAAAAATACAAGTTCATTGTAGGAAAACCTAGGAAATACAGAGAAGCCAAAAGAACAAAATAAAAATGAGCCACAACACACCAGTGAGCAATACCCACTGTTAACACGTGACACACCCTTCCCGCTGTGTCCCCAGATTCTCCATCGCCATGCAACATGGTGTTGGACGAGCCGGGCGGTAACCTACATTCTCTCCTGTCCTTCGTGATGACCGTTTCCCTTCTGCCCTCAACGTCCAGCTACAAGGTTTACTCTGGCTGCTTCGATGGCCCTGCACGAATGTATCCTGCCTTCCTCCTGGAAGCCCGAGGCAGGGCAGGAGCCCCAGTGTGCTAGGCCTGACACGGCTGTGGCAGACGCCCCGACACGAGCACCCTGAGGTACCCAGGCGGCATCCAGAGGCAGCGGCAGCACGTGGCCTTCCGTCCGCATCGTCAGGCGCCTGGTGGCCGGGGTCTCTGGCCCATGTACCTCCTGTGGCCACTCCAGGCACCCCCCCACAGCCGCTCCAGGCGCCCCCCACAGCCGCTCCAGGCGCCCCCCACAGCCACCGTCCCTGTCGTGCGGCTAGTTTCTCGGCCTTATGCAGCAGCATGGAAATGGTCCCTGAGGTAAGGTTCTGGAAGGCCCCGCCAGAAGTATGCCGAGGCATAGTACGGAGGCAGCATGCCGAGCAGCCAGGTGATCGGGAGCCCTGGAAGGAAGCCCAGCACCTTTGCAGAGCATCCTTCCTATGGGCCGGACCCCCCGGACGTGCCTGCACGCCACTCCACATGGGATGCAGAAGAGACACGCGACCGCCATTCTTACCCAGCGGTTCAGGGCGTCACAGGAGTGTCTCTCCCGGCCGAGTGCTGAAGGTGCCATGCTGGGCGCTGGGACAGCTGTGGGCACTGGATCTGACACCGAAACACAGAAAGGGGGTTGACCTCCCAGAAACACAGCTCCACACACACTCCTCAAAGCCCCTTTGACTCAGCTCCCAACACTACCCTGAGAGAAAAGCCTCAGATACTACAGACATGAACGGGGAGAGAAAACGGGTGCGTGCGTGGGCGGGTAGTGCCGTCCAGCCTTAGAAACGGACGAAACGGTCCCGCGCTCAATACGGATGAAACCTGAGAACGTTACACTACGTGACATCAGCCAGCGACAGGAGGACTCATGCCGTGGGATTCCACTTCTCTGGGGAACCTACAGTCACACTCAGAGACACAGAGAAGATGGTGGCTGCCAGGGCTGGAGGGGACGGAGGGAGACGGGGAGTCCGTGTTTAAGGAGCATGGAGTTTGAGTTTTGCAAGCCGGACATGTTCTGGAGGGCTGCTGTCCGACAGCGCGGTCTGCGCAGCATTACTTAACTGTACGCGTTACATGGCAAACTTTTTTACCACAAGGAAACATTTTTGCATATGTTTATCTTACAGAAGGCTTTTTAAAAAATTAGTTTTGAGAGAGCATGAGAGCACGAGCGAGCATGAGTAGGAGAGGGAGACACAGAAGCAGGCCCCAGGCTCTGAGCCATCAGCACAGAGCCCACCGTGGGGCTCTAGCTCATGGACCATGAGATCATGACCTGAGCTGAAATCGGACACTTAACTGACTGATCCACCCAGGTGCCCCACAGAAAGGGTTTTAAGCTTCCACAGTTTTTTTTCTCATGAAAAATCTAATAATTGAATATTGTCTCACAAATTGATTTCTTAATCTCATTTCAAAAGTTTTTCTTTCAAGGAGCTTTGAGAGGAAATCAAAGTGTAACACTCTAAGTTACTAGCTAGTCTATCAACCCCTATGCGAGGGAAGTCAGAGCACCCGAGAGCACCCCAAGTGGGCCTCACAACAGACTTCTCCTTCCAAATGGCCAGGGCGCCTGCTCCCGCCAGGCGCTGTGCTAGGCACGCAGGACGTAAGGAAGGAAAGGGTACTGTCATCTTGCTGCTTATGTCCTACAGAAGGAACACCACGAAGAATTGAAATCACCATGAATTGTTGTTGGTGCCATGAAAGAAGGGGGTACCCCAATATAATATGATGGAGTCGCCTCAGCACGGACAGGGAAGGCCTAAGGAGGGGCACCTTAGGGAGGCTGGAATGGTGGCAGGGAGCCAGCCAGCAGAAGAGGGAAGGGAAAAGTGTTCGAGGTAAAAGGCACATCAAGCGCAAAGATCTTGCTCTAGGAGCGAGCAGAATGTTCTACAAACTCAGAGAAGACCAGTCTAAGGCACAATGATCAAGAGGAGAGGTGGCCTCAAAGGAAGTCAGAGAAGAGGGCCAGCGCTGGACGCCACAGGCCTCACAAGGCCTGCTACAGACCCTGGACCTTCATCACCAGAAACAGTAAGAAACTGAGGGTCTAGGCAGCAAAGGGGCATGACCGGACTCCCACGCATACCCCCCAGTCTGACTGCAGGCAGAGAATGGTCTGGAGGAGGGTGTGTACAGGACACGGAAGTGAGAGATCAGTTCAGTGGGGGCTGTGGCTGTCCAGGTGAGAAGGAGCGGCGCCTTGAACTAGGCTAGTGGCATCCTGTAGAGATTCCTGGGTCCAACCCCGTGAATCAAACATCTAGGAAGTAGGGCCCCCAAAGCTCTATTGTCTTTTCTTTTTTATGCTTAACATAGTTTACTTTTTAAATAACTTAAAAATTTTTTAATGTTTTATTTACTTATGAGACAAAGACACAGCATGAGCGGGGAGGGGCAGAGAGAGAGGGAGACACAGAATCGGAAGCAGGCTCCAGGCTCTGAGCTGTCAGCACAGAGCCCGACGCGGGGCTCAAACCCACGAACGTGAGATCATGACCTGAGCTGAAGTTGGAGGCTTAACCGACTGAGCCACCCAGGCGCCCCTACTTTTTAAATAATTTAAAACAGAATGTAAACATACATTGAAGACACCGTGGCCACTGAACCTGAAAAGAACATGAGGTTATTTACGTGGGTGTATGTGTGCGCGCGCACAGTGATCTCCATGCATTTATTCTATCACTAGGTCCAGGGACTGGTATTTGGAAACCACTGATTTGATCACAGGAAACTATCACTAAAATGCTAATAAGGCACTTAGGACCAGAATTCTTGTGAAAATTACTAACATTTTCTGAAAAAATGACTGCAGACTTCAGCAGTCAAAATATTTTGGACTATGTAACTTGAAATGGTTTAAAATTAAAAGCCCTTAAACACAAATAGGAAAATTATGCTTTTTAAACCACCTACCTGAGCCTGGTAATTCCTGGAAAAATCTGAACACCACTACTGGAGAACTGAGCTCATCTTCCACCTGAAAAACACAATCTGGTGTCACCAGTAACACTAAATCCAACACCTGCAAAATAAAACAGTGAGTTTGAAAAGCAGACTGCAGATAACATATTTTCTTTTTTTTTTAAACTTTTTTTTAATGTTTTATTTATTTTGATACAAAGAGAGACAGAGCATGAGAGGGGGAGAGGCAGAGAGAGAGAAGGAGACACAGAACCGGAAGCAGGCTCCAGGCTCTGAGCTAGCTGTCAGCACAGAGCCCGACGCGGGGCTCGAACCCACGAACGTGAGATCTGACCTGAGCCGAAGCCGGAGGCTTAACCGACTGAGCCACCCAGGCGCCCCACATATTTTCTTAATAAACACATAAAACTCAAAGGTTAATTTCAGTTGCTAGAGGAACAAAAATCAAGGGTTTAGTAAAATTCCTAGGAATAATTATAAGCCAGTTCTGAGACTAGATTGCTGAAGTCTGAGAGTTGACATGGGTCTACTGAAATTAAAGCAGGAGGAAACTGTCATAATAATTAACACAGGCCCACAATGAAAGTTCAAAGAAGAGGAAAAAGCAGAACCAGAATCAGTGTTGGGAAAGGCGAAGCTTTCAAGAATCTAGAAATTATGCTAACTCAAGCAGGACTGAGACTTAAAAAAAAAACATTTTTTTTTTAAAGCTTATTTTTCAGACAGAGCATGAGCAGGGAGGGGCAGAGAGAGAGGGAAACAGAGAATCCGAAGCAGGCTCCAGGCTCCGAGCTAGCTGTCAGCACAGAGCCTGATGCGGGGCTCGAACCCACGATCCATGAGGTCATGACCTGAGCCAAAGCCGGACACTTGACTGAGCCCCCCAGGCGCCCTGAAGGTTTTATATAGTCACAAATAAAAAGAGGCTAACGACTTTCTTCTCACCTTGTAGACCTGAGGACAGGACAGAAGCCCTGCCGGTAATGCAGATGAACACAGTCTAGGGCTGAGGCCACGCACTTCCTGAATCACTGCGGTGGGACTTACATTCAGGACAGGTGTCCTCCATTAACTTCATCAATGACTAACTCCATCAGCAGATTTCATTACAGAGAATGTTCACTGCCCCTTAAGATAAGCCAGCCCCAAGCTCACGTTCGCCACTGAACACAAGTACAGCTGGCCATCAGCTCCACCAGGGGGTCAGGACACAAAAGGAACAACGGTGCTCCTGACAGAACATGTGGCACGGGGACAGAGGTCCAAGCATCCAGCAAGTCTAGTTACAAAACCAGTTTCCAAGGCCCTGCGTGTGAGGTCTCCATGGTGGAAATACCAACCTGTAAAGCCAGGAAGTAGGTGGCCCAAGGTCTTCTCAACTAACCTCAAAGGAACACATGGATGTGATTCAGACCTTGAAATCTGCACTTTGCTTTCTCGACACCATCGGACAGGCCCTTCACAAAGAGCCACTGGAGCGGGACAAGTACGGGCCTCCCCGGCAAACTGACCAGAGACAGAACGTTCCGCTGGTCAGGAGAGCAGCAGTGGAGTGTGAATCCCGGCTCTGCCGCAGCCTAGCTGTGTGGCATGAGCAAGCCACTCAAGTTCTCTGTGCCCCAGTTTCCTCACCAGTAAAGACGGGGCTGCTGCTGCAATCAACTCCCAGATTAGACTGACTCGTGCCTCGTACCGAAGCCGAATACTCAGCATAGTGCACAACACCGGGAAACAAAAACAACCAAACAAGACAGAAGTCCCGGCCTTCACAAAGCTTCTACAGAGAAAATCAGACAATGAACAAACCTATGACTGCAGGTAGGAATAACCGCCACAAACGACAGCACCCAGGGGGCAGAGTGATGGACGGTGGGGTGGCCAGGCAAGGCCTCTCTGAGGGGGGGTTACTTGAAAGAAGCTTTGAAGGGTAAGAAAGCAGTCAGGAAAAGAATCGAAGGGAACAGTGTTTCCAGATAGAAGGAAGAGCAAATAGGAAGGGACTACTGTTGAGGGCTAAGTGAAGGAATGTGTGCGCTCAGCACCATCCATGGGACCCAGTGCATATTTCATGAAGGGCCGCAGTGATGACAATTATTACGGAAGCCACAGCGCCTCGTGGTGTTTGCCGACTGCTGTGTATCCACGGAGAAAAGCATGCAGTGGAGGGAAGGGTGCAGCAGGGCTCCTGCCTGGACCACATACGGCCTTACAGAGACGCTCCAACCCCACTGGTGATGAACTAGCACCAGCTGAACCTCCCTGCCTGGAGGAGAAGGGCAGAGGGGCAGAGGGGACATGAAGAGGAGCCCGAGTAGGCTCAGTGAGGGAGGGACAGAAAGCCACGGGCCAAGCACCACCTTGATTCCTGCCATCTTGCCCGTGCTGGTCCATACTTTGGGCTTCTCTGTTTACAATCAAAGGAGTTCAACCAACATACCTTCCCCGACAACTGAGCTCACAGGCTGAGGCAGCAAAGAGAATGACTCAGTGTCACAGGGCATCAGTGGTACGGCTGACATTAGAACCCAAGTCTCCTGACTTAGCATTCATCCCTCTGCTTCTCCAATGGACCGTCTCAGGTCCACTGAGAAGGCTCTAAGCTCCTAACTCAGAAGGCAATGCACAGCGGTGCCCTCCTCAGGCACTTAAAGCGAACGTGCACTAAAATGGAAATCAACTCTATTAACTTGAACCCCAGATAAACTTAAGTATTAGTTTTAACCTTAACTGCATCCTGCAGAATTGTCAAAGACACACCCAGTAGCCCTATTTATATAGAATCTGACCTGTATTTTCAGAAATTCCAAAATACAATGAAGTAAAACATGAAAACATTCAAACTTGAACAGATACTTGGTTCGGTCCTGCTAAGTCCTCAGGCCCTTGCCTAGTAACGACCCACAGGCAGCAATGTCTGACAGGCTCTGGCATCTCTGAGGAGGATATGGGAGGCAGGGGGGAGGAGAGAAGAGCAAGGCCACCTGTCATGTCTTCCCCGTTCCCGAAATCCGTGCAAACGAAAACCCTGGTGTCAGAGGGTTCCAGAAAAAGTTGCCCCAAACACTGAGAGACAAAATGACTTTTCATTTCAGGAACACGAGCGTTCTAAAACTGTTGGTCAGGGGAAGTCAATAGCGTTTATGAGATCTTTGTGCAGTTCTAAACTTTAACAGAATAAAACCGCAGACGACGTCATGAAAAGCACCGGGGGTTCAGCGTATGGGACCGCTCTCCAGGCCTCGTGCCTTCTGCAGAGTTAGGTCACCAGTGCGTGAATCTCTTCCACAGAACGTGGTCTCCCTGGAGCTGCCACGAACGCACTGAAATGCACCAAACCTGGAGAAGATTCCAAGGTATCAGGTTATTAGCTTCAACAACAGATCCAGTCGTATACTATACCAGGACTTTGATGTGGTTCACTTTCTTCAAACTCTCTTGCAACCGTTGGCTCTGCAATGACAAAAAAATACCTTCTAATTTTTATAATTTCATTAGATTATCTGTGTTCATTTAACAATTATTGACACTTTCCTTAGATTGATGACCTTCCTGAGAGGGACACAACGTACTGCAACACAGCGTTCGCGAGGGTCTTCGCAGATCGCAGGCAGACAAAGCCGCCTGGCACCTCACGGCTCCTGAGTTAGGGTGTCAGTTCTTGCTTTTCAAGAACTGCAAATACTCCCCGATCTTTCAGTGCTTCCAGAAAAGCCGGTTCCAAGGAGACCTTTGTGAATTTGTCATATTAGCCACGTAAGTCATTCACTCATTCAACAACTACTAACTGGCAACAAAAGCAAAAAGAAACCAGTGGGACCACATCAAACTTTCTGAAAAGGATCTGCACAGAGGAGGAGGAGACGAGACCATCAACAAAATGAAAAGGCAGCCTACTGAGTGGGAGAACATGTTTGCAGACCATTTATCTGATAAGGGGATTACTATCCAAAATATATACAACTCAAGCAAAAAACCCCCAAAATCTGATTTAAAAAACGGGTATAAGATATGGACAGACATTTCTCCAAAGAAGACATCCAGATGGCCAACGGGCACACGGAAAGATGCTCAGCATCACTCATCACCAGGGACACACACGTCACCCACAAGACAGCATCTCACACCTGTGAGAATGGCTGAAAAGAAGTAACAAATGTTGGTGAGGATGTGGAGAAAAGCGAACCCTTGTACACTGGGTGGGAATGTAAACTGGTGCAGCCACTACAGAAAACCAAAATGGAGGCTCCCCCCCCCCAAAAAAATAGAACTACCCTATGATTCAGCAATTCTACTTCTGAGTATTTATCTAAAGAAAGCAAAAACACCAATTTGAAAAGGTATCTGCACTTTCATGATCATGGCAGCTTTTTTTTTTTTTTTTTTTTACAAGTGCCAAGATATAGAAACACCTTGAGTGTCCGTCAATGGATGAATGAATAAAAGAAAACATACGATATGTAATATACATACACAATGAAATATTATTCACTGTAAAAAGAGGAATAAAATCTTGCCATCTCTGACAATGGTATGATTTCACTTACATGTGGGACTTAAACCAAATCAAACCAAACCAAGCCAAACAGCAAGCTCATAAATACAGGGAATGGATTGGTGGTTGCCAGAGGCAGGGGTTGGGAGGTGGGAGAAATGGGTAAAGGTGGTTTAAATTTTTTTAATTTTTAAGAGAGAGAGCACGCACAAGCATGCACAAGTGAGGGGGGCAGAGAGAGAGGGATACAAAATCCAAAGCAGGCTCCAGGCTCTAAGCTGTCAGCACAGAGCCTGATGCAGGGCTTGAACCCATGAACTGAGATTATGATGTGAGCCAAAGTCGGATTCTCAACCGAGCCACCCAGGCGCCCCAAGGTGGTTTGAAGATACAAATTTCTAGGGACACGTGGCTGCCTCAGTTGGCAGAACATGCGACTCAATCTCAGGGTTGTGAGTTTAAGCCCCACACTGGGTGTGTAGAGCCTACTTAAAATAAAAAACTCTGCAACAAAAAAGCGCCTGCGTGGCTCAGTCGGTTAAGTGGCCAACTTCGGCTCAGGTCATGATCTATTTGTGGGTTCGAGCCCCGCGTTGGGCTCTGTGCTGACAGCTCGGGGCCTGGAGTCTCCTTTAGGTTCTGTGTCTTCCCCTCTCTTGGCGCTCCCAAGCTCATGCTCTCTCAATAATAAATAAAAATGTTAAAAAGAACATTCTGTAACGACGTATGGTGAGGTGTAGTAATAGACTTGTAACTGTGATCATCTGGCCACACACACACCGCATCATTATGCTGCACACCTGAAATTACCGTTAATTACCGCTCAAAAAGCCCCGCCGAACTACTGACTGCACACGCGTGCAAGGCACAGCACCTGATTCTGGGGAAGGAAAAGACAATCTAAGCGCGAGAGCACAGCTTTACTGCAACTGGTCGGAGCCCGAAGGCCGGAATCATCAAGGTGGAGTTTGGTGTCCCACGTGCGGGAGGACGAGTCAGTTCATCTGCCTCGTCATCTAGCTACGGCCTTGGACACGCCACGCAGCCTCTCTGGGCGTCGAGTGCCTCAGCTATAAAACGGGAGGGCAGCAGCTCCCTACAGGGTGCTTACGTCAAGTGCCGGGGAGCGGCCTCTGGAGCGCAGCACGCGCGTCAGGACTGCGTCCTCATCGTTCTAGAAGTGTCCCAGCCCCAGACCTCCCATGACTGCCGTGGGGTTAGAAGAGCACGTGCTTCAGGGTTCGGGGTTCATCCCACCAACATTTACTAAGGGCGGGACGCTGGAAAAGCCCTCATGAAAACTACGTGTCGGTGGCTTATCAGCGGACATTCCACCTGGCCAAGTTCAGACGGGACGGTGCGTGCACAGGGCGCTGCGGTGCCTGCAGAGAGCAAACACCTACTGCCGGCCTCCCGGGAGGAGGCAGAGGTTGCTGCCGATGGGAGGAAGTGGAAGTGGAGGAGGAGGAGGATGAAGAGGACCCTGACTTCTGCCCCCAGGGAGCCCAGCACCTGGTGACAGATGACCACATGCGCTATATTTCCCCGCAGGTTCCCACGAGCTCACAGCATGGGGGGGTCAGCGACAGGACGTCACCGAGGTCGCTGGCAGGAGCGTGATCGGTCCCCGGGTGCTGGCAGGCAGAGCTGCGGCGGCCTCCAGGGTTTGCCAGTGAACGTCTCATTATTTCCCCGTCCTCCGTAAGCCAAAGGGAATTGAAGGGCTCTCCCCCGAGAGCCGGAACCTTCCCCAAAGTGACTCAGTTACCAGGGCAATAGAGGTCCCTCCTTCCCAACAACCACACCTCAGCATGGGAGCCGGCGGCCCAGGGAGGTGACTTCTCAAAAACGTACTTCTGTGAACATCATGACATGGACGTCCACATTACCTCGTGTAAACATGAACCTGCTTCCTTCGGAACGGCGTGCATCAGAAACGGGCATCGGGATGAACTATCCTGACATGACAAACAGCTGCCACAGGAGCACAGAACCGCGAATCTTCCCTCACCATAGAGATGACGCACGAGGAAGTACAGATTCCACCGCACACCCTTCAGACCAAGGTTTGTTCGTGGACCCATCTGCACGTGACTCGGCACCCTGGAGGAGCTCCGCATGTACGAGCCCCGAAGGCCCCCGAACCATCCTGTCACATCTCCCCGTCCCACAGGTGAGCGGTGCCACACTTTCAGACTCAGGGGGACTCAGCTCGAAAACTGCATAAACAGGCCTTTTTTTTTTTTCCTTTCTAAACTCTAGCATAATTATACACTTTCACAATTAGAATACCTCATGCAGAAGAGTGTTAGAACCATCCCCAGAGTCTTGCCATCTGGGAGCCCAAACCGCTGGTATTAAAAATACGCAGGCAATCCTCCGTCGCCCCTAAGGCCGCCACATTTCCTTCCCCCCAAGAGACAGCCAGCCAGGTGCCACGGTGAACCTCCCCCACCCCGCTTCTGCTCCCTCTCCACTACTTGGCTCTCATCCTATGACTTCTTTCCTCATCCTACGCCGACGCGAGCATTTATCCAATCTTACTTATCCGGCCACAAAAGCGGGCCACCCCAGCAGTGCCCCCCAGAACTTCCAACCAGGGAATGTCCACTTCAGGTCTGCTAATCCAGACCACATGGTACTGGCTGATGGGTAAGGTACCCAGGCAGTTTTCGGTCACTGCCTTCACCATGGAGTATTTGTGACTCATTTAAACTGCAGGTTTCTACTCACCAGTTGGCAGGCATGCTTAATCCTCTCCACAATCCCATCGAGCCCCAAGTACTGCAGAGACAACCACAGCGGCAGGGCACGGAGCTTGTCTGCTGGCTTGTTGGATGTAAGACCGGCAACTAAAGTCTAAAAAAGCCAACATGGGTCCATTCATCAAAGCCCACAAAGGCAGCAGAGCGAACTGGTCAGCATCTTCCCAGGCACGGCATATGCGTCAGACGCCACGCCGGCCACTTGCCTGCACCACACATCTGCTTGTCTAGCACCCGTGAGGGGACTGTTCTGGGCAGCCTAGCACGGAGACCTGGCTTTCAAGGGTTTGTGGCTAAGGTGTGGCTAAGCCAGGAGGAGAATCCAGGGGGGCCAGAGCTCTTAGGCACCCAAGAGGTAGCCCCTTCCACGGCTTTTCTGAGTGTCCTCACACACCTGGCCATTATCAACTGAGCAAGACGTTAACTCACTAAACTAATCCACTATCCAGATCCACTTAAAAAACTGTATGTATTAAAACCTTCTAGATAATGGGGATCAAGGGCTTTAACTACTCCTAACAGTGATGGCACTTCAGGGCACCTATTGTAAGAAAGTAACTTGAAATACAGGATGATGCTCCCTATGTTAGTAACAAAGTTTGGAAATGAAGGAAGATTAAACTGCAGTATTTAAGGGACAGAATATTATACAGTCATAAAAGGTCATAAAAAGTTCTTTGTACACATGAGGCCTATGGGGAGAATAGAAAAAATATATTCAGTATGGTTCCACTTCCATTAAAAACATTTTTTTTGGTAAACAAGTCACAGAAGTAGCATGAAGGAAATTTTTGCTTTTGCCATATTTTGCCCCCAGACTCTAACGACCATGAGCCTCTCCTCCCTCCCCGCGCCCCCCCCGCCCTGCAGGGAGAGTGAGCTCACCAAGGCAGGGTCGTCGTGTTTATAAAGGGTGACTGCAGGGACGGCGGGCAAGCCCAGCCACGGGCCCGGGGTCAATGTCATGCTGTCACACTTGGTTGCAGCCTACCAAGGACAACAAGGTCTGTTACAGACGATCAGAATACACCAACCCCAGCACCCCCGCCACCGTCCATCCACAGAAACCGTGAGAAGCCATCAGGGAGTACGTGATTAAAATTCCGTCTTAAAAACACAGGACTCAGTAAATCGTAACATACCAGCACTGATGAGGAGACATAACCTAGGGCCAATGTCGCCAGATTCACACTGAAATAAACAAACACACTATTCACTACTGCTTATTCCCTAACTACACTTAAAAAAAAAAAGGTGCTATTCCAAGCTGACATTTAAATGTCCTTCAGCTGGTCATTAGCTTTTATAACAACAGAAAATGTGGTGTGTATAAATTTCGGCAAAACCCTGAATATGTGCTTTATCTGCCTTATGTCTTATTTTCTATCTTTAATAGCTGTTATTTTGCCATCATCATTCTTTCCCGGAGGGATCCAACAAAAACCTGGCTCGCATGGCCTGCTGGGTACAGACTGCTGTGGCTGCCCGGCCTCCTCCCCTAAGTCCCTCTGGGAAACCACCCCAACCTCCCCTGTCAGACCACAGCTTCGGCTGGGCAAATGACCCAGAGTGTCACACGTCCCTGGCCACCACGACTGGCTCAGTAGGAGACACTTGTGGGGACTTCTGACCCTCAGAACCCAAATGTGTACCAAAACAGGAACATCTATCCAGAGATGGGGGCAACCCAGAGGAAATTAGGCCACGTGACTGGGGGAGGAGGGAAGATGCCCAGTTCCGGCCGATGCCAGCGCCATCTTTGTAGTTATGTGAGCCAATAAAACCTCTTCTTGCTAACGGCACCCGGGGCTGTTTTGTTATCCTCACTATGCAACCCGAAGAGCCCTTAGTCACGAGCGTTTCACAACAGAGTGAGGGTCTGGATGCCCACTCCTCACGGAGCACTGTGTGCAGGCCCAACGCCGAGTCGCCCTCGCCCGCACTCACCCCTCCACGTGCAGCCAGAGGCCGTACTGCTCACAGAGTTCTTTCAAACGTCCAATCTTATCCGTGTGCCCGACCGCCGCCGTTCCTAGGATAAAACACACAAAACACACAAACGCTACTAAAAGGAACAAATTCTTTGAGTCTTTACAGCAGGATACAAGCTTTTAAATACATTATCTAAGAAGGAAGTAACATTATGTTTTATTGAGATTTTCTATGGGAAGTGGCTTAAAACCAACTTTTACAAGTTGATTATTCAAGGTCTGAAGCGTGCATTTATGTATCTATAAAATCAGGCTTGTTAATTCTGTTACTTAAAACCTCTATATACTTGTTTTCCATCCACTTAATGTTGCTTCAGGAGAAACATTAAAGTCTCTCACCAAGACTGTGGGTTTGTCAACTTACACTTGCAGCCTATCACTTTTTCCTTTCGTTTGCCTTTGTGTATTTCAGATACGTTCACGAGCGTTGGACCTACTGTGCGTTAGTGCACCGCATGGATGGTAGGCAGCGCGGGGTCCATCTCACACTAACACCACGACAGCACTTGGTTCTGTCACCACTGGCTCAAGATACCCTCTTCCATGCTTGCTTTTTGTCACTTTCTGGGTTTTTGTTTGTTTTTTTTGAACCACCATTTAAAAAAAATGTTTATTTTTGAGAGAGCGTGAGAGATCCCGGGAGGGGCAGAGAGAGGGAGTCAGAGGTTCCCAAGCAGGCTCAGTGCGGACAGCAGAGACGGATGGGGGCTCGAACTCAAAAACGGTGAGAATGTGACCTGAGCCTAAGTCAACGAATAATCGACTGAGCCACCCATGTGCCCCTGGGTTATTTTAATTTAGGTGTGTCCATTATACACATAGATAAGTTTGTGGGTCTTTTAAAAACCAAGTATGAGAGGTCCTTGTTTTAAAACTGAGCATGCATTCTGAAGTTAAACATAGTAATGCTCCCACCCACCCCCTTGTTAAATCTGTATACACTACAGGTAGGGCAGGCAGGTCCCTCTTCACAAAACATGAGTAAAACGTAAACTCATGCATCCTCCTGACTGTCCTAAACTTCCAATTAGCAGAGTCCCACCCACTAAGGATGCACATCCTGACCAACTGCCTCAACAAACACAAGCAATGTAAGTGGTCCTTCTGCAGGGTTTAGGTCTATAAATCATTTATCACTGATTTTTGTATAAACAATGAAATAAGGGTTAAGGTTCAATTTTTTTTCCCCATATGGGTATCCCCTTGTTCTAAGACCAAAGATGGGAAAGACCCACCTTTTCTCCCTTGAAATACCTTGGCATCTCTGTAAAAAGCCAATTTTTAAACTTTTTAAATTTTTGATAAGGCACGAGCAGAGGAGGGGCAGAAAGATAGCGGGAGGCAGAGAATCCAAAACAGGCTCCAGAGTCTGGGCTGTCAGCAAAGAGCCCGATGCAGGGCTTGAACCCATGAACTATGACATGAGATCATGACCTGAGCCAAAGTAAGAGGCTCAGATGACTGAGCCACCCAGATGCCCCCACGTGAGTCTATTTCTAACTCTAGTCTCTTCGGTGAATCCCACATTCTTCTGATTATCTGTAACTTTATAGTAAGTCTATAGGTCAGAAAGCCTAAGTCTTTGAATTTTATTTTTTCAAAATTATTTTGGCTATTCTTTCATTCTCTGTATTGCCACATAAATTTTAGAATCCGCTTATCAACTTGTATAAGAAATTGTAGCCTGTTTAGGTTTTGATAGGGATTGATCTACAGAATATACATATTGGGGCAATTAGACTTCATGATATTAAGTCTTCCAACACCTGCTTATGACATTTATTCCATTTATTTGGGTTTTCTTTAATTTCTTTTAGCATCACTTTGTAGTTTTCAGTGTACAGATGGTGCACATAATTTTTAAAAAATGTTTATTTTTGAGACAGAGAGACTCAGAGTGTGAGCAAGGGAGGGAGGGGCAGAGAGAGAGAGAGGGAGACACTGATTCTGAATCAGGTTCCAGGCTCTGACCTGTCAGCACAGAGCCCAACATGGGGCTTGAACTCACAAACCGTGAAATCACGATGTGAGCTGAAGTTGGACACTTAACCTACCAAGCCACCCAGGTGCCCCTTGCATATACTTTGTTAAATTTAACATTAAGTTTTCACTTTTTTGATGCTATCATGACTGGCATTAAAAAAAAATTTTTTTTGTTTTTTATTTTTGAGAGACAGCGCGAGCAGGGGAGGGTCAGAGAGAGAGAGAGAGGGAGATATAGAATCTGAAGCAGGCTCCAGGCTCTGAGCTGTTAGCACACAGCCTGAAGTGGGGCTCGAACCCACAAACTGTGAGATCATGACCTGAGCCAAAGTTGGACGCTCAACCAAAGGAGCCACCCAGGTGCCCCATCACTGGAATCTTTAATTCAATTTCAATGGTATTGCTGATATACAGAAATCCTGCAACCCAGATCAATTTGCTTATTAGTTCCAAAGGCTTTTCTTTAGTTTCCTTAGGACTTTCTATTTATATAATCGTTCCGCCTGCAAGTAAAGACAGTTCATTCTTTCTACTATGTGTTGTCACTGTTATTTCTCTTGCGTTATGCACTGCCCCGAACTTCAAGCAGAACGCTGAATTCGGTAACGGGAAGGAAGCGGCAGCTGAGCTGCTGCATCCAAGGTGGACGTTCAAGTGTGACATTTTAAAATTCAATTTAGGGCGACTTCCCGGACTCAACCCCTACTCGAGACACAGAACCTCGCCCGGGCGCCACAGACCCCAATAAAGGCTTTCTTGGCTCCATAAAAAAAAAATAATAATAAATAAAAATAAAATAAAATTCAATTTAGAAAGGAAGCACATGAAAGGGAAGTACTTACAACCTATATGAAAAAGCACAGACACAAAAACAGAGTAACTCCCCAAAAGACCAACAATTCAAGGGAACGTGAGGGGCTAAGCGTCGTGTTGTAATTCTCCCCCGAGGCTGACGCAAACTACCTTAACCACGAGGCACAGGGACATCTCTTGAGACTTCGGTTTTTTTAGACGAAGCACCCGTCTTTCTCTTGTACGTCCCAACAGCAGGTCCCGTTCACAATACCTACCGGCATTCGCTACAAGCAACAGGGGCAGTTTTCCTCGTTCTAGATCATCTTTAATCAGTTTCTCCAGGAAGGCAACATCCTAGGTTAAAAGGCAAACCACAGTAACATGAAGCAACGAACATACAGCTATACAGTAAGACATTATAACTTTCAACGAAAGCAAAGGATCTCAAAATTAACCACACTAATCAATTCTTACTCTTGACCATTTTTCTATCTTCTCTTATCAGAGAGATGAAAATCAAATAGTTTCCCTTGAAGACTAATTACAAAAAACAAACGAGATCAAAGTTAAAAACTGTATATATACAGAATGAACGTTTCTCTAGTTTTAAAAACTCAGATTTAAAGAAAATGTTCTCTCAATTCCCCCTATATAGCCAAAAATCTATCTCTAATACTACTCACTGATGTATCTGAACCAGATAATCAAGGTACCTTGGAAAAAGAAACACAGGATCCTAAAACCTACCCTTTTTGCTGTCTTCAGTATGGCAAGGCTTAGCACTTGAATGTCTCAAAATACACAGAATCCAATTCCAATCCCACATTACAATAAAGAGCCTCATTTTCAAAATCTGCCCATTCACAAATCCGGGCCACAGTGATAAACTTTAAAAGGATGAGCTTTTGTAGATATTTCGAGTGCTCATCTGGACTCCCATGTTCCTCCTTAAAGCAGGTGGTACAGTAACGACAAGACTCCTGAAGAGGGAGGTGCTCCTGACCCACATGCCAGCCAGCCTTCATGGCCATTCAAACCCAGAAGCGTGTAGTAAGCGATGGGGAGATGTAAGGAATAAATGAATATGCTAATAATTATCTGCAGGCCAGCAAAGAGAACCTCAGTCACAATTCTGTCTTATCTTACAAACCCAAAGGAGAGCTCACCATCTGATGCTGGGATCCAAACATGGTATTACAGGGCACACGACACAAGCAGGGGAAGGGCAAGCCGAGCTGCCGGAGGAAACACACGATTCCGTCATCAAGATCTCTGTCACCATTTACGTATGTCCCCTAAAGACTGTGGCACTAAGACAAGCCACACTTACTCTTTTTAAACAATCTCCCTCCTTAGGAACTCTTAATATGATAAACAGATGTTAAAGTATATCTAGAAAGTCAAGCTAAAATTGCTAGGATCTGAGATTCTTTTAAGAAGATATGATGTAAAATTCTCTGAGTCAGCTAAATGAATAACTATCTTTGTTAGATTCTAGAGTATACCAAAAAATAAAAACCACTTTTTCAAACTAAGGAACAACCAAGCTTTGAGTATTTGGGGAGACAATTTAGGATCTTTCCTCCAAGCATTAGTGGTAGATAACACCAGCTAAAGGCTTTCAGAGAACAGAATCTTATTTATGGACCCACCCACTCCTAACAAGCAACAAATATGGATTAGCAGATGTACATTTCTTAAAAGAAATGAAGTCAGCGTTATGAATGGAGATAGTAACTGTCGAAAACATTTTTTATTTTTTATTTTTAGCTTCCAAATCCTTGAGGAGTATATTTATAGTTTCGGGAATTTTTAAACGCTTGCAGCATATTGTCCTGTGTAACTAAGAGTTGGTAGCAAAATTTAGAGACCAAGCATGTAACAAATACGTTATGCATACTTTCTCCCTCCTTAAAAATGTTTCTTTTAAATTATGGAAAGGAAACCTAAGTAAAACACACAATAAAAAATATAGAAATTAAAAGTGAAAATGCCCTCCCACCCCATAAACCACCACTGTTAACAGTTGAGTATGAAACCTTCTAAACATTTTCTAAGTATTCATACACACACACACACACACACACACACACACACCCTTTTTTTTTAGGTGTGAAAAATACACTTTTTTTTTTTTAAGTAGGATCTCTGGGGCGCCTGGGTGGCTCAGTCTGTTAAGCATCCGACTTTAGCTCAGGCCATGATCTCACCACGGTTTATGGTTTCTAGCCCCACATGGGGCCCTTTGCTGACAGCTCAGAGCCTCATTCTGTGTCTCCCCCTCTCTCTGGCCCTCCCCTATTCACACTCTTTCTCTCTCTCTCACAAATAAACATTTTAAAAAATTAAAAAAAAATAAACTAATCTCTACGCCCATCATGGGACTTAAACTCACAACCTCAAGATCAAAAGTCAGTTGCATGCTCTTCTGCCTGAGCCAGCCGGGCACCCCTCATACAGCTTTCGAAGACGGGACTGCTATGCCAAGGCAGCTTTGGGTCCCAAAGAACCTGGCCTGTAGTAGGTACTCAGTAAGTAATTTGTTCGTTTCTCCAAGGATGTTTATAAATCTCTTCATCCTGTACACACTCCGAAAGAGGACGTCATTTCCCGTTGCTGGTGACCACAGCTCACAACCTGCTCAAGTCCCGGAGTTTCCCCCATTTCTCTCCACAGGACTCCTCCATCTTACAAAAGACAAACCCACACAGGACGCCTGGGTGGCTCACTTAGTTAAGCGTCTGACTCTTGATTTCGGCTCAGGTCACATATTACGGTTCGGGGGTTTCTACCCCACGTTGGGCTCCATGCTGCAATGCAGTGCCTGCTTTGAATTCTCTCCCCCTCCTGCTTCCTTCCCCTGCTTACAGTGTCCTGTGCTCGCTCGCTCTCTCAAAAGAAAAAACAGAACCCCCAAAATAAAACTAAAATAAAACATTCTCAGCCAAGAGGCTAAGCATTTTTTGTGGCCCCCTAATTGGGCTACATGTTCCATAAGCTTCAAAAATGGTAATCCCCTTTGCTCTAGTAATTCTAGATGGACTCTGAAAATCTAAGGAATATAATCTAGAAGATACTTTCTAAATATAGGAATTTCTAAATACAGAAAAAGCTATATGCACAAAGATGTCCATAGCAACACTATGCAAAGAGCACTTCCTGAAAATGGTCACAGAAAACAAAAGAATGTAAATGCTCTAATTGTCCAAAAGGGAAACAGCTGGTTAAAACACTAGACAGTGGCCTGAAGGAATATTATGAAGATATTAAAAATAAACTGTACTTTGAAGACATGCGCCTGCTGGAACACTAAGTGAATAAGCCAAACATAACCATGGAAAGCCACATCCATGCTCGCTGATCAAAATCTGGGGGGGGAATGTTGACTGTGGTTGCCTCTGGGCAACAAAACAAGATACAGGTGTCTCCAAAAATTCATTAAGATGCATTTATATATCCTCTTATAATGACAAAATAAGCATATTTCTTTTCACGTGAAAAGACGTGCAGCTAAAGAAATGGGCCTGTGCACTTTATATTTATAAAGTTTCATAAACACAACGGAACACAATTTCTTTAAAACGCCCACCTATCCCACGTTACCTGGTTACAAAGGTACTGGCCCAGGCCCGGCCTGGCAGCAGCGCTAAGGTATATAACAGGTTTCTTGTTACACAGCACATTGAAGCCGTCCACTACAAAGTCTTCGTAACGAGAGTGAAGAGCAAGCCGGCAGATCTTTGCAAGTCCTTCTCTTTCTTCTTCGTGGAAATAAGCGCAGCCATTTTCATACCTGTTAAGAGACAGTCATCTAGCGTATGTTCTTGTCTCTGGTTAGCTCCGATTTTACATCCTAATTTTACAGTCTTGGGAGTAATTCTTTTCTTAATCTAGGAATTGTCACCTAGAGCAGTCAACGGAGAGAGAGATCTTCCTTACCACAGATGGCTGACCACACCTGACCTGACTGCTGGAGGTCATAAAGAAGGGAGGCAACCCACCCTTTGTCCATACCCAACTCCAGCAGGAGTGGAAACTGTGAAGAAAAGCAGCGGAGAATAGGAGTCTGGATTACGAAAAGGCTGGAGGCTGCAGCGCCCGCCGGCTTGCCGCACAAGAAGGCCGACGCGGACGACGCAGGCAAGGCTCTTCGCAGTAGCGGCCCCACGACACCCAAAGTAAGAAAGAATGTGAAAACTGCCGGGCAGTCTAGCTTTTGCTTTCGTGACTGTCTGCCTGGGGCAAGTTATTTTTCTCAATCTTCTAGAAAAGTGAGAAGAGAGAATTTCAGTTTCAGGTGGTGGATGTTTCTGAGAAGAAAATCTCTCCTCTGCGATACAGTTAGGCAAACTTCACCTCTTCGTATAGGCCAAGCTCTTTCCCAACATCTGAAAGGGAGTCTGTCCAGTTAAAGCTTCCAGTGTTCAGCAAACATTCCTTCCCCTTAAAAGTAACAGCACAGGGGCACCGGGGTAGACTTTGGCTCAGGTCATGATTTCACCGGTTGTGAGTTCGAGCCCCACCTCAGATCCTGTCTCCCTCTTTCTGCCCCTTGCCCCTTCCTTTTCTCCCCTCCAAAAATAAACATAAAAGAAAAAAGGAACAGCATAACTCCCATAATACCACTGGTCCTCCTCTTCTACTGACTCCTTACCTGCGAAAACTCCTTAATAACGCCAACATTATCACAGCGTAGAGCAACTTTCAACTTCCTAACACATGCTCAACTTCCTTATGACAGCATTTCCTTTCTACTAAAGCAGAAGCTAACCCTTTGATTCAGAATACCTGCAGCCATTTCCTGCTCTATCTTCTACCAACATGTGCCATGTAGGAATCCTAAAAATAAGTGACGGCTGGCATTACCCAACATGTACGCGCTTACGTTCTCGGCTTTTGACATAAGTCTTTCACTCATTTATTCCTCCTAACTATGTCATAAAACAGATACTGATGTTACCCCCATTTAACAGATGGGGAAACTAAGGCACACAGAGTTCTGTTTTAATATGCAACCCTTCCAAAAGGGAGGGGAAGAAAAAGCCAACATGGACTCAGGCAGCAGAGACCCAGGAAACAGTCCATACCCAACCCATACATGTCCTTACCTGAAGATCCGGCACAGCCATAAAGTAGTGTCTGACAGTATCCTGGTTGTGAGTTTTCTAAGCTTCTCTTTGTCCAGAGTTGAAATATAAGCTCCCAGACTATGCCCCAACAAAGCTATATGACCTTGTTCTCCAATATTCTGGATTCTGTTAATCACAATCAATTAAAGTATTAGTCACCGACAGATACAGCATTTCCACAGAAATTTCTCAGACTTGGAATCCACCTATTGGTCTAGAAGGCATAAATCGAGATAAATTTAAAAATTCAATGCATAAAAAGTACTGATGATCTGGGGAAGATTCTACTGAATATCTACTACATATACAAGCTATGAATAGTTTTCTCCCCAATTTTTTAAAAACTAAATGTCTGCTCTACGAAATACAGTGTGTAGAGCTGAGTCAAAATGTGCAGAAAACAACTTCTTTAACGAATCATTAGATGAAGTCAATTCCCTGCATCCAACAGCTATTTGTGACAGTAGAGCCAATTCAAGGAACCTAGGTGTGTCTTATGTATAATGAAAATGGATGGACTACTGTCCCTTATAAAGAATCAACTCTAAGTCAATATGAAAAAGGCCAAAAAATTGGACAGGATACTTGGCAAAGGAGATAGGTCATGGAAAAGGAAATGTAAACGAGTTTTAAAACATAGAAAAAAGCCACTTAACCTGACTCATAAGAAAAATGCAAGCTCGAATTATGCTGACGTATCATTTCTCATCTTGCAGATTGGCAATGATCCTTAAGTTTACAAACAGCCTTGCGGGCAAAGAGATATTTTCATGTACTGCTGGTGGGGCTGTAAATTGGCATAATTCCACCAGGTGAAACTTGGCAGGGTCTTTCAAAACTACAAATACACAGCCTATCTGGCCCAGAAATTCTACTTTTAGGACTTTAATCTCCAGAAACACTTGCTTGTATGGTAAGTGACACACAAAGTCACTGGCTGTAGCAATGTTTGCCACAGTAAACACTAGTTAAGTAAAACATAGTTCATTCGACCAAAGTAAAACTAAATAGCTCTTAGAGGACACTCCTTGCATCCTGATATACAATGAACCTGGAGACACAGATGAAGAAAGCAAGTGCACACCACCACACACGGGATTTATGCACTACTGGAAGGAGTGTAGACACTTAGCTTGTATATACGCACACGCAAAGTGTGTCTGAAGACTACACAAGAAGCTGGCCACACCGTCTCACTCTACAAATACCCCCTTTTCATTCAAGGTCACTATCATTTTAGAATTTACATCAACTCTGGATTCGGCTAACATATGCCATCACATCGCTGACTGAAAATTGCCTTTGTGTACTCTTTTTAGCGTCTGAAATGTGGAAAAGGACAATGACTTACTTATTCCAAAAAAAAATACATTTAAAAGAATTAAACACAAAATTAAATAGGGAGCTAAGTCAGATGAATAAAAATAAATGGAGAATTCATCGACAACAGGGTCCTGCCAAGAAATTCGGCTGCGGCACCTGCTAGCGGTCAGAAGCAGGAGCACGGGAGCAGAAGCAACCAGAAGCAGAAACGCACACAGCAGTTTTCATTCTTTGGTCCCTCTGCCAGCCCCTCTCTAAGAAACGATGCCATATAAACTACAGGGTTTCATTTTCATAAATGCCTTCCTTTTATGAAATATATTACCTAACGTATATTAAATGTCTTGCTGAAAAGAGAAAAAATGAACATTGTTTCACATGTAACTGTGAATGAAGCACAGCTCTCTAATTCAGCAACTTGTAAGCATGCAGTCACTATCAAAGTAAAGGTCACATATACTTTCAGAGAGAAGCTGCCAACCGATGTCCATTACCGGGGGCTCTGGGGCTCCTCCTCTTCATCTCCGTGCATCAGATTCTGAACTAGCTGGAGAATGCGCACCATATCTTGTCCGCTGCAGAATCAAGAGAGAGTTCACGGACAGGTGGAAATAGCTCACATTCCCCACCACTCCATTTCCTTCATTTAAACCAGCCTTGGCAAGTTGTGTTCTTTGGGTTTTTTAAAATTGAGTAGCTAGAAGAGAATGTGTTTGGGATACAGGCTTTTATTTTTTTTTTATTAAAAAATTTTTTTTTATTTTTTAAAAATTCTTATGTTTTTTATTTATTTTTGAGAGACAAAGAGAGGCAGTGTGAGCAGGGGAGGGTCAGAGAGAGAGGGAGACACAAAATGTGAAGCAAGCTCCAGGCTCTGAGCTGTCAGCACAGAGCACGATGTGGGGCTCGAACCCACGAACTGTGAGATCATGACCTGAGCCGAAGTCAGATGCTTAAGTGACTGAGCCACTCGGGGGCCCCCAGAATACAGCTTTTAAAAACAACCCTCACATTAACTGAATTCTCAATAGAACCAGGCATTTAAATCTTCTATCCAAATAAGAGACTGAGTTCTGAAAACTTCACCAGTATTACATTAATGGTATTTCTCTACCAGGTCATGTGAATCCAAGAAGAATATTTAAAAAGCATGTTACAGGAACTGAAACAGTCCTCTGAAGAAGCTGGAAGGTCACAGAAGCAGCAAGAATTCTCCAGTGCCACTGCTATGGCTAGTTTTCTTCCACGTAGGAGTCTTGCCTGTCTGTCCTAACCAGCTGAAAATGTAATGCACGCATCATTTATTCCCTCTTCCTCAAGCAGGGAAACGAGAGATCTGCTTAGAGTATGAACAGATTTACTTCTATCCGAGATATGATATTAAACACTCATTACATGACTATTTGAAAACTCATGAGAAGAAGGTACATGGCTAAAATAGTAAGCAATGGCAAGGCGACCTGCAGCAACTGTAATGTAAAAATGTTATCATTCCATTAATGGGACTCGACCAGTAAGTGAGAATTGACTAATAGTAAGTTCTCTTTTTAAAAAGCAGCACCATCAGGGTGCGCAGGTGGCTCAGTCGGTCAAGTGGCCAACTTCAGCGCAGGTCATGGTCTCACGGTTCATGGGTTCGAGTTCCACATCGGGCTCTGTGCTGACAGCTAGCTTCAGTTTCTGTGTCTCCCTCTCTCTTTCTGCCCTTTACCTGCTCATGCTCTGTGTCTCTCAAAAATGAATAAATGTTTAAAAAAAAGAAAAAAAAGCACCGTCAAAACCATGCCCCCAAACCCATCCTCCTCAAGGTGCTGATATTCATGGGAGAGGGGCTCTGGTCCTTGGACACTGTGGAGTGTCACAGTGGGAGTGGGTGCCTGCCAAGGGACCTTGAGCAAGCTGTTGAAATTCAGCCCCTACATTACAGAACTGTAAGGCTACAATCAGTGCATGGAAAATGTTTAATGCTGTGCCTAGCCAAGCACCATCTCAGATGCTGCCATTATATTATGTGTGAACGCTCCTGACCTGTGGCTTTCCTGATGTCCCATTCTGAGCATCACAGGTGTTCTTGGCAGCATCTCTTCTGGGGAAAGTTCTATGGACCTAACACAACCTCTCAACCCCATCCCCAGCTCTGGCTGGAGAGGACTGATGGGCTTTGGTTCCCGCCCTACAGCTAGAGGGCTTCAAATCAGCCCTGCTCAGGCAATCAACAGGAGTGCCTGTCTCAAAATACTACTCTCTGGGTGTGTCAGATAGGACACTTAATGACACACTGTGTCTTTCCTCCCTATTTTTCTTTTGCAACCTTGTATATGTTCACAGTCAGGCCAAAGGACAATTTAAGGGAGTTGTTCTGTTTACCTATGTGCAGTTTCCTGGTTATAAAACAAGGAAAAAAAAAAAAGCTTGTTTGAGGGAAGCTGGGCTGGGACTTGAAGTCCACATTGGGTGCCAACATCCTGTGAAAATTTTAGTTACATGGTTACTTATTTTTCTGATATTTTCCCTGCAGGCTTAAACCACACACGCTCTCGACAGACTGGTTTTAGTTGCCAAAAGAAATCACTCTGCCAACAAAATGATCAAAGCTGGTTGACATTTTCATTTTGCTTTATTATATAAATAATAAATCTTATCAAATTACAGTATCTCTCACCACAAAGCTCAGTCTACTGAATAGATTATGGGTTTCAAGGATGAATTAAGTATAATAGTCGAGTTATAATTATAAATTTGTGTGTTCACTTTTGAGTCACGGGGTTGTTAACTTCTGAATGGGATATTAAATTAAATTAGATCCTGAATGGGTAAAGGAAAGCAGCAGGTAGATCTACCACCCACCAACGGCAGCGCGGTGCCCTGGTGTCACACGGCACGGGACTCTCAATTTGCTCCGTGCTCATTACAGCTACAATTATAAATCAACAGTGGTTTGTAAAATCTTGATTGAAAGAAAACACAGACTCTAACTAAAAGTACGTTATCTTCATTGCCACCTACCTGCCTTGGAGTGGCCCCGGAATTTCTCCTGATACCAACTTCTTTCCATTTTCCTCCTCTGTTCTTCTAATTTAAAGAAAATTAAAAAACTTTCTTAACCAAATTGATAACATTCGAACACGCGAACATGTGACAATGTTGCCTCTTACCTCTTAGTAACTGATACAGGATTTGACTTTTTAATTTTTTTTTTAACATTTATTTATTTTTGAGAGACAGATCATAGCAGGGGAGGGGCAGAGAGAGAGAGAGGGACATACAGCATGGGAAGCAAGTGCCAAGCTCTGAGCTGTCAGCACAGAGCCCAACGTGGGGCTTGAACCCTCAAACTGCAAGGTCATGACCTGAGCCAAACTCGGATGCTCAACAGACAGCCTCCCAGGCGCCCCTGATACAGCATTTGAAACACATTTATCACATCTCTTCCCCTACCCCTAACACCCCAGCCTCCAGTCTGGGGTACAGTTTCAGTCTTAGGAGAACATGAAAAAAAAATGACATTTGAACTCATTTCTTGGTTAGCTGATGCCGTATATGACATAAATATATAGGAAGAAGTATTTAGAGATTCAAATCAATATATTAAGTAAATGAAACTCTTAACAGGCAGAAGTGAAAATTCTAAGTCCTGCCCCTCAATTTCAAAATCCTTTAATTACAAAGTACCTTCTACCCAAGACAAACACCATCTTTCAAGTCAGGGGAAGCTCAACTATGCGTGACACTCTGAAACCAAGAGGAGTTTTTACCAGCGGGAAACCAGTGCCACCAGTTCACAACAGGTTGAGCGTGTTTAATGGGGTCACTTGTGCCCACGCTCACCTCTGACTGTGCTCCAGCATCTTCATGGCCTCCTTCAAGTTCTTCCCCATCTCAGCTAACATAGGGTCTGCTATCTGGAAGTTAAAAAAAAAAAAAAAAAAAAGGTTAAAACTGTGATAATCCCATATTACTTCTGCAACGTAATTCATCCAGAAAAATTAAATCCAAGTCCATTTTCTTCTGGACTTAATATAAAACACACAGATTTACTGTGAAGTACATTTGATTAAAAAATTCCAAAGCATGCGGGCGCCTGGATGGCTCAGTCGGTGAAGCGTCCAACTCTTGATTTTGGCTCAGGTCATGATCTCACAGTTCATGGGTTTGAGCCCTGCTTGGGATTCTTTCTCTCTGCCCCTCTACTGCTTGTGCTCACTTGAGTGCTCTCTCTCTCTCTCTCTCTCTCTCTCTTAAAAGAAATAAACCTTTAAAAAAAATGAGAATTCCAAAGCACAAACATGTAACACAAAAAAGTCTGACTGCCTGAGGGGGGCCACTCAAGTCTGACATGTATCTTTCCAAGTCCTCACCTAACCCATATCTAACCCCACAACTTGCCTTTTTTTTTACTTTATCAGGAATATGGTTCCCAATCAGTAGTATATCCACCTCATTCCCAGTGGTGACACCATATTCCACTCCATGGATTACCATCTTTTAACTAGTCTTGAGTTAATGTTAGGTTATTCCAGTTTTACACTCTTAGAAGCGAGGTTCAGAAAAGTCTGTACTGTGGACTACTTGTTTTACAGTTGTAGTAGGCTGAAAAATGGCCCTCCCAAAAGTTATTCACATCATAATCCCTGGAACTTGTGAATGTTACCTTACATGGCAGTCTTTACAGATGTGATTAAGTTAAGGATCTTGAGATGGTGAGGTTACCCTGAATTGTCCAGGTGAACTCTAAAAGTGGTCACATATATCCAGGTGAGAGAGAGGGAGACTCCACACACACACACACACACACACACACACACGAGAAGCCTCTCTGAAGACAGAGTAGAAGGAGATTTGAGGGGCTGGCCTCAAAAATCAGGAGTGCTGGGCCACAAACCCAGGAATGAGCGCTGGCAGGCAGCGTCAACGGCTCAGGAATGGGAGGGCCTCTGTGGGGAGTGTGGCCCTGCCAACACCTTGTTTTCAGCCCAGGGATACAGCTTTCAAACTTCTGGCCTCCGGAACTATGGGAAAACACATTTCTGTTGTCCTAGGCCACTCAGTTTGTGCTCACTTGTCACAGTAGCCACAGGAAATGAATACTCTCATAAACCTGGGAGTGGTCCGTACACTCTGGGAGCTTAGCCGGCGGGTTGCAGTGACCGCCTCTGGAGAAGGGAGCTGGAAGGACAGCCATCAGGTCGGCGAGTATCTTTTCAGCTCATTTCCTTTTGTTTTTTTAAAAATAATGTATTTTATATGTTCATTTATTTTGAGAGAGAGAGAGAAAGGCAGAGAGAGAGGTACACAGAGAGAGAATCCCAGGCAGGCTCCACACTGTCAGTGCAGAGCTCAACATGGGGCTTGATCCCACGAACCCATGAGACTATGACCTGAGCTGAAATCAAGAGTCAGGTGCCCCTTTTCGTTCCTTTTGGATTTCAGTATCAAGTGTTCTTCTCTCATTCAAAAAAATTTTTTTTAAGTTTTTTAAATATTTATTTTTGAGAGAGAGACAGAGAGAGACAGAGCATGAGCAGGGCAAGGGCCGAGAGAGAGAGAGAGAGAGAGAGAGAGAGAGAGAGAGAGAAGGAGACACAGAATCTGAAGCAGGCTCCAGACTCCAAGCTGTCAGCACAGAGCCCGATGCAGGGCTTGAGCCCACGAGCTGTGAGATCATGACCTGAGCCAAAGTCGGATGCTCAACCAACAGAACCACCCAGGTGCTCCTAAATAAAAAAAAATTGTTTAATCTTACAAAATTAAACACACAAACTCATTTTCCTTTCTTTTTTCTTAATCTTCCTAGCAATCTTAAAGCAGAAAAATTGCTTGTCTTGACTCTGAGTTGGGTTATTGATAGTTAGCGAGGCTCTCTTTTGTTCCCCTCTTACTCTTCAAGCGTACGGTGAGTGGATTTATGCTGTGTTCTCTTCCTATTTCCTACAGCACCTCATCATATGGTAGATGGAGTAAATGTGCAATAGGCTGTATCACAGTTAGCACTGCAGTATCTCCTCAAAATTGTTTTTAAGAAATTCTACTTAGGGGCACCCGGGCTTCTCAGTTCCTTGAACATCGACTTCGGCTCAGGTCATGATCTCAAGGTCCGTGGGTTTGAGTCCCACGTCAGACTCTGTGCTGACAGCTCAGAGCCTGGAGCCTGCTTCAGATTCTGTGTCTGCCTCTCTCTCTGCCCCTCCCCATTCATTCTCTCTCTCAAAAAAAAATTAATATATTAAAAAAAATTCTACTCTGTCGGTGTAAGTACAGAAAATGTTCACTTCAGAAGGGACCTTAGGGATCTGATTCAGGAATTTTCCACTTGTGTTCTTCTGATTACAAGTAACATGCAGCCATGTCCAATATGATTTTTATACAATATAGAAAAATTATTTTAAAACTGGCGTTTATAATAATATCCACAACTAAATTTCACAGATGGGTTAGAATGCAATCTAATATGGTCTCAGTATTCTCAGGTAATGATTATGAGTAGGATGAGGAACAGATAATCTAGAGAATTTATCTTAACTCCTCAGTCTACTGGTCACATTCCTTATTATTCTCATCTCCTGTGACACTCCAGTGTGTCCCCAATTATCTGGTCAAATGAAAAGATAACAGTTTTGCTTGATCCACCACACCTCCATGTTTCATGCTTTTACCACTTGCCAGTGTGAGGTGCCCTCTGCCTCATATTTCTCCAGCTACTATATCACAATTCAGTCCTTCCAAGAAACTTTTATGGATAAAGCCATTTCACTCTCTCATATTCTCTTTAGAGATATCAATACAGGGCGCCCGTGTGGCTCAGTCAACTGAGCGTCTGACTCTTGGTTTCTGCTCAGGTCATGATCCCAGGCTCATGGGCTTGAGCCCCACATCAGGGTCCATGCTCAGCATGCAGCCTTCCTGAGATTCTCTCTCTCCCTCCTGTTGCCCCTCTGCCCTGGTTGCGCATGTGCTCTAAAGTTAAAATATATATATAAATATATATTAATCCCATTTTTTCTAAGCCAAATACTCTGAACATGTTGCTTGACAAAAACTATACTTATGGGGACAATGGAACAGGACACTTGGAACTGGGGCCATTCTAACATGCAACTGCTGCTTAGGATTCCTTACGTCCTTTACTGCGAATTGTCTTTGAGATGATCTTTCCAGGCCACATATTCTCTCCAATTAGATTATAAGCTTCCTGAAGGCAGTGATTCAGGCTCTCACCGATTTTGATTGCTTTTGTAGGCTAAAATAAAAGCTCTCCAGTCAGCTTAACTCTTGGATGGGCGTGTTACTCTGACGTCCCTTAGGAAGCCGCAGCACAATGGGCATTGACATACTGGCTCTAAGGACAACATAGCTAATGTTTCCTACAGGATCGGGATGCATTTTTCACTTAAGAGTAGACAAAATAGTCAACTTACTTAGAATTCACTACTTATGAACAATACTTATTTTAAACCCCAAAACTCACATGTGATAGTGAGATGCTTACATGGTGAAAGGCAGCAGGGAAATGCAGCTTCCCATTCTCCGGCGTGAGTCTGTCTATACGGAGCTCACACTCACTGAGAGGAATGGCTTATGTTTAAACTGTTCTGGCTCCTCCTCTCTTTCAGGAAGTGAAGTCAGAGGTGGAGCAGGTGGCGGGGAAGTGGGTGGGTCATAAGCATATACAGTTAAGCTTCAGTAAATTAAATGTGAATATGATGTGACCCCAGTGCCAGAGACCCTCACGTGCTTGTTGTGTTAAGTGGATAATCCAAAGAGAAAATGTTAGCCAGATGCAGAATCATATTACGCTCTGGCTGGCAAGGAATGCTCTAAAAAAACCCACTTATTTGTTAACTGGTTCCTTAAAATTAAAAGCCATGTGCCCATAAACTTCTAGTGGGAGGAGCCGTGGTAACACTGCAAACCGTCAAGACCGGTTATAGGGCCAGGCGCACCGGCTGTGTGTAAATGTTAACAAACAACAGCAAGGCATCAGACACACACACACCTAAACGAGAGGAAGGCTGAGTTTATGTATAAAGATATTATCCAGTATCTGGATGGAGATTGTTTCAAGATTTTTAGGGAAGGAAAAACAGCATTCTGTGCTAGGTTCCTAGGAAGAATGTCCTTTTTTATTTTTTATTTTATTTTTTTTTATTCCTTAGCCCCAAGCATAGGGTCTAGCACAGAAAAAGGGCTCAATAAGATCTGTGATCCCTAATAATTACTAACAGTTACCAGACTGCTGACTATATTCCGGGCATTATGCGAAGTTACCACTTTAAGTGCATTACTTCCTGACTCACCCAAAGGCACAGATCATGTGCCTCAGGGCCTGTCCCACCCCAGAACCGGCGCTCCTAACCCCCTGACAATATTGCTTCCCAATTTTCTCAAATAAGTAAACACAGCAACTCACATTCTGAGAAAGCCCTGTACTCAAAAGTCATAATTAGAGCTAAGGCCTCTTAAGGCATCTCAAGGACGATCCTTGAGGGATTCATGTCTTCACCTAGATGGAAAGTGTATCCGAAGACTCTCCCTACTGCTGAGATTTCAGTCTCAACTACATGACCAAAAACTCAGCAACCAAACCAGGGTGTTTTCAAGAGTGAAAGGAAGCACTGTTAATAATTAAGCCGTGACCACAGGTGTGAGCTGGGACAGTCCGGGCAAACCAGGCCTTCGCTAAAATGCTCGCAACCATCATTCCCCCTAGTGGAGCCCGTGCAAACGGTTGTGGTCACGGCTGTTCGAGTTGTAAAGTAAAATCAAAGACAACATGTAATTTGCAAGCAGTGCCCCTGAAGGGAAGGTACTGGAACAACAGAACTGCTTTTTCTACCTATAAACGTATCTGAATACATTCTCCCTCCTTTAAATCTTGAGTCAAGTGACTTGACTGAAAATCTTTTGCCGGAAGCAACTTCTGGAAAAAGGTCCCTCTGTTAACAAATTCATCATTAGATTCCCATCACCCCTTTTGAGGCCAGGGCTCTTTAGTTGCCTCACTTTCCATGGTCTTTCCTTCCGACCTTAAGAGCCAGTCCCGGGAATAACGTGTGTGTATGTGGTGTCTTCAGATGCTCCTGTAGGGAAGGGAGCAGGAGGGGGGCAACTCCGACCTTTGAGCCGGACCCCAGGGTCTCCTCTCACCCTGGGGTCCCTCAGCCTTAGAGGCTCACAGCAGTCAAACTATTAAAACAAACAAACAAACAACCACCCAAAACAGTGCAACAAACCATCTATCGAGTGTGTACACCTAATCATGAAACCCAAATACTCATTACTGAGAGTTCAGAGGCAGCAATTAGGCTGTGCATTTATGAACTACACTCAGCTAGGGCTGATTCTGCTGTGTAATGAGGTGGATTCATTATTTTTCCTTCAATTGTATCGAGCACAGATGCATGGTAGGGCTTAATGCGATCTCAAGGCTCCTAAGAACCACTCAGTCGTTTGCACAGTGATTGTCACGGAGCTGAAACAGTTCATTGTGTAAAACAGGCTATACCATTCATCATTTTTATAAGCATTTTTCCTGAAAGCCATTTTAATACTAGGTGATTTTCAGCACTTTCAGTCAGTGTGGAGTATTAAAATACCCTGCCGCTATCAGAAGAAGAAATACGACACTTGTAATGTTCACCAGTTCAAGTTCTCACAATTTATTTTTTTATAATTTTTTAAATGTCTTTATTTTATTTTGAGAGACAGAGACAGAGAGTGAGCGGAGGAAGGGCAGAGAAAGAAGGAGACACGGAATTAGAAGCAGGCTCCAGGCTCTGAGCTGTCAGCACAGAGCCCGATGAAGGGCTCAAACCCACAGTTCGTGAGATCATGACCTGAGCCACCCAGGTGCCCCGAGTTCCCACAATTTAAACGGAGGAGAGAAAAGTCAAGAGTCAAATGCAAGATAAAACAGTAAAGGAAATGGGGAGTACTTTCTTGAGTTTTCAAAAAGCTAGCAGGAAATTCTAAATTTATCAAGAATAGGGCTGCACGGATTAATGAAAAAATTATTTTTGCTTCTGGCTAGAATTGTATCCACTCAGTATAAAGCCGCACTGGCACTATTCCTACCCTTATTTGGAATACATTCTATTTATTAGTTTGTCTGATTTCATTTTTTAAACACTGCTGGTCATGACCTGCTACACTTGATTTGACACCCACATGCAGGATGTCACGTGCGGTATGGATGTTGGCAATTATAAACAATCAGATAAACGATCATTTATTAACAAAGTTTACTTACTGAGAAGTTCACAATAACCTCTCAAAAGAGGAAACTGCAGTAGAAAAATAAAAACCTCAATGCATAATATTTGGGAACTGCTGCTCTATGTTCACTTTTAAAATGTTCTCAGCTTTCAGGGTGCTTGGGTGGCTCAGTTGGTTAAGCATCTGACTCTTGGTTTTGCCTCCGGTCATGATCTCTGTTGTGTGAGTTCGAGCCCTGCACTGGGCTCTGTGCTGGCAGTGCAGAGCCTGGTTGGGATTCTCTCTCTCCCCCTCTCTCTCCGCCCCTCCTCTTCTCATGCTGTCTCTGTCTGTCTCTAAATAAATAAACTGAGGTGCCTGGGTGGCTCAGTCAGTTAAGTGTCCAACTTCGGCTCAGGTCATGAACTCAGTTTCATGAGTTCAAGCCCCATGTCGGGCTCTGTGCCGACAACTCAGAGCATGGAGCCTGCTTCAGATTCTGTCTCCCTCTCTCTCTGCCCCTCTCCTGCTCACATTCTGTCTCTCTCTTTCTCAAAAATAAAGATCAAAAAAGTTAAAATAAGCAAATACTTAAAAATTTTTTAAAAAATGTTCTCCACTTTCAAGCATACTTAAATGAGCTCCTGTATATACTTTCTTTAGTTGAACAAAGTTTGACAACAAAAATTACGTATTTACTTTCATGTGAATTAAGGAAAAAAATAAGGCCTCAAACTATGAATTCATAGACCCTACAGTTTAGCAAAATTAAGTTAAAAATATAGTGGGGGGCAGATTATGGGAACAAAAAGCAGATCGGGGATCCACTGTAAAGAGGCACAAGAGAACTTCTCAGGGAGATGCAAATGTCCTGTATCTTGATGATGCTCTTGGTTATATCTCTATATGTAACTGCCACAATTTAAACTGTCACATTAAATCAGGTAATTTTACTGCATATAAACTGTCCCTCAATCTTAAAAAGGTAGGTGAATGAAGTAAAGTCAACTTAAAAGAAATACTAAGCAGGGACGCCTGGGTGGCTGAGTTGGTTAAGCATCCGACTTCAGCTCAGGTCATGATTTCATGGCCCATGGGTTTGAGCCCCACGTGAGCCTCTTTGATGACAGCTCAGAGCCTGGAGCCTGCTTCTGATTCTGTGTCTCCCTCTCTCTCTGCCCCTCCCCTGCTCGTGCTCGCTCTGTCTCAAAAATAAACATAAAAAAAGAAATACCAAGCAAATAAGTGTAAGTGGTACACTGAAGTGGCAAAATTCAAAAAAGGTATATGAATAACTGCTACTTGGGAAACACAGAGCTAACACTTTAAAGAGAAGCAGCCCGCAGAAAAGAAGGGGGAAATGTAGTCTAAAATGTAATTAAAAAAATTGTTTTAATGTTTTATTTATTTTTGATACAGAGAGAGAGACAGAGCATGAGAGGGGGAGGGGCAGAGAGAAAGGGAGACACAGAATCTGAAGCAGGCTCCAGGCTCTGAGCTAGCTGTCAACACAGAGCCTGACGTGGGGCTTGAACCCACGAACATGAGATCTGACCTGAGCTGAAGTCGGAGGCTTAACCGACTGAGCCACCCAGGCGCCCCTAAAATGTAATTTTAAAATACATAAATCACAACATTCATCAATAGAAGCAAATGATACTATCATCTCAATTTTTTCAGGGAGGAACATTCATATTCGGAGTGTTCTAGGGCCGTTAACAAAATCTGAGGTACGCGACACCACCGGCTGCTCGTACTGGACCAGAGACTGCGGCGTCACCAGATGCTAGTTTACAACATACGCATTAGTCATAAGAATCACCACCTTTCTGCAATCGATCAAAGGGATCAGAGAAAACTCCAAAAGGCTATGTCTCTAACATCCCAACCACTGTGGCCTTCCACACCTTTCTAAACAAGGTTAATCCCAGAGAGTGATAACCGTGCAACTGTCAACTCTCTCAAAATCACTGATTTTCCTCCCCAGTGAAAACAAACAGTGCCTGCTATCCTGCACCAGTCCCTCCAACCCCAAATACAGCCCATCTCTGAGAAGCTCAGAACACAGCAGCGATTGTTCCTTTCAGGTCAATGTCAAGACCAAATGACAGGGATTTTCTGGGAAGCTGATATAGTGCCCTGCAAACCTGGCTTACCCTTTTGTAATCTCAGTTTCTACATTTGTAAATACTTTGGCCTGATTTTTAAAGAGAACTTTTTCATTAAGAACTAGGCACTACTGTCTAAGAACTGGATACTCCTGGAACATCTTATTTTTAACCATCAAGGACTCTGTGCTTGAGTGTGTCTTCGAGAACATGAAGTACACTGTAATTACTGGCTCAGTAAGTAGTGTAATATTCCTAGTTGAAGAAGGATATGCCAATATTGCATAGAGTGTTAGTATTTAATCTTACTGACTGGTCAAGAAGAGAGGCAGAAAAGAACACCGGGAAAAAGAAGGGGCAAAGCAGCACGGCAGAAAAGTAAAAATCTGGTAGAGACAAGGAGGGAGCATTAGTAACATCAGATCAAAGCTGTCACAGAAGTATGCGGAGGGTTTAAAAACAAAACAGAAGAGAACAGAGCAATCAGACAGGAATCCAAGTCCAAGTTTCAAAGACTGTATTCCCAGAGACCACTTCTCTAAAGAATCGATTCGCTCAGACTTTGTATCGTGAATAAATACTTCCTAACAACTACATAGATGGAAAACCACCAAGCATCTGCCAAGTTCTAGTCCTACAACGTTTACTAGTTTATCTGGAATCACACACTTATTCCAGAACATAAGAAAACTACTTAAAGAAAAGCATGCTATAGTCACTGGAAAATGTGTCTTTCACTGAGATATGCTTCTTACAGGGAGTGTTTCCTAGAACTTGCTGGGGATGGAATCTGAAAGATAAAGATACCCATTATCCTCACCAGTATCACTCTGTCCAACACGGAACTGGAACTTTGTAGGATTAATGTTGCTGGCCTTATCTTTTTGAGGAAAGGAACCCATCAATTCTGAAGCCTTTGTATCTATGTGTCTTCAGACCTTTCGGGTTGAACTGTATGAAACTGCCAATGTTCAACTCTTTTTATTATTTTAATTAACTAATTTAATGAGAGAGAGGGCGCAAGTGAGTGAGGAGGGGGGAGAAAGAATCCTATGAGGGCAAAGAGAAAGAGGAAGGGAGAGAGGAAGAGGAAGAGAAAGGGAATGAAGGGTAAAGAGGGAGGGAAAGGGAGGGGGAGAGAGAGGGAGCGAAAGAGAGAGAAAGAAGTGGGCTCACCCCAAGTAGGGCACGGGCTCACCCGATTCAGGACTCAAGCTTACCAACTAGGAGGTCATGACCTGAGCTAAAGTCAGATGCTTAACCAGCTGAACCGCCCAGGTGCCCCTGTCTCTCTTTTTAAAATGTTTGTTTATTTTATTTTGAGAGAGTGCACAAGCTGGGAAGGGGGAGGGCAGGGAAAGGAGGGAGAGAGAATCCCAGCTCTGTCGGTACAGAGCCCAGCTTGGGGCTTGATGTCAGGTACCATGAGGTCATGACCTGACTGAGCCCCTTGGCCACCCCCTCAACCGTTTGTCACGCACAAAATTACATTTCACAGGATCCCATCTACTACAATGTCCAGTCTCACTAGGATCCTGAGAAGCTCACTGGAGCTAAATGTTCAATGTCATGGAGCTGCATTTTAAAGTGGAGGCCTTATTCTGCTGTTTCTGCTTTTCTGCATATAGGAAGGAAGAAGGCTATGTTAGAAAAGCATACTCCTCCCTCAGTCATTTGAAATTCAGAAAGCATTTTCCACAGAAATAAAATGGGGATCAAATCCAAGGTTAGACCTCAAGGACTATCCAACTTTAAGGCAACTGAATACTTCACATTAGTAAAGCAAAAACAACTGCAATGACAGAAACTAAATAAATAATAAATTTTAAATAATGAAATTTCAATTTTGAATATCTCTTAGAAAAATGTGATTTCAGATTGGGACTGGAAGCTATTTTTTTATATATATTTTTTTCAGATTGTGACTGGAAACTATGTTTTTATATCTAACTTCAAAATAGGAAGATTTCCTTTCCCTTAATTTATGTTCTACCAGCAATAATCTGAGGCACAATCATATGATAAAGTAGGCATCCACATTTTATTTACATTTTTAAAACACTCTAGAAAAGCCACAATTCTGAACTAAATATTCTACCAAAAAAATCTCTTCCACAAAAATCTTTCCTGGTCACTGAACTCTATGCAGTCCCCATTTTTTCCTTAATTTGGTACTTTTTACCCCTTTCTGATATACAGGGATTTGTCTAAACCTGCATGCCCCCCCAGAGCATAACCTGCAAGGACCGTGTCTTATTTACCCTGTGTTTCTCTCAGCACGGGGCTCTAACCATGGTTGGCCTTCAATAAAAATTACAAATCAAACCAGGTTATGCTTTAGTAAAAACAGCTGACATTAAACTCAAGCTAACTCCTATCTATAATCAGAACTCAAAATCCTAGATCTGGCGGAGCCCCCACTGACATGGGGAGCCCCGACAGCTCTCCAACGACTACCTCCGCGATCCTGAGTAAATAAAATAAAAAAACACTGAAGCCATAGATTTTTAGGATCAGGATCTGTACCATGTTTACCCTGACACCCAGCATCGGACAACCGTTCACCACCGTAGCCACCATGCACCCGTATGCAAAGCCCTCGCATGATGAAGATACAGGGATCAGCTTCAAGTGAGTGCCACAATTACAGGCTACCCTCCTCTCCCGGTTCCTTTTCTACGTAAGATGTAAAATCAGACCACAGAAAATGATTATTTCCCTTCAGTGAGCTTTTAAAATAAAAAATAGCGTAGAGATTCTGGTAGTATTTATGAGTAATAAGCAGGAGTGTTCCAGTCATGCTCCAACTGCTCCTTGTAAACTTATGCACAATGAGATGAAAGAATTTTCCAAAATCAGGACCCAAGGGGGAGGGGTGGCTTTTGCTCAGAATGAGTCCAAGAAAAAATAATGCGTTGGGTGTTTAATTATTTAGATCAGATCCAGGGGCAGAGGTGCCTCTTTTAGAAACAACAATTAGACATGCGGCACATAAAGGAGCCCCTCTCTAGAGTGCTGTCCAACTGAGCGGTCTGTGGTCCTGGAAATGTTCTCCACCGCCACCCTCGGGCAGTGGAGCCACAAGCCACACTGTGACCCAGCACTTCAAAGGAACTGAAGTTTAGATTTTATTTTATCCTAATGAATCGAAATTTAAGTTTAAGTAGCCAAATGTGGCTAGTGGCTACCGTACTGGACAGCGCGGCCCCAGCCACTCAAGCAGAGCAGTCCCCCTAGGCCCCAGGAACAAGTGCCTGGTGCGGACACTTGGGCTGTCACGCTGTGCGAAGTGCTAAGGGTTGAGGCCGGGGTGGCTGCTGAAATAAACACCCTACAGGACAGCCTCTCCAGAAGGCCAGCAGTGCTGAGGGTGAGACACCTGCTTTCAGCTTTCTCGGGGCTGGAATTAAAGTAAATGCAAACACACTGCAGCACACTTTGTCTAAACATAATACCCAGGAAGAATGAGCTTTTTCCAAGCAACAGGAAAAGGTCTGGGCTGTGGTACAAGTTAAAAGTAGCACGTTTTTGCTTAAAAAATGTATGTAGGTGTGTTAACTTAATAAGATCTAAAGCATCAGAATAATTCCTTCCTGTGGCTTTTTTTTTTTTTTAACTTGACTATTAACCTGAGTAAACGCTGTAAGACTATGTGACAGGGCCTTGTTCCTTATGAGCTGGACAAGGTATTGGGGGGCCTCGGCTCCCATACCTACTCTTCTAGTTTAAATTCCTTGCCCCTTTCAATGGACCTATCTGGTCTCTTGAGACCTCACTCATTTCAGAGACGACAGACTACTGTGAGAGAAAAGCGATCAAGTCAAGAAAACGGCTCTGTGGTCCCAGGTCTCCCACCTACACATCATCTCAAGAAAAAGCACACGTTACAAAATGACATCGGGTCAGCAGGAACGCAGCGTCTGATTCTCCTAAGTGACGACAGCATACTACATTCTAGAGAGCACTTACTCAAAATGAGAGAACGGGAATCAAGTAACGCCATGGTTTCTGTAGCCACTATAAATTATGCAAGGATCAGTTTAAATGGGATCATTCAGAACTGCTCAAATAGTTCTCGCATTCATACTGGCAATGTAGAATTTCGCCCCAAACAGTCTATTCCTCAAAGAAATGGAAAAATGGACGCAAGTCAATGTTTCTACGTTGAGTCAATCTGTTTTTCTCAACCTAAAATCCTCCTCAACATTCGTGTTACGGGAATTCTTTTTTTTCTGACCACTTAGCACCAATAGAAATTGTTCATTACCTAAGAAGCCCTCCGTTGCCTCAGGGAAAATAAAAATAAGACACAGTCCTGGTTCTGAAACACATTCAAAATTTCCATACTGGCCTAAGGCAGAACCTTGCGGCCCACCCATTCTGAATTCCTCACAGTCACTGCCATTTCTGCCAGCGCTCCAGCCCAAGCACTCCATGACTTTCAGTACCTCCTCCCATCTTCATCTGTGGAGCTTGAGGTCTATTACCACCACCTGCTAACGTTTCTGGGGAGAAACCAGTGTCCTCTACTAATCAAGTGCCAGAAAAGCAGCATCTCAAGCAGGATTTCGATCCACTCTTCTTTGCAGATTTGCCTATAAGAAATTATTGGAGGAGAGATCACTCCAGTTCTTCAGGTTTCTAACTGAACAGACAGAGCCCTCCTGTCCTATGAAACCAGACAGGAAACAACAGGGAAGGGATCATCTCAGCACCGCTTCCTGGTCAGCTGTGGGTGTCACACACTGGGTCTGGACCCAGACCAGGAATTCTCAGCCTCAGCACCATTAACATTTGGAGCAGAGTCTGTGCACCTGACGGTGTTTAGCAGCGTCCTCGGCCTCCACCCACGAGGCACCGCCCTGCCCACTGCTTGTGACCATCAGAAATGCAACCCCCCCCCCCAACCAAATCGCTAATCTGGCCTGGAACTCTAAGTACCACAAGGCAGCCACTCTACTCATCAAAGGCCTGGAAAGACTTCATCCCTCGCCAGAGAAAGACGTTAAGGCTAGGGGCATACAATCCTTTTCTCTTCCTGATTGCCTCCCGCCCCATCTAGAGACGCGACTGGGGGGGGGGGAGGGGTGTCGCTTTAAGACACCTGCCCCAACTGTTAAAATTGCTCCCTTCGACTTCCCAGTGGCAAGGGGACAAATCTACAGAAGCTGCCGCACTGAAAAACGACCCAGGATGTTACTGCTCCCAGGTCAAGATGAAAAGAAGGCAACCTTAAAACACTTGCGTGGCTCCGGAATTCTACACGTGCAAAATAACAACAACGACAACAACAACAACAACAACAATAATTGGGTCTGCACAGGCAGACTCCCAAGCTTAAAGACGGAGAAAGGCTTCGAGGGCGGGCAAAATGTCAGCTTCTGAAGCTAGGTAACCCGAGAAGGATCCAAGCACTGGGTCTCACTTACAAGCCCTAAATCCGGGACAATCAGCATCCATTTCCCTCCCCAGAGCAACTGGTCAGGTGCATCCTCACAAACTAGAGGAGGGGGCTGCTACCCGTGGATTTCAGACTGACGCGGGGCCCCCCCGCCCGGGGGCACGAAAAGGAGGGGGGAGTCACAAGTTGCGGAACAGCAGCAATCCCCAAAAAGCAATTCGCAATCCACCGAAGACCCACCCCTTCCGGACCTCGGGGGTCTTCACGAACTGCAGCACCAGACTCATGTGGGGGAACCTGTTAACCAAGCAGAGCCCGTCCCGCCCCCTCGAGGTTCCCCACCCGAGGGCCGAAAAGTCGGGACGTTTACCAAGGGCCCCAGGTGATTCCTAGTCACGCCGAAGTTGGAAAACCACGGCTTTAACACTGCCCCCCGCGCTAACTTGGAGACCACAGAAAACCTACAGGCGTGCTATCCAGGCTCTTCTGGGGTCGCAAGTTGTTAGCTCCGTCAGCCCAAGGGTGAGCCGAGCTCGGGCAGGCCCCAAGGTCGGCCCCGCGGCACCCGCAATGGGCTCCCGGCAAAACCCGCCCGGCCTCTCTCGGCCCCCGGGGACCCCAGGAGTCCCGGCTCCGTGACGTGACCAGGCCTCAGCCGCAAGCGCCCGGCTGGGCGCCCTCGCGCCCCCCAGGCTGGGCCAGTTAGTGCCACCCCCCCCGCCCCTCCCCGGTCACAATGGCAGCTCGCGACCGGGAAACAGTCGCCCGGGAGGCGGAGGCCCGGGCCGCAGTGCCGCCTCTCAGCCCGAGTACAGACCTTCTCCAGGGACGCGTCCATGACTGAGGTGGCCGGCGGAGCCGGAGAAAGGCCCCGTGGTCCGGGAGCTACTTCCGCCTCCCGCGCCCCGCCGCGGTTTCCACGCTGGCAGCGCTGACGTCCCCCGCGGCCGCGGCCGGCGGGGCGGAGAGGAAGAGGAGCGGCCCGGCGTCGCCGCGGGGTGGGAGATCTGCGGGTCTCAGAGAGGCGGGGCCCCTCGGGGTGGGCGGGGCCCTCTAGGCTTCCGTACCTGGCCGTCACGCCGGCCAGCCCTACCGTTCCCAGGTGAGGGGGGGAGGCAGGGAGGAGCCAGTGCAAACCTTCACGAGCCCGTTGAAGGCGTCGGGATAAACACATCATAACCACCAGTGATCACTCCTGCACTGAGACGCTAGAAGGACTAGTAACTCACCTGTACTTCCAGGCCTAGGCTTCCAAGTTTTCCGCAACTGTCAACATCCCTCAGGAATGGAACAGGCCAAGCACCAATGAAGGGCGGGGCTAGTGAGCACCCCCGCACATGCGCAGGATGGTCGGTTTACTAGGCGCTGAAGGGTTTGCGGGGGTTCAGGTGTTAGGTTCCCTGGTCATCTCGGGTATTCGAAAAGGGTGCCGATGCGAGCTGGGTATTTGTTTCAGACCTCACCGCGGAATTCCAGAGGAAGAGACTTTGAAACAACTGGTCCGTCTTCCTTCATTAGGTCAAACCATAATTATGACTTGTAAGGTGATAAGAATAGATCAGCTGCTGCCGTTCCACTTGATGACAGCACAGCTCTAAGATGGAGCGATGGTTATTCATATCCCAGTGCCAGTCTAGGTAGGATGCAGACCCAAGCACCGTGACTGCAGCGCCGGTTCACCACACAGACTGCCTCCGTAACCGTTTCCACCCCTGCTTAGAAGCATGATGTGTTTTTAAGGAATGAGAGAGGGCAAACATTTGTTTATTATATTTGTCTAATGAGGAATACTGAAATAGACTAGTCTACCACGTTTGCGGTCAGAAAACACTTCAGCAAAGACCAATGACGTTGCAACCACAAAACCATTCCTTCTATCTCCTCTTTTGCGCACATCTCTTCTGAAGTCTGCCTAAACGACTGGGTCACATTTTCAGTGTAGTAATTACTAATTACACGTTCTGCGATGCCTAACTTATATTGGATAAATTGCCCAGTTATGTTAATAAAATTTTTTCTACCAAAAGCAGCTTTGTGTGCCGGTTCAGAGTGTAACCTGGGAACTATTCAGACTCCTAAGAGTTCTGCAAACGGAAGAAAAGATTCATGTCTATTTATGCCTTACAAGATCTAATATTGAATGGGCCTCTGCTTAAGCAAATCACTTTTTCCAACTTATGAAAATTTCAAACATTTAGAAAAAGTTAAAAGAGTTATACAGTAAACACCCACATGCCCACTTTCTAGATTCTACAATGAACATTTCCCTATATTTGCTCTATTACATAAGCATCTATCTTCCATTTTGATACGTGTCAAAGTTGCAGACATCAATATATTTCGCCCGTGAATATATCAGCATAGATATAATTAAAAATTCATATTAAAAAAAAGATTTTATTTGTAAGTAACCTTTATACCAAGTGGGACTCGAACTCAGGACCCCAAGATCAAGAGTCACATGCTCCACTGACTGAGCCAGCCAGACTCCCCCCAAAATCATAATTTTTAAAGCTACCTTCATGAATCTTTGGATTATGTCACAAAGTAGATTCTACAAAACAGAAACTAGAGAGCTGAAACTAACTTCTTCTATTTATTTTTAAGATTTTATTTTCAAGTAATTTCCACAGCCAGTGTGAGACTGAAATTCACAACCCCGAGATCAAGAATCACATGCTCCACCAACTTAGCCAGCCAGGCACCCCAATCGCTTATATTTTACAAGTAACATTTAGGGGTACCTGGGTGGCTTAGTCGGTTAAGCGTCCAGTTTCAGCCCAGGTGATGATCTCACGGTTTGTGGGTTCGAGCCCCGCACTGGGCTCTGTGCTGACAGCTAGCTCAGAGCCTGGAGCCTGCTTCAGATTCTGTGTCTCCCTCTCTCTCTGACCCTCCCCTGCTCACACTGTCTCTCTCTCTGTCTCTCAAAAATAAAAAACATTTTTAAAAAATTTAAAAGTAACATTTAAAACATGAAAATTATTCCCCCATGAAAAACTGGGAATAATTGGTTCATTTAATATTTACCCAAATATATTTATTGGCTGCCATCTGGGATAGACAGGTGCTAGAGATACAAAATTAAGGGGTGCCTGGGTGGCTCAGTCGGTTAAGTGTCTGACTTCAGCTCAGGTAATGATCTCATAGTCTGTGAGTTTGAGCCCCACATTGAGCTCTGTGCTGACAGCTCGGCATCTGGAGCCTTGCTTCTGATTCTGTGTCTTCCCATCTCTGCCCCTCTCCTGCTCATGCTCTATCTTTCTCTGTCTCAAAAATAAATAAACATTAAAAGAAAAAAAAGAAGACAAGATCCTTGCTTTTATGGATCCACTGTTTAGAACAGAGGTTTTTACTTTGGAACCCAGGTGGAAGCCCATAAAATTCCTGAAATCATATTCAAAATTTTGTGTTATGAGTACATTTGGGGAAAATGTCCACAGCTTTCATGTTACACTGAAGTCTGTCACACCCAGCAAAATAAGTTAAAACCGCTAGGCTTGTGGACGGACAGCTATGTAAATGTAGCATTCTAGGAGCCAATACAGACATATGAGGAAAATGTTGTAGGAAAACAAAACATGAAACCACTCATTGTGAGAACATTTGGCTTATATGTGCTGATACAGAACTCTTCTTGAAATAGGCAAAAAGCAAACCAAGTAAAAGAAGTTTGTGGTTGTTTTTCCCTTTGAGTCCACTCATGTGATTTTGGTTGTGTCCTGATAGATATTTACATGACCTTATTGTCGATGTTGCTTTTAACCTTTAACTTTTTGAATCAACCAAGCGATACATATGGAAGATGTATTTATTATTCACCATAGCAATGGAAAATTAATAAATTATCAAAAAGTGGGAGGGAAGAGGCAAGGTGAGTAGGAATGTAAATGGAATCACTAATGTCCTCAACTTCATTTCAGAGGAAGTAAATACTCTCTAAAAGGGCTAAATCAAGATTGAAAGCTTGAAGTGTAATATTTTCAGGCATAAGGGGTGTTTACTTTTATTTCCAGAAGAAATAAAATTAACAAAAATATGAAGTCGAGAGGATAGGTGAGCTGGTGCAAATGGCAATAAATGTCTAATTTTTTAGAGTAAAAAAACAATTGGTTCTTTCTAAAGTAAGAAACAGACACGATGATATTTTTTACAAAGTAGAGGGTAAAAGCTTCTACGGAATGGTAGGAGGGGAGTTACGGATGAGGGAAGAGAAATTGGCAATATCCCATTTTATATTCTTCTACACTCTCTGAATAGTTACCATTTGCATGCACTTCTCTCATGGATTAAAAAAGTTAAGTCAATTACCTGGAAAAAATAGATTTCAATCACATTTTGAACCTCACCGGGCAATTTCGGAGAGAAGTCTGCAGTTCCTCAGGGCAACGTCAGGTGGCAATGCTGAGACGATTTGTAACTACCTTATTTCATTAGTTTCACTAAGTTCAGGAACATACTTCAAAACAAAACACAAACAGCAAAAACAAATTTTGTTGTGAAAATAGAGAAAACAGCTTAAAAGAAAAGAATTGTCCCTAACACCCTATAATCTCCATCCCCTCCATGAGAAGAACCCTCTCAGACATCCCATAAGCCCTCCAGGGGCCCCTACCCCAAACAATTCCAGCTCTCCCGCCCAGAGAAAAAATAACCACCTTCTGATCGTTACAGTAACCATGTCCTTATAATTCCTTTGCAGTTTTATCACCCAAATATGCATCCATAAACACCATAAAAACATATCTAGGGGCGCCTGGGTGGGTCAGTTGGTTAAGCATCTGACTTCAGTTTGGGTCATGATCTCCTGGTTTGTGAGTTGGAGCTCTGTGTCCAGTTCTGTACCATCTGTGCAGAGCCCACTTTGGATCCTCTCTCTCCCTCTCTCTGCCCCTCCCCTGCTCGCTCACTCTCTCTCAAATAAACATTAAAATCCATATCTATAAATATATATACACATAGTCTATTTAGTCTTTCCATATACATATATATACATATATATATATATATACTCTTTTTAGTCTATTTAGTCTTTCCATATACATATATATACATATATATATATATATATACTCTTTTTTTCAAAAACTTTAAATCTATTTGTTTTTGAGAGAGAGAGAGTGCAAGCGAGGGAGGAACAGAGAGAGAGGGAGACAGAATCTGAAGCAGGCTCTGAGGTGTCAGCACACAGCCCCCCATGGGGCTGGAACTCACAAACTTTGAGATCATGACCTGAGCCACAGGTGGATGTTTAACCCAACTAAGCCACTCTGACACCCCTAGTCTCTTTTAATCAATAAGTATTCCTTGATCTTTTTTTTTTTTCTTTACAATTGGTTTGTTGAAGACATCAGGATACTGTTGTGGAATTTTCCTTAGTCTGAATTTTCCTCTGTTCTCTGTATTTCCTATAAATTGGCAGTTGGATCTAGGCTTAATCAGGTTTGGGTTTGAAGTTTTGGGGACTTATTCAGAAATGGCTGTTGTTTTCTTCATCAAAAGGCACATGGTACCTGGTTTTCTCTTTTTGTGTTGTTAGCAGGCACTAACATTCTTGACTTTACATTAATTCTGACCTAAATGAGAAAAGCTGTGAATTTTCCTGTGCCACATATATTTTTATATCCAAGGAAGTTTGCCAAGATAGGATTTCTTATCACCCTCTCGTTTTTCTTTTTGTTTTGACATAATTTCAGACTTGTAGGAAAGTTGCAAGAAGAGGACAGAGAGTTCTCTCAAAGTCTGCACCCCAATTCCCTGTATGTTAACATTACATCACATTTGTTACATTGTTCTCTCTAAATGAATAAATGAGAACCCACGTAGTTTTCCTCTGAATTATTTTGCAATCTGTTGCAGATGATGTCCTTTCATCTCTAAATAACTTGATGAAGTTATTTTCTAATTAATAGACTATTCATATTTTGAGATTTTTCCCCAGAAAAGTCCTTGATAAGAAAGTCTAGAATAGTGTGCTGTTGAATAGTTCCTCCAACAGAAGGATTATTTGTGTGTTTGCAACAGGAGTACAGGACAGATGCTTTATAGAACGTCAATGTGGGTTTTCCATTTATTTTTAGAAGCTCCTAATGTTGTTATTTTGTATGCTTACTGATTTTCCTCCATAAGCATGTTGTGCGGACCAGAACCCCACCTGATATAAAAGCAGAAGGATTTCTTATTGTTCACAAATCTCAGATGATGAATAATTATGTTTTCCTCCCAAGAAGCCTACTTTAAAAGTATTCTTCCAACTGCATACTTATAAATCGCAGGTGTAACTGTTGCATTACACATGGGCTAGCTTTTTCTTGGTTCTTAGAATAGCGCACTGTGAGAGCTCAGAGTCTAGGTCCAAATACATCTGAGCCCTTCAAACTGAAAAGCTCCATGGGCCAGTTGCTTAACTTCCTGCTGTTTTTGTTTACTCATCTGTAAAATTCAGGTTATGCTTGCCTTTTAGTGGTCTTTAAACATTCTTGTGGTTTTTACATTAAAACACACACACACACACACACACACACACACACACCAAAAAAACCACGCAGACAAAAACTCAGTAGAGCCAACGAGAGCTCCCTCCAGTTACACATATGTTCTCAATTTGCATTACACACGGACCACCATCTCCTTTCAATATGGTTTCAGCGGCTTCATTCCACCCAAACAGATCTCACTAAAATCATCCCCATCCGACTTCCATGATGTCCCGGCTGCGTTAGATCCAGACAGTCACTTGCTATTTGAAACCGACATTTCCCTTGCTTCTCAAGATCAAACTCTCTTTGTTGTGTTCTCTGACCGCCTGCCTCTTCTTCATCCTTCTTCCTCTAGCCTACGTTTACTTGCTGAATTTCCTCAGCACTCAGCCCTAATGCTCTTTTCTTCTACCTTGTATGATCCAGTCTTTTCTTTAACATCTATACCAGTGTTGTTATGAAACTGACAGTCAAACCCAGCGATGAGTTGTGAAATCAGTTTAGTGGAGCGTGGCTAGCAATTCTGAAAAACTGAACTGGATAAAAAGCATCAGAGCAGCTCTCTCTACCCACGGGTCCTGTCCCCGTGCTGTAATAAAACCACCTTTTTCCACCAAAAAAAAAAAAAAAAAAAAAACCACGAAAGAGAAAAGAAAGAAAACATCAGAGCACATTATACGGAATGAGGGTAACTAGGAAACAATCCATATGTCCATCAACAGGCAAAAAGAAAAATATTTGTCGCCTATCCATACTACACCGGCATACCTCCTTGGGTCTTAGTCGTCCTTTCTCCTTATTCTTCTAACGCAGCAAACTCCTTCCTGAGTAGTGGTTTTCTTTAACTGGAATGTTCTTGTCTTCCTTCCCCTTGTTAAACTTCTAACCTCTTTGGTAGAAGTTTAAGTATCATTTTCTCAGGGAAATGTCCTAAGTGCTCACAGGCACCTGCGCTTCTTCTTTCCCGCACTTGGCACACTTGCAATTATTTGTTTAATGTCTGTCTCCCCGGATAGACTATAAATGTTGTTTCTACAGAGACAGAGTCTGTCTTCAGTATTATTTTGTCCCAAGTAGCAAGTGGGTGGACTCTGAAAACAGTTATGGAATGAATGGATGGATGGATAATGAATTTACATGCTGGCGCAACATGCAGGTTTTATTTCCAAACATTTCCATTGTTTTCAATCTGGTTTCAGGGAGTATCACAGGTTGGGGCATCTGGGCGGCTCAGTCGGTTAAGCGTCCGACTTCAGCTCAGGGCATGATCTCGTGGTTTGTGGGTTCAAGCCCCGCATCGGGCTCTGTGCTGACAGCTTGGGGCCTGGAGCCTGCTTCCGATTCTGTGACTCCCCTCCTCTCTCTCTCTGCCCCTCCCCTGCTTGTGCTCTGTCTCTGTCTGTCTGAAAATAAATAAACTTAAAAAAAAATGAGTATCGCATGTTAAAGATGCTCTGCGGGCCAAGCAAGCAATGTTACATCCCAAGTCTCGATAGCCCAGTGTCTGGGACGCAGTGAGAGTTCAATGAATGATTATTGAATGCATTCATTCAACAAATACTTTCTGAGAGTCCACTATATGCTAGGAATCAGGGATACAAGGATTAAAAGAGTTTCCGCATTTGTGGATCTGACAGTCCATTGGAATGGAGAGATAACAAATAGCTATATACTATGAGTTAGTTGTGAGTACCATTAGGAAAATAGAGCAGGATAAGAGACTGGAGAGTAAATTATGAATGAATCCATCCCTCAGGCTGTAAATTTGAAATCTCTGTTCCAAAACATTGAAAATATTTGTTCACTGATAATTAGCCGGAAGCCGAAGAAAATTAAGCAAGACCAACCACAACCATGGACAGTTGATCATTGATTTTCAAGACCTTCAGGAAGCCATCCTCATTGATTTTTCTATTACTCAAAGGACCTTTCTTTGCTGTTGGAGTAGTACTGGCAATTCACAGACCTGTCATCCTCCAAATATCATGGGATCGGGGTTGGACGTGAAGTCTTGGAAAATCTGAAGCAGGTGTATTAAGATTGACGTAGTCATATGAAAAAGAATTTTTTAACACTTGTTTTAAGCTACTTTTTACTTCTGTTTCAGAGTCTTCCTTCCCTAAAGTAAAATTTTAGATGATACCAATTATTTTAGGTGACACTGTAAAAGGGTAAAATAGAATAAAAAGGTAAATTCTACTTTTCATTTGTTTCAGATTTATTTCTATTTCATGGAATAATTCAGTCTTCTCTAAAACTTTGTGCTCAAAAGAATAATGAACAAGAACATTAATATGCAAGATTTAAAAAGGAAAAGATGTGCAAATGGTCAATAAACACACACACAAAAAAACATTGTGAGGGATCAAAATTGCCAAAATCAAAAAAGATGCCATTCTTGGTATCAAATCAACAGGGGTTTTTTTTTGTTTTTAATAATAATATCTACTGTTGGGGCACCTGGGTGGCTCAGTCAGTTAAGCATCTGACTTTGGCTCAGGTCATGATCTCACGGTTCGTGGGTTCAACCCCCGCTTCGGGCTCTGTGCTGACAGCTAGCTCAGAGCCTGGAGCTTACTTCGGATTCTGTGTCTCCTTGTCTCTCTGGCCCTCCCCTGTTCATGCTGTCTTTCTCTTTCAAAAGTAAATGAAACATTAAATAAATAATATCTACTGTTCAAGTAGAAGAAAATAAATTATTAAATCTTTTATAAGTTTCAGTTATATTGAACTGAATGTAATTTGGCATTCAATAGCAACAAAAAACTTAGAATATACATATCTTTTGGGGCGCCTGGGTGGCTCAGCTGGGTAAGCATCCAACTTCGGCTCAGGTCATGATCTTGGGGTTTGTGGGTTCGAGCCCTATGTCAGGCTCTGTGCTGACAGCTAGGAGCCTGGAGCCTGCTTCTGATTCTGTGTCTCCCTCTCTCTCTGCCCATCCCCTGCTCAAGCTCTGACTCTCCCTCTCAAAAGTAAATAAACATTAAAAAATTTTTTTGAAAAGAATATACATAGCTTTTGTTCCCCAAATTCTACTACCAGACATGTAAGGCATAATTAATTCAAAGACATAACTGTAAGATGGCAACAGCAGCATTGTATATAATGGTAAAAAATTTAAAACAACCTATATATTCAACAATATAAGAGGTTGATTAAATTAGGGTAAACTTGGTTGATGCACACCTTTAAAAATAGTGATGTAGTGTAATACCCAAGATTTCTTTATCGTCCCCCAAAACCAGAAACCGCCAGGGAGACCGAGTCACGCTTGCAAAAGCAAAGGGCTTTATTACGAGTTTAGGCTTGCTGGGGCCTAAACTCCGGCTCACAGACTTTACCGGTGTGGTGGATCCGTGCTGAGAGCCCCGAACAAAGGTGGGGTAGGGGCTTTTATGAGTTTGGGAAGGGGGAGTTACAGGAAATTGTGACATAGGTACAGTGATCCTATTATTATTACACAATATTTTATCCAATTACATTTAGAGTGTTAACCAATCACAGAGTAGACCCAGGACCCAGGACCTATAGCTTCTATTTCTAGGCCTGCCCTTAGGAATGTTAAGGGTATTACAAGGGTGGTTCCTCTTGCCTTGGGCAATGTGTGCCCTTCTATTGTCTCAAACCTGCATCCTTACAGTAGAAACCTACCCATCGGCATGGGATGATAGTATGCTGTTAATTCAAGAAGGAAAGCAAGAAGATGGCAAAGAGAAGAAGCTTCTAAAGTATGAGCTTTACTTTTTTTTTTTAAGTTGATTTATTTATTTCGAAAGAGAGAGAGAGAGAGAGAGAGCCAGGGGGAAGGGGAGTGCTGACTACATGAAGCCTGCTTGGGATTTTCTCCCTCTCTGGCCCTGCCCTGCTTGTTCTCTCTCTCTCTCTCTCTCGCTCGCTCGCTCTCTCTCGCTCTCTCTCAAAATAAATAAATAAACTCTACAACAAACAAAAGGATATAAGGCAAGATGGAAGAGCAACATCGGGCAAGGTACGGGGCAAGGATGCAGGGCTTCAGGGCTCTCTGAGGACCCCATTCTCTACAAATCTCCACCAGCCCAGAACCTCTCTGAACCCATCTTTTTTTTTTTTTTTTAATTGTTTATGAAGGCTTCATTACACAGGTATGCTTGATTACATCACTGGTTACTGGGGATTGAACTCAGACTCCTGCCCAAATCCCTTCCCTGGAGGCCGGGGGTTGGGGGCGGAGCCTAAAGAGCCCACCCTCTAATCACCTGGTTGGCGCGCTGGCAAATAGCCTCCCCACTCCCCCCTCCCCCGCCGGTGCGCCCGCCCGCCCCGCCTCCTTAAAGGCTTTCCAAAAGTCACTTGATTCACACAGACTCAGGTGTAGTTGGAAGGGGCTTGGTGTGAATACGAAGACGCTCCTTTTAGCTTCAAGGCTCTCAGCTATTTCAGGAACTGAGTACAAAAAAATCAAATACTTTACCTAAAAAAAAAAATGCTCTCTGATTGCTCAGGAAATTCCCAGGGTTTTAGGAGCTCTCAGCCAGAAACAGAGTGAAGATCAAATATATATTTCTTATTAGAAATCACGCTATCCCATGTTGGCACCCTACCTCTAGTGCTTCTGTAGCAGAGTACCTCTAAGGAGACCCTGCCCCACGACAGCTTGCCAGCCAGGGCCACCAGCCAGCAGGGCTTTCTAGCCACTGACTTTGCCATTCAGTAAGCCAGGGCTGTGTCCTCCCAACAAGGCCGGGATCTCAGCCCTGGGAGTGGGGAGGGTTCTTCTTTGGGTGTTTAAGCTCAGCCCGAGGGGCAGGGCTGTCCCTTACACCAGCTGTTTGTAAACTCTGTAGAGTTCTCTTATTACCCAACCCCTCATTATTCCAATTCCCCATTATCAATTCTGTACAGAGTCGATCCTTGTTTTTTGTGGAATCTGGATTTGGAAACTCACCTGCTTGGTGAAGTTGACTTAGAACCCCCAGATCTACACTCCTGACGCTTTGGCAGTTATGAGAAGTGTCCTGTGCACCCACAGAGCAGCAACACACGTGAGCCAACTGGCTTTCGTGTTCCCAGCTGCCGCTGAAGCAGGCGACACTGTGCCCTCATGTCGCAGCTGTCAGACTGTAAAGGAGTGTCCCTCTCACAATCTATTTAGTGCCACGTTTTCCACATTTTTGTGCTGTGAGTGAATTCGCTATTTAAAGTGGTCCTTAAGCATGATGCTAAAGGGCCGTCTAGCATTCCTAAGCGCAAGGTTCTCCAGTGCCCTCAACAGAAAACACCTGTTCAGACATGACTTCTAATGTCGTTGACTGAGATCAATGCTAGTGAATCCACAGTACATATTCAATAGGGTGTCCTTCAAAAGAAACACAAAACAAGTTCATGGATTCATCACTTGATGAAAATGCTGTGTGTGACCAGAGGCTCAAGGGAACCGACCCCTAGAAAAGTAATTGTTCAACATTTGCTAGTTTCAGGTTCATAGCAACTTTATGAAATATAACTACTCTGAAAAATAAGAATCGACTATATTATCCATTCCCTTTTCTAATTACAATGTGATTTCTCTCTCTGATTGGATCAGATGGATAGAGTACTAAACTCATCCCTAGATCGGTATTCTATTCTAATTAGTTATTTCTTCCACATATGAGTAGAGTCATACATTTCCTACAGTAATTGGAGTTTCAGAGGTTCAAAAGAAGCATAATTGGAGAAGAAAAGTCTCCATAACGAATTCACCTTTTATGTGGAAATGTTTAATTCATTTGCATTTTGAATATGCACTATCTTTAAAGCTCCCTCTGATGTTGGGTTTTCCATGGTTTCAGGTTTTTAAATTTCATCTCTTTTTAATGCATTTTAGGAGGACTTGCAGAAGTATTTCTTTTCCCCAAAACTTAACAATGGAAAATTAATGAAATAAATTTAATTGCTCTATTATCCCACACCAATTGTGGGCAGAAGAGTTACTTAAAATAAAGCCGATGAAAACAGTTTCTGAGCCAGAGGAACACTCTACTTCAAATATTTCTTTCAATTGGAACCATCTTAAAATACCAAATTGTAGGGCACCTGGGTGGCTCAGTCGGTTAATCGTCTGACTCTTGATTTTGGCTCTGGTCATGATCTTGTGGTTCATGAGATTGAGCCCTGCATCAAGCCCCCTGAGCTGTTAATATGGAGCCTGCTTGGGATTCCCTCTCTCCCTCTCTCTCTGCCCCTCCCCTGCTCATGTTTTCTCTTTCTCAAAAATAAATAAACATTAAAAAAAATGGTTCAAAATACCAAGTGGCAAGTGGAATCTATAAAGTCCACCGTACCTGCTAAGAAATCCATTGCCGTGTTTTAGAATTCTAAAACTGGATAGAAGGATGAGGAAGTATTCGGAATTTCTAAACAAAAGCAAAGAGCAGATACAGTTTTAGCCTTGGTGTTTCTGTTTCACCTCTGGCCAACATCAAAATGTTCTAAAACCCATGATATTGATCCAAGCACCTTTCACATAATTTGTGCCAATGTCAAAGGTATAAGAGTTGCCTAGGTGATAGAGACACAATTTTTAAAAATATCTATTTTGGGGAGAGCAAAAGCAGGAGAGGGGCAGAGAGAGAGGGACAGAGGATCTGGAGCAGGCAGCCCGAAGTGGGGCTGGAACTCATGAACCACGAGATTATGACCTGAGCTGAAGTCGAAGGCTCAACTGACTAAGCCACCCAGGTGCGGTGAGACAGAAGTTGTAGGCATGGTTTTTCCACATTGGAGCTGAAATGCAATGATTTCGTGACAGAATTGCTTAATATGGTTTCTGTTAACAGGAGAAACTGAGGCTGTTGTGGGAAGCCGGCTTCTATCTGTCTTCTTCCTTCTAATCTCCCTTCTGAGCTTTTCCTTCTGGAATGCCTGTTCTTTACTTCCTAGAGCACATTCAGATAGGGATCAAGCAGTGGGTGGTGCTCCTTACTCCTAAAGCCATAATTTCAATCCCATTCACATGCAGAAAAAACCCAACCAAATAAAAATAACAAAAAAAGTCACATGGCAGCCCCCCCCAACTTATCCCCAGGGGGTACATTCCAAGATCCCTCCAGGGGATGCCTGTACCCCCAGACAGTACTGAACATATAGACTATATATGCTATGTTTCCCCCCACACATACCTACCTATAATAAAGTTTAATTTATACATCAGGCACAGGAAGAGACTCAAAACAATAACTAATGATAAACTAGTACGATTATAACTATAAACAAAAGTTATGTGAATGTCATCTCTCAAAATATCTTGTTGCCCTGTACTCACCCTTCTTGTGGTGACCCAAGGTGATGAAATGTCCACACATTGAGATGGGGTGCTGTGACGTCAGGTTAGGTTAACGACTGACCCTCTGATGATTCTCACAAAGTGGATCATTTGCTTCCTGATGGGCATTGAACTCTGGTCTCAGAAAGTGCCCATAAGGAGTAGGGCGGGGTGGGGGGGGCTACTTTAGTAAAATTTACATAAAGCATAGCTCTTTTTAGCCACCTGCAGCCACACTAAGCGAAAACCCTGTGCTTGCTGGGCACACCTCATTTCAAGCCAACACGATCCCTCCCATTTGGATCACCGGCTTGGGAAATTCCAGAGCCTCCTTTAAGAAGGGAAGACTCTGGAATGAAGGGGTGAGTGGGCAAAGAAATGAGGAATGAAGGGGGTTTCCACAGTATCCGCACCAGCCTCCCTTGAGCCTCATTTCAGGTGACAAGAGGAAGACAGCCTCCTGCTCTCTGCCCATACCGGAGACAAGTGATGTCTTACAGGTGATTTTGAGAGGGTTTGAAAAGCTTCAGTGGCCTTTTTTTGAGGGGTAGCCTTAACTGATTGCTTCCTCTGCTTTTTGCAAAACAGACCTGTCAGTCTCGCAGCCTTTTTCAAGCTTGGAAACCTTCAGTTTGTCAGTAAAAATTTCAGGGAAATCTTCAAGAGGAGATAGGAGGATTGAGACACCGTGACCCACTTGGTGGTTCTTCTGAAGCCCCAAGTCATTGAAATAAAAACTTACAATAAGCTTCACTGTAAGCATGCTAATGTATTTTTTAACGTGATCCTTAGTTGTAAATTGAAACTGCCACCCTGGTGTTGCTCACGAAACTCCTTTATTACATTTTAACACAGCACTCTGTTCTCCAGCTACCCCCCACCGTTCAGGGATATTAATGTCACATGGAATGCCTTGCCTCATTATTGCCGGAGGGCTCTGAATCACAGCCTGAACAGATGATGAAGCATCAATGTAATGAATTAATTTATCTTAGAGCATCGCCTCTTGTTTGAAGGCCATACGGGTCCTTTAGCATTTGCCTGAGTAATAGGTTGTCCTTACTAACTGGATTTTTTATTGTTTTTAGGAAGACACAAGTATATAGCAACTCATGGAAAACCGTGTCAGCCTTCTTAGTCTTTATTTCTCTTTCTTTCAACTCCCATTAAGCAAATCTGTTGAGCTGCTTGATAAAGATCACCATAGATTTTAGAGGATATTTTGCCCTGTGGCTTGTCACCAATCCACCTCCCTGGGTTTCTGTGAGGAGTTAAATGAGTTAATGCATTGGGTGCCCTGTAGAAAATGGACACTTGTCGTGGTCCCTCAATGACTGGCAGCACCATCCTTTGGGGGTGGCAGATTTAGCAGAATAAGTTTAAAAAATAGATCGTGCCTCATTAACTTTGGATTTCAGATGAGCAGTGAAATTCTTTTTAGTATATAAGTGTGTCCTAAATATTGCATGAGGCATACTTACACTGAAACCTTATGCATTGTTTGTCTGACGTTTTAAAGTTAAGTGGGCATTCTGTATTTTTAAAAAATTTTTTGTCTTTATTTTTATTTTTGAGAGACAGTGAGAGGGGGAAGGGCAGAGAGAGAGGGAGACAGAATCTGAAGCAGGTTCCAGGCTCTGAGATGTCAGCACAGAGCCCAATGCGGGGCTCGAACCCACGGATTATGAGATCGTGACCTGAGCCCAAGTCGGACGCTTAACCAGCTGAGCCACCCAGGCGCCCCTGGGCATCCTGTATTTTATCTGGCAACTCTAATCCCTCTTCACCCCACTCTCCTACCTCCAGTCTCCAATTTTTCTCTATTTTTCTAACAAAGTTGGTCAAGGGAGCTGTGTGGGAATCATGAGGGAAATTTTCTTTTTTTTCATAATGAAGGCCACACTTTCCTCTAATTTAGGCAGGGATTAGTTTTTCTTTTTTATGTTTATATATTTATTTTGAGAGAGAGAGGGAATGAGAAGGTTGGGGAGGGGTAGAGAGAGAGGGAGAGAGAGAATCCCAAGGAGATTCTGCACTGTCAATGCAGAGTCCAATGTGGGGCTAAATCCCAAGAACTGTGAGATCCTGATATGAGCCAAAATCAAGACTAGGACACTTAACTGACTGAGCCACCCAGGTGCCCCAGGAGTTAGATTTTTTAAAAAGGCATTGCAAATACAAATCTCTGCCAAAAGCATATAGTTTAGTGCCTGACACATAATAGTGCTCAGGGAATAATGATCAATTGGGGTGCCTGGCTCAGTAAGTTAATAGTCTGACTTTGGCTCAGACCATCATCTTGCAGTTCACAGGTTCAAGCCCCGTATCGGGCTCTGTGCTGACAGCTCAGAGCCTGGAACCTGCTTAGGATTCTGTGTCTCCCTCTCTCTCTCTCTCTCTCTGCCCACTTGTGCTCACTCTCTCGCTTTCTCTCTCTCTCTCAGAAATAATAAATGAATAAACTTAAGAAAAGAATACTGATCAATTAAGAGAATGAATGAAAAATTGCTGGAGAAACAGATAGTCCTAATCTACACACATGGAGAAATGGATAGTTGGATTTCAGCTAACATGATCAGTTAGTTGCTCTCCGAAGACATCAGACAAGGGTTACAGAGAAGGAGGGCATGATAAAAGGGAGTTAGAGTAGGCTGAGTACTGGTCCCCCAAAGATGTCCAGGTCTGAATCCTCAGCACCTGTGAATACATTATTTGACATGACAAAAGGGAATTTGCAGATGACCCTTGAGGTAAGGATCTTGATACATGCGGATTTATCCTGGATTATCCAGATGGGCTGACTATAGTCACAAGGGTCCTTCTAAGAGGGAGGGAGGTGGGTCAGAGTCAGGAAAGACCGTGTGACAACAGAATGGGAAGGAGGAGGGAGAGGGGAAGACTGCCTGACTGCTGACTTGAAGCAAATAGAAAGGGTCAAAGAACACAGAAATTGGCAGATTCCTAAGAATTGAAGAGAATGGGTGTATCAGTTGACTAGAGTTGCCAGAGCAAAATACCACAGACTAGGTGGGTTAAAGAATAAAGTTATTTTCTCACAATTCAGCAGACTAGAAGTCTGAGGCCAAGGCTTCAGCTGGGCTGGTTTTCTGGGGGGCCTCCCTCCTTGGCTTGCAGGTAGCCCCCTTCCCACTGTGTCTGCTGTATGTGCACTACCCCGGTGCCTCTTTGTGTGTCCAGATGGCCTCTTGTTATCAGGACACCACTCTGATTGGACTAGGGTCCCATCCTAAAGACCCTATCTCCAAAACAGTCCCATTCTGAGATACTGGGGCTTCGGGCTCCAACATATGAATGTGGGGAGGGACATAATTCATCCCATAACAATGAGATTGACAAGCAGAGGAAGTCTGCAAAGTAACAGGCTAGTCCCCCAGAGTGGAGACTAAGGTGAGAAACAGGTAACAATTTAGCACAACGCAAAGTGATCTGGGGTTGGATGCCAGACTGGATAAAGGACTTCAGGGGGACAATTGGAAATAATTTGAATCAGGTCTGTAGATTAGGTAATAGTATTACGTCAGCGATTGTTTTCTCGTTTTGATCCTTGTACTGTGGTTACGCAAGATGTCAGTATTTCCGGAAGCTCGAGTGACACCGATGTGGGAGCTCTGTATTATTTCTGCAACTTTTTTCTAAGTCTGGAATCATTTCAACATGAAAAGCTAAAAGTTAAAAAACAGTAAAATGAAATAAAATAGGGTAAACAAATAGAAGAGGGGGGTGTGTGTGCCTGGGAGACTGAGTCGTTTAAGCTTCTGACTCTTGATTCTGGCTCAGGTCATGATCCTGTGGTGGTGAGATCCAGCTCCATGGGGGGTCTGTGCTGACAGTGCGGAGTCTGCTTGGGATTCTCTCTTTCTCTCTCTCTCTCTCTTCCCCTCCCCTGCTGGCATGCTCGTCCACTCTCTCTCTCTCTCAAAAAAACATTACAAAAAAAGAAGAAAAGAGGGAATGAGAACGGGCTTGAATATAACAGAGAAAGAAGGGAGAAAAAGGAAGAAAAGCAGAGGACGGAGTTCCGTGAGGTCAGCATGGTATCTGTGGCTGGGTGCTCACTGACGCCCTGCTTCTGGGACACCGCCTGGGATTTCGGTATGTTTTGTGAGGCAATATTCAGGGAGTCCACACACTGAAGTGAAGGCAATAGGTCCCTCCAGCCTCACTTCTCAACCACGAAAGGCCTCACATTTTAACTTGTGGATTTGTCTCCTAAGTGCATTGTGTATTATGGGGGTTGGAAGGGTGAATTCCGTGCACCACCCTCTTGGTAACTGAATGTTGGTACCTCCCCCATTTTTTTGAGCTATACTTCACATACCATATAATTCCCCATTTTAACGTGTATTCAGTGGTTTTCTGTACAACCATCTCCCCTTACAGAACGCTTTGGGCAGCCCCCAAAGAACCACACACCCAGTCACTTCGCATCCTCTCCAACGCCCAGCCTCTCACAACCGCTAGTCAACTTTCCGTCGCTATGCATTAGCCCATTCCGGACGTCTCATGGAAATGGACCACGCATTCTGTGGCCCGGCCTCGTTTCAAAGGCTCGGCTCCACCACGGTTAGTGGCCACGGGATTGGACAGCGCGGACTGGCGTGCGCGGCCCGCCCAGTGGTTCTGGAGCATCTGGGAAGACAGGTGCAGGTGGCGGAGGCGGCGCGGAGGGCGGGGCCAGCGGGCGGGCGTGGCCCAGGGGGCCGGCGCCGCGGTCACCG
>NC_043707.1:11570556-11580142 GCF_006229205.1 Suricata suricatta
CTGCGCGCGGCCCGGCGCTACCCGTGGCCCACGAACGTGCTGCTCTACGCGGCGCTCTTCTCCGCCGGCGACGCGGTGCAGCAGCGCCTACGGGGCGGTCCCGCCGACTGGCAGCAGACGCGGCGCGTGGCCACCGTGGCCGTGACCTTCCACGCCAACTTCAACTACGTGTGGCTGCGCGTGCTGGAGCGCGCGCTCCCGGGCCGTGCTCCGCGCGCCGTGCTGGCCAAGGTGCTGTGCGATCAGGCGATCGGCGGGCCCGTGGCTGTCTCGGCCTTCTATGCCGGTGAGCGGCCAGGGCGGGGACCCGGGGCCAGGGCGAGATCCGATGGGAGGGGAGGGGGCTGGAGCCAAGGTTGGGGGACCGGAGGCCGGGGTTTTCTGGGGGCTGGGATGGAGCAGGAGCCAGGGGCTCTGGGGCCGGACCCGGGCTGGAAGCCATGGGGTGGGGGTGGAGGTGGGGGCAGGATTTCAGGGGGCTGAAAGAGCCAGGACAGGAGCAGGAGGTCGAAGTGCAAGAGATGATAAGTCTGGGGACCGGGGATTATGAGGGAGATTTGAGAGGTGGTGGCTGGAGAGGCGGAGAACTAGGAGGCCAGGATCCAGGATTGGAGTTGGGACGCTGGGGTTGTGCATAGCCAAGTGGCTGGAGGTTTCAGGAGCCTGGGAAGTTGGCTAGAATTGGGGGGAGGCAGGGCTGGGAGCCCTCTTTCCCCTGGCAAAGGTCCGCATAAATGTCGGGGAGATCACAGCTCGTGGCCATGAGTGCTGCAACTCCAGTGACCTAGTTGTGGGATGGGGTGATCCTGCTCCTGGGAAAATCCATGCCTGGGGCTATGGGGCCTCCTTTCCACTGGTCCAAGCTCCTTTCCAACACACTAATGAAATGGGAGGGGACTGGGGACATGGGCACAGAGCCAGGGGAACAGAGTCCCCCAGAAAATTCATGCTCAAGGTCTTAGTCCTGTTTTGGTAACAAGACTTTCCTTTGGGGGTCCCATCCCCATGTAAAAAAGCCACAGAAAATGTGAGGGGACCTTGGATCCTGCCATAGAGAACTCTAAGCCTATGAAAAGACCTAGAAGGCCCCTCAGAAATCACCCTGGGTCCTTAAGGCCTGACTTTGGGAATCTTCCATAGGGTTTTGATGCCAAAAACAATGGAAGGGTCTCTTTAGCCTCTGTCCTCCTAGCCGTTTCTATAGCCAAAGAGGGTGAGAGGGGAGGAGCGGTACCAATTCCATAAGAAAATCCAAGGGTTCTGGGCCTGGCCTTGGACTTGGGGATAACATATTCCCCCAAGGTCTTTTCAGTGGCTGTTGGTGCCTTCTAGACTGGGTCTTGGGACCCATGATATCTATACTGCCCTGTGGATCTTCCTTTGGGGAGCCAGATTTGGTTCCTTTTCTCACAAACCGCACAGGAAGCATGAAGGGCCTTGGTGCCTGCTGAAGGCTCAGCCTACCTACCACGTAGCTGACCAGTCAGTGGGGTCAGGGAAATAGAGGACCTGAGAGCAGGGGCTGCCGGGCACCTGGTACCACGGTGTGACTTCCATGCCACATTGGCAAGGAGGTTCCTCATGCCTGTTACTGCCGTGCGTTGATGAGGATTTGGGCCCTAAGGGCTGGGCCTTTGGGAACCAGATTTCCATTTGAGCTTCAAACAACCCAGTGAGGCAGATCCTCTTTATTATTGCTATGTTACAGAAGACAAAACTGAGATTTGAAGGGGGTTAACCTAAGTGACTTGCCCAAAGACAACATAATCTATACCATGCTTTTTAAAATTTTTTAATGTTTATTTTTGAGAGAGAGAGAAAGTGAGTAGGGGAGGGGCAGAGAGAGAGGGAGACACAGAATCTGAAGCAGACTCCCGGCTCTGGGCTGTCAGTACAGAGCCTCGAACCCATGAGCTGTGAGATCATGACCTGAGCCGAAGTCAGACGCTTAACCAACTGAGCCACCCAGGCGCCCCCATGCCATGTTCTTAATCTTGAGTGTTGTCACTGTGTGTGACACCCAAAAGAAGCCTCAGTAACCAGGCTCCAGGAGGCCTATGGTTCAAGTCTGAGGCTCGTGACCCGGGTCCCTACCCAGATGGCTGCTTTGTTTGGCTTTTTAGATTTCTGGCCTGATTTCCCTCTCCTTGTGTGAAAATGAAGGTGGAGGAGTGGGTTGGATGTTTGTTCCAGGCATTTCCGACCTGGAAACTGCCTATATCAGATGATCCTTTGTGCTGGGGCCACCTTGGGGAGCTCGGATTATGACAGGTCTGGCTGGAAATCTGCACCTGGGTTGGATGTGGTACATTAACCTCCTGAAGCTCCTTTTTCTGCTTCTGTAACTACCGACCTCAGTGGACTGTTGGGGAGGGCAGTCTGAGGAAATAAGGCATGTGAGTGCTTAACGCTGAATTAGTGCTGGGTAAGTGGAACTCAGTATTATCAATACTTGCATGCAAGGGTATTCTCATAAATCCTGTTCTAAGAATCTCTTGCAATAGGCTAACCCTTCCCCCCCAAAAAACCCCCAAGCCCCCCTCCTATTTCCCCTTCCAATTAGATTTGAAGGAGAATTTTTTAAAGCACTTTTATTTTTACTCCTTCCTAAAATAGGAGGATTTTGTCTTTGCTCCTTGAAATTTCTTTTCAGGGTTGGTGAACATGCAAAGTTTTCAGAATGTCTTAGGATGGCTCAAGTGGTGCCGTGGATTTCAGATTCTGATTGGAATAATGATACTGGAATAATTCTGATTAGAATATTGAGGGGAACTTTGTAGTTGCTAGAGCACCCAGGGTCCATCTGCCTTTTTTTTTTTTAAGAAGGCAATTAAATATTTGTTCATTCATTTACTAATTATTTTTTAAAGTTTTGATTTATTTTGAGAGAGAGAGAGAGAGAGCTCATGTGTGCACGCCGGCAAACAGGAGAAGGGCAGAGAGAAAGAGGGAAAGAGAGAATCCCAAGCAGGCTCCCCCGTGTCAGCCGGAAGCCCAGTGCAGGGCTTGATCTCATGAACCATGAGATCATGGCCTGAGTGAAATCAAGAGGTGGACACTTAACTGACTGAGCCACACAGGCACCCCTATATTTAAAAAATTTTAAACATTTTATAGGAAGTTTGGAAGGCAGAAAAGTCACCAATCATCCTGCTATCTGAATGCTGTGAATTCTCTTAAAATAAAAAAAATATTTTTTTCTGCTATCACTTTTATATTCTGCCAATTTCACTTCATATTTATCATTCCTTTTAAGATTTATCTAGTTTTATTTATTTATTTAAAGATTTACCTGGTATTTTTTTTTTTAATATTTGAGAGAGAGAGAGAAGATGTGCAAGGTAGAGTTAGAGAAAGAGGGAGAGAGAATCCCAAGTGGGTCCTTGCTGTCAGCCTGGAACCTGACTTGGGGCTCCATCCCACGAACCCTGAGATCATGACCTGAGCCAAAATCAAGAGTTGAACACCCAACCAACTGATCTGCCCCGGTGCCTGAAGATTTATCCAGTTTTAGAATGGAGGTAATGTTTTCACTGTTGGGTCAGAAGGGACATAATAAATGAGAAGATACCACTAGTTACTTTGCATATTGAAATAGGAAACCTGAATTGTTATACATTATTCTTCCCACTGAATTTTTCAAAAATCCTTTTGGTGTGTGTTTTTACAAATAGGCATGAGTATTCTTCAGGAAAAGGATGACATATTTTTGGAACTGAAACAGAAATTCTGGAATACCTACAAGGTAAGACAGACTTTGGAAAAGGTAACCCAGATCTTTTTGTGTATTTCTAACATTAAGTGCATTTTAAGAAAACTCTTCTTCTTGAGTTAGGGCTCTAGTTGGTTGGCGCAAGGGGGCAGTATTTTGACGGAGAGATCTTAAAACTGTTCTGCTGGATGAATGAATAAGAACCTTTAAGGGTGTCTCTCCACTGGGAATGTCTATACATGAGCATCTCTGAATTTTAGTCAATGTTCACAATGGGTCCCATTTTTAAGATTTACTCTTATTATGGTTTAAGTTTATTGAGTGCATTTTGGAGCCAAAGAGATTAGTGCACAAGGGCAATAGCAAAACATGAGTGATTAATAGAATCATGCCCATTCAGAGCCAATGTCCCCAGGTGTGCGTTTGGCTGAGTCCTGATGAAGGATGACGTTTCCCAAGATTACTTTTAGGCCCAAAGCAAGTCACCTGTTGCACTGTTTGCCCAATATGAATATATACAACCCATTCCAACAAATATTTGTTCACTTATTCAGTGAAGATTTATTGAGCAGTATCCTTAATCAAGGCCTGGCAAAATCAGGGGGGCTTTTCAGCTCTGGCCTAGACCATGTTTGATTTTAGTTATCATAATTGAGTTTTCAGGATTGCTGAATATACACAGACTGGCCTTCGGCTTCACATGCATTTAATTCCCTATCAGAGGTAGTGCCAAGCCACACCGGGCTATTGCCCAGACAGCCGCTGGCACCTGCTATGGAGTAATACTGAGCACTGGAATCAGCACTGCCCACTTAATGGCTAGAGGCAGATGATACGGAGGATGGGGGCTACATGCCCCCCTCCCCCAGGGTCCCCCCAGCCTCCCTGCCTCTATGCTCAGGGACAGTTTCTTCTCCTTTAAGGGGAAAGAGTCTTCAGAGCTCTTGTTATTTCCCTTGGGGCAGAAATCGTGAGCCCATCGTGACTCACTAATCCAAATGTGATTTTCTTCTGCTTTATTTTGGAAAAAGAAAAAAGTCTGCCCATTATGTCATAGATCCTGTGGAGGTATCTACATCTCACATTAAAAAAAAAAAGAGTGAGCAAGCACATTTGGGAAAGAAAGAAAGGGGCTTTAAGCAGGGATTTGCAGACATTTCAGATTCTCCTCCCTTAACGAAGACACACAGGCCACGTTTGTTGGGTGTTGAATGCCATGCCAAGGATCCTAAATGTCAGCAATAGTGGCAGGAGAAACCCGCCAGAGGGCTATTGTAATCAAGGCCACATGAGAAACAGAGAATGGCGGGGGAGCCTGGGCGGCTCAGTCGGTTAAGCGTTGCACTCTTGATCTCGGCTCAGGTCATGATCTCACGGTTCATGAGATGGAGCCCAAAGCTGTCGGTGGGAAGCCTGCTTGGGATCCTCTCTCTCCCCCTCTCTCTGCCCTTTCTCCACTCATGCTCTCAAAATAAAGAAATAAAAAAAAATAGGACTGATTGGAGAGCTCTTGAGGAGGTAGAATTTGTCACTGAGTGACACTCTGGGTGAATGACTGGTGGCTGGGTAATGGGGCCAGGACACATCTAGGATGGCCCACAGGTTTCTGCCTTGAGTAACTGCATGGGTGGTGGTTCATCACTTGGGATAGTGCATAAAGGACAGAGAGCAAACTGGAGAAAAAAGATAGATGAGTTCAGTTTGAGAAATACTGAATTCTAGATGCTGTTCATATATGCAAGGGGAGATTTCCAGATGCACAGAGGAGAGCCCAGAGCTAGGGATAGTAGATATGGGAGAAACTGGATTAAAATCAGCTTCTCAAACCAAGCTTGATAGATGAAACCAAGAGAACAAACATTAGGAGTTGGAAGACAAGAAGCATCCAAAAAGAATCCATCACAAAAGGCTTTCTTGTAGCCCAAGGATGTGTGAGTGAAAGTAGAATTCCTTTTTTGTTGCTGAGGAATCAACCCTGTGCCCAATCCAAGTTCTTTGGATGCAGGTGGAAAGAACATGCCTCAAGTACTACATGTAGGTAGCACCTGAGTTTTTGGTTTGTTTGTTTGTTCTGCACAGATGGCATGCAATTTCTGTCTCCTTTCACCAGCTGCAATATGGCGGCTCGGGTATATTTCCTCTTAGAAATTTATCTCTTATTGCACTCTTTTCTATTATAGGGTTTTATTTTTCTTTTCTTTTTAATTTTTATGTTTACTTATTTTTGAGAGGGAGAGAGAGAGAGACAGAGAGTGAGCAGGGGAGGAGCACAGAGAGGGAGACACAGGATCCAAAGCAGGCTCCAGGCTCTGAGCTGTTGGTACAGAACCAGATGCAGGCTTCAACTCACAAACTGTGAGATCATGACCCGAGCCAAAGTCAGAAGTGTAACCAACTGAACCACCCAGCTGCCCCACTTTATAGGTTTTTAAAACTTTAGCTTGGAAGTGATTTCAAGCTGACAGAAAAGTAACAAGAATAGTTCAAAGAATACCTTTTACCCATATTTATCTATCATTAACATTTTGCCCATTTGTTTTATTATTTCCTGGCTCTACCCATCTATCCATCGATCTTTCTGTCTACTTTCCTGAATCGTCTGAGGGTAAATTACACACAGAATTACACGTCACCCCTAGATACCTAAGTATCTATTTTCTAAGAATAAATATGCTCTTTTCTATAACCACAGCAGAGTTAACAACTTCAATACATTTAACAATAGTAATCCCTGTTATCTCATCCAACTTTATGCCACATTTGTCAATCCACTATCTAATGGTCTTTATAGCATTTCTTTCCCTTTCAAAAGGCATAGGATACAGTCTAGGGTCACGTAGTGCATTTAGTTGTCCTGTCTCTTTAGTCGCCATTAATTGGGAAACTTTCCTCAGCTTTCTTTTGTCTATTGCAACACTGATACAAATTTTTTTTTTTGAGAGAGGCAGAGCGTGAGTGGGGGAGGGGCAGAGAGAGAGGGAGACACCGAATCTGCAGCAGGCTCCCAGATGTCAGCGCAGAGCCCGACGCAGAAGGGGGGCTTTAACTCATGAGCCATGAGATCATGACCTGAGCGGAAGTCGGATACTTAACTGACTGAGCTACCCAGGCACCCCTTAACACTGCTATTTTTGAAGAATATAGTTCTGCTCTGCCCCTTAAAAATCAACAACAACAACAAAAACCCACAACAAAGCATTCCCCTGTGTGAGGTATTTTGTAATACACAAGAATGTCAGCTAAACTTATTCTATACCAAGAAAGAGTAGGATATATTATTTGCCTTCAGTCTTTTTGGATAAAAAATTCAAACGTTTTAGGGAAAATGAGCGTCCCCTCTGGCTCTCATTGTGTGACATAGTAGACTATGTTATTAATACATCATTTCCATGAAGAATGAAAACTTTAAAGCTTTACTGATGATCCTTTTATAAATATATTCCTGGGGCATCTGGGTGGCTCAGTCGGTTTAGCGTCCAACTCTTGATTTCGGCTCAGGTCATGATTTCAGGGTGGTGGGCTGGAGACCCATGTCAGCTCTGCCCTGAGCATCGAGCCTGCTGATGATTCTCTATTTCTCTTTCTCTCTCTCTCTCTCCCTCCCTCCCTCTCTCTCTCTGCCCCTCTCCCCCACTAGTGCTTTCTACCTCTCTTTAAAAAAAAAAAAAGAATACACACACACACTCCTATAGCATTTGCTTGGGCTAACAGGAAAACCACAACATATAAACGTATGTTGTTATTTTGAAAGTGGCTGTCTAAGAGAAATGGTACTGATTCTGATAGTCTTCTCATTCTGGGTCTGTGAATAGGAGTAATATAAACATCTCGTACCTAAAAACTCTTTGCAGAGCTCTTACTAACCTCTTCTGCTTGAGAGACTTTAAGTAGTCTGATTTAATCGGCTTAGTCGGAAACATAATATCACCTCCACATTCTAACTGCCTGGTATTTCTTTTCTTTCATAGCATGAGCTGTGGGATCGTGCGCCCGCGTGTGTGACTAAAACACATTCTAATAAAGTTTTTCTCTATTCCAGAGTGGTCTGATGTACTGGCCCTTTGTGCAGGTGAGTTTCCAACGACTCAGAATGCCAATTCCTGGCTGCGGTTTGTGCGGGGGCCTAGCATCCTCTTTCTTTCTGTTACAGCTGACCAACTTCAGCCTGGTTCCTGTTCACTGGAGGACCGCTTACACTGGACTGTGTGGTTTTCTGTGGGCTACCTTCCTTTGTTTTTCACAACAGAGTGGCGATGGCACGTTCAAGTCCGCCTTCACCTTCCTTCATGTAAAGGAGGCCAGTGCACTTGAAAGGCCCCCCGAGAAATGAGAAGCCAAGGACTCCCTGATGATGATCTTTTTTTTAATGCAGTGACTTGCTTGCAGATATGAGTCTACTTATCAGTTATGTGCTCCGTTTTGGAGAATTACTATTGCGTAGACCCAACTGTTTCATTATCGATGAGTACTTTAAATTTCATTCAAACCTTTTTCCCCATGCTGGTCTGAAAGTATTGCTTCTCTACTGTGTTCACGTCTCTAATACTTAGTTACTAATGGCAACAGTGCCATCATGGAATTTTGTAATTATTACTGTTTCTATTCTAATATTTTAATGCCAGTTGATTTAAAGAACCCATTTTGCTTCTAAAATCTCAGGTTGTCTCCTAAATGCTTTGGATCAGTTGAACTTTTATACCATAAATAGTCCTTAGATAAGTAAATCTGTGTTTACATAGAGCTCAATCAAGGAGAAGATTGAATAACTGGATTTTTTTCCTGGAAATACTTTATAAAATAATTTCTTGTTACCCTGATGCTAAGTTCTCTAGGTATATTTTATGTCATCAAAAATAATAATAGTATGTGATTGGTGTGTCCTGTGTAGAAATGTATTTCATGGATGTCTTCTACTATTGTAATTTTGAAAAAAAAAATTAACATTTACTTATTTTTGAGAGACAGAGAGACAGAGCTTGAGTGGGGGAGGGGCAAGGAGAGAGGGAGACACAGAATCCCAAGCAAGCTTCAGGCCCTGAGCCATCAGCTCAGAGCTGGACGTGGGGCTCAAACTCATGGACCACAAGATCATGACCTGAACTGAAGTCGATGCTTCACCAGCTAAGCCACCCAGGTGCCCCATGCTACTATTGTAATTTTGAAGTTAAGCACTTTTTAGTTAACATGTTCTAGTTTTGAGCATATTCAGTTGACTGAAGTACCCCATACCTGTATTCTAGACTTAGGAAATATACATGATATCTGGCTTCTTCTTCTTCTTTTTGTAAATAGTTTGTGGCTTCTTAAAGAAATACATTGAGGGGCGCCTGGGTGGCTCAGTTGTTTAAGTGCCAACTTTGGCTTGGGGTCATCTTGTAGTTTGTGGGTTTAGGCCCTGCATTGGGTTCTTTGCTGACAGCTCAGAGCCTGGAGCCTGCTTCAGATTTTGTGTCTCCCTCTCTGTCTGCCCCTCCTCCATGAACGCTCGGTCTCTCTTTCTCAAAAATAAAATAAACATTAAAAAAATAATAAAGAAAAAAATATATTGAGTGGAGTTTTTTTTCCTAAGAAAATGAATAAATTTACTTCCTCTGGAAGGAAAAACTTTATTCCATAGATTTCCAAAGAAAACGGCTGCCCCAAATTTCACACTGATGTTATATTTTTAAAAATTAGTGCTTTCATGGGACCTCATCAAGATAAAAAGCTTCTGCACTGCAGAGGAAACAATCAAGAAAACTAAGAGGCAACTGACAGAATGGGAAAAGATAGTTGCAAATGACATATCAGATAAAGGGCTAGTATCCAAAATCTGCAAGGAACTCCCCAAACTCCACACCCACAAAACAAATAACCCAGTGAAGAAATGGGCAG
>NC_043707.1:11580242-11593384 GCF_006229205.1 Suricata suricatta
ATACTGAAAATGAACTGAGGGTTGAAGGGGAAGGGGGAGGGGGGAAAAGAGGTGGTGGTGATGGAGGAGGGCACTTGTGGGGAAGAGCACTGGGTGTTGTATGGAAACCAATTTGACAATAAACTATTAAAAAAAATAAAACTCCATCAAAAAAATTAGTGCTTTCAAATAAATCTTTATTGGCCATTTTTAAGGCAGGTGTGAGAAAACCTAATCCAGGCTTTCCAATTTACTCAGTTTGTCTAACCTCAAAGCCAGTGAGTCTAAAAAGGCTGAAGGGCTCTCAGAAAGTTTCAGCAAACTTCATTTAAAAATTGAACCCCAATGCTGCTGCTTCTCTAATGGAGAATTTCATGAATTTTAAATGGGAAGCGCTGAAATGTTCATGCATTTATCTTGAAAATTTGTATTTCAGATTAATTTAAGAATATGCACTTAAAATTTTAAGCACGTAATTTATATAATTTGTAGTATAAATGTGTGTAAATCCTAAGTATATAATGTCTAAGTACATGATTTATTTGAATTTACTAGGTATTAATATATTTTACATTATTGAGAGAATAGTGAGGACATGTCTAGATGGCTTAATTCTGAAATTTGTTACAGTCTTTGCATTGTTTTGAAAGTAGTTAATACAACAGCTATTTCATAAACGGTAAGACAGATTTTGTCATTGAGAAAAGTGTATCTAGAGTAACTATGATAAAGAACTGCCTGGCGATCTTTTCACATGAGCTTCAACATTACTTCTGTGGTGGAAGAATAGTTTGCATTCTGTATAGAAGTAATTGGGAGCACAGGGGCGCCTGGGGGGCTCAGTCAGGTGAGCATCTGACTCCGGCTCAGGTCATGATCTCGGGGTTCGTGGGTTTGATTTCCACGTTGGCCTCTGCGCAGACAGCTCGGAGCCTGGGGCCTGCTTCGCATTCTGTGTCTCCCCCTCTCTCTGCCCCTGCCCTGTTTGTGTTCTGTCTCTCTCTCTCTCTTTCTGTCAAGAATAAAGAAGTATTTAAAAAAAGAAAAAAAAAACAGAAGTAATTGGAGCACAGACCTTGTTTATATGGTCAAGAGGGAAAAAGATTATTATCCATAAATGAGTATGATAATCTTTACTCAGTCGTGTGCTACCCTGTGCTGTAGACAACATATAGCACGTACTCTCCAAATTTTTATAAGTGATACTCTTCTGATTTTTATGCTATAGTACTTTCGTGTTTTAGTGTGAAAAATGAAAGTTACTCCAAGTAATGCAATGTTTGTCTGTTTTAAAATGCTGTTGGGGCGCTTGGGTGGCTCAGTCGGTTAAGCTTCCGACTTCGGCTCAGGTCATGATCTCGCTGTCTGTGGGTTCGAGCCCTGCGTCAGGCTCTGTGCTGACTGCTAGCTCAGAGCCTGGAGCCTGCTTCCGATTCTGTGTCTCCCTCTCTCTGTCCCTCCCCTGCTAGCACTTGGTCTCTCTCTGTCTCAAAAATAAACATCAAAATAAAATAAAAAATAAAATAAAAGGCTGCCGTGGTGCTTGGATGACTCAGTTCATTAAGTGTCTGACTCTTGATTTTGGCTCAGGTCAGGATCTCATGATTCGTTGAGTTCGAGCCCCGCATCAGGCTCTGCGCTGACAGCGTGGAGCTTGCTTGGGTTTCTCTCGCTCCCTCTCTCTCTGTCCCTAACCGCCCCCCTCTCTCTTCCACTCTCAAAAATAAATAAATATGAACATTTAAAAAAGATAAATAAAATGCTGCCACTCTTGGCAAACCCCAAACCTTCCTGGGTTTGGAACTGAGCAAGTGGTCCCCCACCGTCCCTCCTGATTTTCCCATTCTGTAAGGTTTCAACCTCCCTGGTGTGCTGCCCCACCATGATCTCCTGGCCCCGCGCTGGCTCAGCAAAGGCAGAACCTAGAATTCATTTCCAATAACAGACTTGAGACAGACTAGATTTTCAAAGACAACTCTACCTAATACGTATAGAAAGCAAAAGGGAACTTTGAAAGGGGAATTTGGAAAATGTCAAAAGCATTTTTTAAAGAAAGATGGAGAAGGGTGTATGACCTGACACTATTATTTTTTTAATGTTTATCTTATTTTATTTTTGAGAGAGAGCACAAGTGGGGGAAGGGGAGAGAGAGACTTAGAATCAGAAGCAGACTCCAGGTTCTGAGAGCCCAATGCAGAGATCAAACTCATGAATTGTAAGATCATGACCTGAGCTGAAGTCGGATGCTTGACTGTCTGAGCCACCTAGGCACCCCTGTCAAAACCATTTTTTAAATAAAATGTTTACAGAATACGGAATTCTTTTTTTATTTCTTTCATGTTTATATATATATATATATATACACATACATACATATACATACACACACACACACACACACACATATATATATATATATATATATAGAGAGAGAGAGAGAGAGAGAGAGAGAGAGAGGGAGAATCTCCCTCCTCCCCCCTCCAAGATACCATGTGGGGCTCAAACTCATGACCCATGAGATCACGACCTGAGCCTAAATCAAGAGTTGGACACTTAAAGAACTGAGCCATCAAGGTGCCCCCAGAATTCGGATCCTCCCATGAGTGAGTCTGTATGCAGGGATCACAAATCCTGTCCTAGGTCCAGGCATTTGTGGTAGTTACTCTGTGGCTCAGAGAGCACCTTCCAGCATTCCTTTTTTCTGACTCCCTGATCGTCACTCTTTGATAACACCACTGACCACCACCACCAAGGAGTTGTCATTTTGGCCCTGTTACCGTTAAATATCAAGAGTGCCCAAGTCCTGACTTATTGGATGCCTTCTTAAGATGCCTGTCCGCTTCCAGACTTGGAGACAGGCCTCTTACCCAGGTAACCAAGGAATTGCCGCCCAACCCAGGGGAGATCTTTTCTTCCACACAAATGGACGTGACCGTTCCCACTGTCCACCAGTACAACCATAAGAGATTAAATAACCATAATCCTAACCTTCATATAAATATTCCACAAATGTTATTAAATGGCCAGTGTAGGGATATAAAGAGGAAAACAGCATGCCAATAACTGTGTGGAAAGAATCATGGTCTATTTGGGAGTAAAAGTAAAAAAAAATTAATAACTTCTCAGAACATCTAGTCCCATCCATCAGTGGGTGCATGAGCACCGTGTATGACAAGTGGTCAATGGAAAGCTTGGATATTATACAAATAAAGCCACCCAGTCGTAGGTTAGTGGCATATGCAGCAGGTACTTTGAAATCAAGGTGTCCTGAGTAATCTAGAGACGCTTCCTGGAGGCGGTGCCTCCGCTGGGTGCCAAAGGACAGACAGTCACAAGACGAAAGGTCTGCAAAGTGGAATGATGATTGTAGAATCAAAACAGATGGGATGAGATCTTGAAAGATGAAGCAAGAAAGGTTTCCATATTATTTTATCTTATCCATTTTATTTTATTTTATTTTGTTTGAGAGAGTGGAAGAGTAGGCAAAGGAAGAGAAATCCACACTGAATGTGGAGCCGGATGCAGGGCGTGATCCCACAGCTCTGGGATTGTGACTTGAGCTGAAGTCAAGAGTTGGAGGTTCAACTGGCTGAGCCATCCAGGCGCCCCAAGAAAAGGCCTTTAAATTCTAACCTAGAGGGAAATGTCCACTGACCCTTCCTCAACTTCAGATAATGTAAATGCTTCTAGCTTACTTGTATTTAAAAATCATGCATGATTTGCAACTTACTGGTCTTTTTCATTTGTAAGAAAATTAATAAAAGTTATTAATGGTTTGGGGAGAGAGAATTAAGCAATGTGAATGTTTGCATATGTTTACATTTTCTAATACCAAGTTTGAGAGGAGCATGTGAAAATATTTCCCTCAAAATCTGTGCCGGAAGGCGATTTGGTAGTCAAAGGAGCTGATCACTTGCCCACAACACAGCCAGGGAATTTGGCATTTAGGGGTTCATACAAATGAAGGATGCTTTAGGAAAATTTTTTTCTGATTTTTATGGATACTTTTCGGGCCAGAATAAAAACTGTTTCATGAACGAAAGGAATTTTAGCCACTAAAATATATCGTTCAAAGAGGATGGGGTGCCTGGGTGGCTCAGCCGGTTAAGTGGCCGACTTTGGCTCAGGTCATGAGCTCAGGGTTTGTGGGTTTGAGTGCCATGTCAGGCTCTGTGCTGACAGCTCAGAGCCTGGCGCCTGCTTAGGATTCTGTGGCTCCCTCTCTCTCTCTCTCTCTCTCTCTGCCCCTCCCCGACTCATGCTCTTTCTCTCTCTGTCTCAAAAATAAATAATTAAAATAACACAAAACACAAAAAAACAAAGAGGAAAACATTTCATATTGCAGGACTTCATTAATAATTATACGTCTGCTTTGTTTAACACTTTGAAGAAAAATTTATTTCTTTTACAATAAAATTGTAGATAAAGAGATTTAACTTTGGTATTTGAGGTTGTATCTACATAGGACCGCCAGATCACGATATTAACTACAACCAGCTGAATTACATGTAGGTAGGCTCTTCAGTTGAGGTACATTCCCCAAAACTATAATTTCTAACTCATGTATCTTTGCTATCTACTTTATTTGTTTACTGTTTTTCTTCCAAAGACTGTCATCCTTTAGAATCTGTTTGAAGCTTTCAAAACACCTTTTTTGCTATGTGAGCAATTTACTTTTAGTTCAGTGGAATTTTATATGGATTTCTACAGAGCATGCACCCAAATAAATTCTTTCTGGAACATACTCAACAATATATTCTGGTGGGAGCTTGCATTTATAAATTAGGTTCGTCTCCTGCAAGTATTAGAAAGTTAGTAGACTTTTGTGCCTAAAGGTTTAGAGTTTGCAGTGGCTACATTCAATCTAGTTTTACTCCTAACATTTGGAATCTAAAGGAACCAAATCGCAAAAAATGCAATTTAAAATCTAGTGAAAATTTCCTTTTAATACTGTCAATGGCCAATGAGTGAAAGGGGTAATCGGAGTTTAAGGATCAAGTATGTACTTGGGGTTTAAAAATAACAGATAAGGGCGCCTGGGTGGCTCAATCAGTTAAGCATCCAACTCTTTTTTTTTTTAAAATGTATTTTATTTATTTTTGAGAGACAGAGAGAGACAGTGCGAGCAGAGGAGGGTCAGAGAGAGAGAGAGGGAGGTACAGAATCCGAAGCAGGCTCCAGGCTCTGAGTTGTCAGCACAGAGCCTGCCGTGGGGCTCGAACCCACGAACTGTGAGATCATGACCTGAGCCAGATGCTTAATCGACTGAGCCACCCAGGCGCCCCAAGCATCCAACTCTTAATTTTGGTTCAGGTCATGATCTCATGGTTCAGGAGATCGAGCCCCGAGTCAGACTCTGCACTGATAGCACGGATCCTGCTTGGGATTCTCTCTGCTCCTTCCCTGCTCCTGCACATCCTCTGTCTCTCAAAATAAATAAACTTTAAATAAAAATAAAGACAACAGATAAAGAGCTGTGAACAGTAGCTAACCAAGTGAATAGAAGAGAGAATAATTGACAAACATTTTGGATATGCATCAATGAAAAGCTTTTCTCTTCCTAGCTCTCTTCCCCTTTGTAAGTCTGTCGTCTTTGCTTAAATCTTTATTCACCCATATATTCTTCTCTCTCTGTCGAATGGCCATACCTAACCCCCTTCTGTGCTTCACTCCTCCCCCCCAACCATGACCACCCAAACACTCCAGGACAGAATAACTGTGATGAGGTTAGGGACTGGAACAGTTCAATGGCACAGCAGCCATGCTTTAGAGAGATAGCAGAGATCCCCTTTGGATCAGCAATCAGGGAGAGCTTTGAAGTGAGTAAACGTTCTGGGGGCAGCTTCCATTTGAACTTAGGTTCATGTTCTGAAAAATATTAGAAACATAATGGATTCTTGTGTCTGAAGATTGAGACCCTGCCCTGCCCATATTCTCTGCGGAGATGCCCTCTTCCCTCTAGGTGCCCTTTCCCTGCATGCTCTCTGGCTATAATACTGTATCCTCCAAATTAGTTCTTGTTTCCTTTCCTTGCCTCTCAAAACTCCCATTCTCTTCCTGTGGCTGATTTCACGTAGATGTGGAAAAGGAGTTTATTAAACTCATTTACTGAGATGTGGATGGGAGCCATTCTAGCTGAGTTTTTTATTTATTTATTTTATTGCGAACACAAATCTCTGGATGGAGTTTCAGAACCAACTGCTGTGGTTCGAAGAGTTGGAGAGAAGAGGATGTATTTTTGGCAGGAGACTTCTGATATGCCGTCCACTTCCCCCACTGGCTTAAAACTAGGTGAGCCAAGGTCATCACAATGTGCTATAAACTTTCCAGAATGAGTGGTCATGATCTATCTGCATATTTGGGCTCCCTACAAGATGGTGAGATTCTGGAGGGAGGAAATACTTCCTCTTTTTTTTTTTTTTTTAAGTGTATTTATATATTCTGAGAGAGGCAGAGAGAGTATGAGTGGGGGAAGGGCAGAGAAATAGGGAGACTCTCAAGCAGGCTCCAGGCCGTCCGTGCCGAGCCCATGTGGGGCTCCAGCTAGCAAAACCGCGGGGTCATGATCTGAGCTGAAATCAGGAGTCAGATGTACTTAACTGGACAGCCACCCAGGCTCCCCAGGAAGAACATATTTATTTATATGTGTATCTCAAGTGTCTAGCACACTGTCCAGCACACAGCAGAAACTCTGTTAACACTGCTGAATGAATTCATGTCGTTTGTGGATTTCTTGTCTGTTGCTTTTGGCCCCGTGACTGGTGCTGAGAAATCTGGACTGACCTTCCTATCATTTCCTCCCCAGAGGCAGGCAGCTGTCCTGTCTTACGTCAGCCCAGACCCTCATCTGTTCCAGCGCCCGGCTCAGGCAGTTATGTTTACTTAGGGATGCTTATGACTTGTAGGCTGGATTCCTCGTGCCCAACTTTCATATCCCTCAGAAAGCCACCTAATCACACCTCTACAAGGCTGGATTGTTTGTCCTTGAGAATTGGGTGGAATTATTGTAGTTGGGCTTTCTCTGAATCACTAAACAACCTTCTGTAATGGCTAATTTTATGCATCAACTTGACTGAGCCATGGCAGGTCTAGATATTTGGTCAAACATTATTCTGGACAGATCTCTCAGGGTGTTTCTGGATGAGATTAGCATTTAAATAGCGAGAACGGTTCAAGCAGATTACTCTCCCTAATCTGGGTTGCCTCATCTAATCAGTTGAAAGTCCAGTTAAAAGAAAAAGGCTGCCGTCCTCCAAGTAAGAAAAAATTCTTCCTACCTGCCTGCCTTCAAACTGAGACACTGGCTTTTTTCCTCCCTTTGGACTCAAACGGAAACAGTAGGCCTTTCTGGGTTTTGAGGCTGCTGACCTTCTGATGAGAATCACACCATTAGCTCTCCTGGTTCCCAGGCCTTCAGACTCAGGTTGGAACTAAATGATTGGCTCTCCTGAGTCTCCAGCTTTCAACTCACCAGGCAGAGGGACTGGCTTCCATAATCATGTGAGCCAATGCCTTATAACCAATCTCTTTCTCTCTAAACATACATATACATCCCACTGGTTCTCTTTCTCTGGAGAACACTGACCGGTTTACGTGTCCTTGTTTACAGATGTTAGTATTTTGTAGTCTGTGGTTGCTGCATTGTGCTTATCTGCTGGTAAGGGTCGCTCGCTCATAACCGTTGTAGAATTACACGGAACGTGCCTTTCTGGGACCCCTGAAACCATACCCTGTAGGTGGTCCTCCACCCCTAATCACACAGCCTCTCTATGAGGAGCACAAATCTCTATGACCTAAAAGTACAAGTTCGGCCAGAGAGCCAGCTAATTGCCAAATAACAGAACTGACTGCATGTTCATTTTTAGCCTGACAGTGGGTGGAGTATGTCTGTTGTGAATTCTGTGAGTGTTGGGGGTTGAGGATGGATTCCAGTTAGACTGCAGCCCCGTTTGGAGCTGAGCCCATTACAGTGACCGGAGGACTCGGTCAACGTGACGGATACTCTGCCTCTATGCTGAGGTCAAGTAGGTGGTCAAACGCCCGCCAGGCTGAATATTGTCTTTTTGGTATTTGTTCATTTTCTGATCCTGGTGTGAGTGTCCCTTTCCCCTGAGCCATGGAGCCAGGATATTCTTTGGACATTTTGGGTGGGAAGTATTGTAAGAGCAACACGGGTGGCTTCATTTTTAAGTTTAAATTTTATGTATAAAATACATTAAAAGTTTGGTTTAATATAATGTTAGGTATATGAAAAATTAAATGATTTTTAGTTAAGCACAGCAAATGACTGGGTTTTTTGTGTTATCGGTGGTATGAACATTCAGGGAAATATGTAAAGGAAAGGAGACTTAACATCCTGTAATCATCTTCCCTAGTCATCTTTATTGCAAACACGAAATTTATGCCATTACTTTGGATTGAGATACAAGTTGTCCTTGTCTGTTTGCATGTGTTCCTTGTCAGTTTCTGAATTCTTTCCAAATGTTTGGCTTACTTCCTATGTATGTACATATGTACTCTCATGGAGCTGAGAATGGAGAATTGAAATTTTCCCAGACTGCCTTCTTATAAGTCATTCTGTGTGAGCATAAGTATGGGGGGAAATGCATGATACAGTTTCCTCTTACAAATACCAAGGAGGCAAACTTGAACTTCAAGTTACCAAGGCTATTTTTCCCACCATCTTGTGATCACACGGCTCCTTTGCTCAGGAGTCTGCCAATGTCTTCCTTTGTGATTTAAATTCTTTCCTACTGTCTTGGCTGAAAGAGATTTCCCTGAACACATTCAATGAGAATGTGTTCATTCTCAACGGAGAATAGGAGAATACGTATTTGAAAAACGTGTTGCATTCCTCTGCAGGTGAGTTCAGGAAACATTTATACGTCTATCCTGTTTATCAATATATATCCTCACGTGCCTCGAGGTCACATGAGACCTTTCTGTGGTTACTCTTGCTGTATTTACTGCATCTTCGTTTCAGGCTCCTTTCTGTTATTTCAGTATTGGAATCACACTGTTGAAGAGAGAGAAAGACACCAAGAAACAAACTCTTAACTACAGGAACACAGTGATGGTTTCCAGAGCGGAGGGGGGAGGGGAAGGGGTGAACTAGGTCACAGGGATTTAAGGAGCACCCTTGCAGGGATGAGCCCTGAGGAGTGGATGGAAGTGTTGAATGACTGTATTGTACACCTAAAACTATTGTTACACTTTATGTTAACTATACTGGAATTAAAAATTTAAAAACCCTGTTGTGGGTATAATGGGAATCATAAATAGCCACCAGGAAGTTACCTTGGGAGTATGGGAGGCAGGATTCCCTTCCTTGTACACAGCGCTTGCGTTTTACTTCTTTAATGGGGATTGATCAAATGGAATTAAGTTACCAGTAAACTTCAGGTTTGTGGCATTTTCATGTATCATTTTATCAGAATGTCTTCTGCGTAAAGGTTGTAAACTGGAAAACTGAAACAAAAACTACGAAGCCAAAGGGAAAATATTTCCTGTTCACTTGACTTGTTTAATTGCACGCTTCCAAACTGAAGGTCAGGAAAATGTTCTTAAGGAAAAACCAACCAAACATGTGTGTCAATGCACATTCTTGTATGTTTTGGCCAGTTTGTTTTATTTTTTTGCTACTAAAGGAAGGCAGGGGAGAAAAAAGTCAGTTTATGCCTGGGTTGAATGCCAGAAAAAAGCTCGAATAATATTTAGAGGTCTTAATAAAGAAACAAGAAGTATTACATTAATATACTGAACAGTAAGATATAAACCCACCAGGGAGAAATTATAATCTGTCACATTTTTGCAGACTGTTTTTACTCCATAATGATAAATAATATGAAAATGAACCACAATTTCCAGGCTTTGGGCCAATAATGAATTTATGAGGATAGCGTTAGAGAATTTCCTGCAGGTGATGTGTGAAAATTTGAATCGAGTTAATGATCGCCAGCGATTTATTTTACCCTCTGGGAGAAATTATAAAAAGCAATATATACATCTTGAGTCATTTCTCAACAGTTTGGAGAAATGATGCTTTTACCTGAGGCAATGAAAAACTTTTTATGAGGGGGGAAAAATATAAAAAATGGTCACTTGAAAAATATATTTTTTCACACTTATTTATTTTTGAGAGACAGAATGAGACAGAGCACAAGCAGGGAAGGGGCAAAGAGAGAAGGACAGAATTTGAAGCAGGTTCCAGGCTTTGAGCAAGCCTTCAGCACAGAGCTGGACAGGGGGCTAGAACCCACAAACTGTGAAATCATGACTTGAGCAGAAGTTGGACGCTCAGTTGACTGAGCCACCTAAAATGATCACTTTTGAGGGGCACCTGGGTGGCTCGGTTGAGCGTCTGATTCTTGATTTCAGCACAGGTCATGATCTTAAGGTTTGTGGTTCGAGCCCCTCATTGGGCTCAGTGCTGTCCATCTCCTTCTTGTTCTCTCTCTCTCCGTCTCTCTCTTTCAAAGAATACATAAATAAACATTAAAAAAAACTGGGCACTTGTAAGGTAAAGGCTGGATCGGGGCACCTGGGTGGCTCAGTCAGTTGAACGTCCAACTTCAGCTCAGGTCATGATCTCACAGTTCATGGATTCAAGCCCTGCGTCAGGCTCTGTGCAGAACGCTAGCTCAGAGCCTGGAGCCTGCTTCAGATTCTGTGTCTCTTTCTCTCTCTGCTCCTCCCCTGTTCACGCCCTGTCTCTCTCTGTCTCTCAAAAATAAATAAATGTAAAAAAAAAAAAATACAAAGGCTGAATGAAGCGATTTTTAACTGCAAATGTGTAGAAAGAACGATGAACAATTCTCACAAAGGTTAAAAGGGAAAATCGACCATTTCTTTATTCCTCTCCACTGTTGCTTCCTATTGCTATTGACTGGTTTCTTTATGGTCCTGTCAGAACATCTGATGTAAGGGGCGCCTGGGTGGCTCAGTTAAGTGTCTGACTTCAGCTCAGGTCATGATCTCTTCTTGGTTTGTGAGTTCAAGCCTTGCATGGAGCTCCGTGCTGACAGCTCAGAGCCTGGAACCCGCTTCGGATTCTTTGTCCCTCTTTCTCTCTTCCCCTTCCCTGCTCATGCTCTGTCTCTCTCAAAAATAAATAAACATTAAAAAATTAAAAAAAAAAAGAACATCTGACATTTGCTGGTGTGTCCTCTCCTAGGATATTGTGTCTTTGCCTCTTTTTTTTAAATTCAAATTCTACTCATAAATCCATTTTTTAAAATTTATGTTTTTTCCCCGGCTAGGTTAGTATTCATGCCTGTGCTGGCTCTAATCAGTACCGGCTCTGAAGACACTCCCGTCTATTCCCCCCACCCAGGCTGTTGAAGAAAATAGCGCTTATGCACACAGGGTGGCTTAGCCAGCTGGGTCACGAATGGGCCACAGATGTGTCTGTCTCGCTGGAAGATGAGGGGGCAGGCAGTGAGAACTACCGGCGGCTCCCGAGTGCGGAACCCAGACTGGCGCTGGCTTACAGAGATCGGGCGTCTGAACATTGACCTAGCTCCTTGCTGGTGGGGTCCCACGCTCACTCCACCGAGCAGGCGCATTTCGGCGCTGACTCAGGTCCTCCCCACATGGGGTTTCTCGATTTCCAGCCCCAGGGACCTCTCTGCTCTGTCTCCCCCACTTCTATTTCACCTCCCTCTATCTGTCTGCCTCCCCGGGCAAGGTAGTCCGAGTCTCAGTTTATTTTCTGCAAATCTATAAATCATTGCTGGGATTTTATGCCCTGAGCCCTTTGGGACTTGACTTTTGATTCTCAGAGGTAAGTTACTGGACTGTAAAAGGTATTTAAAAGCCATCCTTTCATGATGAGTTTCCAAAGCCCATTTTGAAATCCAGAAGCTAATGACTGACTGACATCTGGGCTGTACTTTCACCGAATCTTCCTTCCCCGGAGCTCCTGGAGCTCGGGAAGAGCCAGGGATACAAGACTGGGTGATGGGGGGCTGGAACAAACCACGATAGAACCTATTATCTATTTATCCATTTATTCAACAAATATTTAACGAAATGAGTATCTACTGTTTGTTTCAAAATTGGTGTTCAAGGGGCAGTTGGGTGGCTCAGTCAGTGAAGTGTCAAGACTTTGGCTCAGATCACGATCTCGTGGTTTGTAAGTTCAAGCCTCGCATTGGGTTCCCTGTTGTCAGCACAGAGCCCACTTCAGATCCTCTGTGTGTGTGTGTGTGTGTGTGTGTGTGTGTGTGTGTGTCTGTCCCCTCCCACTCGATCTCTCTGTCTCAAATAAATAAATAAGCTTTAAAAAAGTATTTAATAAGATTGGTGCTCGAAGTTCAACCCCAAACACTTTGCCAAAAAGCCATCTCTGCCTGTTCTGGCTGTGCCTAGAATTCTTCCTTCCCGACTCTCAGAGTATTTATAGTCTGCACCACCCAACTTCACAATGATATATTATTGTGTACTGTAGGCCCATCTCATGTTATTATTTTTTCTCCCAATGAAACTGAAGCTCATTAAAGTTAAGCACGATGTTTCAGATTTGTTCTGTATCTCTCCAGCCCAGTGCCTTGCCCGAAGGGGTTCCAGAAATACTTGTTGGTGGATTTCTGTGTCAATGGGTACGGACATTGGCATTAATTGCATTCATGCATAGAAAGTTTCTTAAATTGGGGGGGAGGAGCCAAGAAGGCGGAACAGCATGGAAGTTTTCTTTGCGACTTGCCTCCATGAAAGAACAGCCAGATCAACACTGAACCATCTTGCACACCGAGAACACCGATTTGAGGATTAACACAACAATCTGCACAACCCGAGCCACAGAACCCAGCAGGTGCGTGGCGCAGAGAGGTGACCTGAGGGGGAAGGCGCGGAGGGCAGGGTACTCTCTGTGCTTGTGGAGGGAGGATGGAGACGGGGAGAGGACGGGAAACGCACCCGCCCCCCAAAAGCAGCTGGGGAGAAAGTGGGAAAGAGGAAATGGCTGCAGGGACTGAACAAAACAACCGAGAAAGGAGAAAGGGAGGGTGTAAATTCCATCCAGACTCTACAAACGGGGATCGCAGAGTCAGAAACTCCGCAGCTCCTTACCTGGAGGCGCTCCGTGGGATGGGCGAGTCCCCAGGGGGGCGTGAGGTCCGGGGTCCTCGGGTCACACGGGAGAGGCGGCTCCCCGCTGGGAGGAC
>NC_043707.1:11593484-11692102 GCF_006229205.1 Suricata suricatta
GTAAAAGGATTATGTGAGCAAATCATAGCAGAAAACTTTCCTAACCCGGGGAAAGACAGAGATTTCAAAACCCAGGAAGCACAGAAGCCTCTCATTAGGTTCAAGAAAAACTGACCATCAACAAGCATATCATAGTCAAATTCACAAAATACTCAGGCAAGGAAAGGATCATGAAATCAGCAAGGGGAAAAATGTCTTTTACCTACAAGGGAAGCTAGATCAGGTTTGCAGCAGACCTATCCACAGAAACTTGGCAAGCCAGAAAGGAGTGGCAGGATATATTCAATGTGCTGAATGGGAAAAATATGCAGCCAAGAATTCTTTATCCAGACAGGCTGTCATTCCCAATAGAAGGAAAGATTAAAAGTTTCCCAAACAAAAATTAAAGTAGTTCACAACCACTAAACCAGCCCTGTAAGAATTTTAAGGGGAATCCTCTGAGGGGAGAAAAAACTAAAAAAGACCAAAAGTGACAAAGACTGGAAAGGACCAGAGATACCTCCAGAAACTTCAACTCTAAAGCAACATAATGGCAATAAATTCATGTATTTCAGTACTCACTCTAAATGTCAATGGATTAACTGCTCCAATCAAAAGACACAGGGGAACAGAATGGATAAGAAAACAAGATCCATCTATATGCTGTTTACAAGAGACCCACTTTATACCTAAAGACACCTTCAGATTGAAAGTAAAGGGGTGGAGAACCATCTATTATGCTAATGGTCGACAAAAGAAAGCCAGAATAGCCATACTTATATCAGACAATCGAGACTTTACAATAAAGACTGTAACAAGAGATGAAGAAGGGCATTATATCATAATGAAGGGGTCTATCCACCAAGAAGACCTGGCAATTGTAAACATTTATGCTTCCAATGGGAGAGCAACCAAATATATAAATCAATCAATCACAAACAAAAAGAAATTCATTGATAATAATACCATTATAGTAGGGGACTTTGACATCTCACTTACAGCAATGGACAGATCATCTAAACAGAAAATCAACAAGGAAACAATGGCTTTGAATGCCACACTGGACCAGATGGACTTAACAGGTATATTCACAACATTTCGTCCTAAAGCAGTGAAATCTACATTCTTTTCCAGTGCACATGGAATGTTCTCCAGAACAGATCACACACTGGGACACAAATCAGTCCTCAATAACTACAAAAAGATCAAGATCATTCTATGTATATTTTTAGGCCACAATGCTATGAAATTGGAAATCAACCACAAGAAAAAAATTGGAAAGGTAACAAATACTTGGAGACTAAAGAACATCCTGCTAAAGAATGAATAGGCTAATCAAGAAGTTAAAGAGGAAATTAAAAAGTACATGGAAGCAATGAAAACGATAACACCGCAGTCCAAAACCTCTGGGACACAGCAAGGCGGTCATAAGAGCAAAGTATATAGCTATCCAGGCCTTCCTCTCAAAGGAAGAAAGGTTTCAGATACACAACCTAAAGATCTGGAAAAAGGACAGCAAATAAACCCCTCAAACCAGCAGAAGACAGGAAATAATAAAGATTAGAGCAAAAATCAATGCTATCAAAACCAAAAAACCAAAAAACAAACAACAAACAGGAGAACAGATCAATGAAACCAGAAGCTGGTTCTTTGAAAGAATTAACAAAATTGATAAATCATTAGCCAGTTTGATCAAAAAGGACAAAGAAAGGACCCAAATGAATAAAATCAAGAATGAAAGAGGAGAGATCACAGCCAACACAGCAGAAATAAAAACAATAAGAGAATATTATGAGTAATTATACACCAATAAAATGGGCCATTTGGAAGAAATGGACAAACTTCTAGAAACATATAAACTACCAAGACTGAAACAAAGAAATAGAAACTTTGAACAGACCCATACTCAGTAAAAAAAAAATCAAAATAGTAATCAAAAACCTCCAAAAACACAAGAGTTCAGGGCCAGATGGCTTTTCAGGGGGATTCTAGCAAACATTTAAGGAAGAGTTAATACCTATTCTCTCAAAGCTGTTCCAAAAAATAGAAATGGAAGGAAAACTTCCAAACTCTTTCTATGAAGCCAGCAATACCCTAATTCCAAAACCAGACAAACACCCCACTATAAAGGAGAACTATAGACCAATCTCCCTGATGGGCATGGATGCAAAGATCCTCAACAAGGTATTCGCCAACCGGACCCAACAATACATTAAAAGAATTATTCACCAAGTGGGATTTATACTTGAGATGCAGCAGAAAACAACCAATGTAGTTCATCACATCAGTAAAAAAAAAAAAAAAAGGACAAGAACCACATGATCCTCTCAATAGAGGAAGACAAAGCATTTGACAAAATACAGCATTCTTTCTTGATAAAAACCCTCAAGAAAATAGGTATAGAAGGATCATACCTCGAGATTATAAAAGCCATATATGAAAGACCCAACACTAACATCATCCTCAATGGGGAAAAACAGAGAGCTTTTCTCCTAATGTCCGGAGCAGGACAGGGATGTCCACTCTCGCCACTGTTATTCCACATAGTATTGGAAGTCTTAGCCTCAGCAATCAGACAACACAAAGAAATAAAAGGCATATAAATAGGCCAAAAGGAGGTCAAGCTTTTACTCTTCACAGATGACATGATACTCTATATGGAAAACCAAAAGATTCTACCAAAAAACTTCTAGAACTGATCCATGAATTCAGCAAAGTGACAGAATATAAAATCAATGCACAGAAACTGGTTGCATTCCTATACACCAACAATGAAGTAAAATAAAGAGAAATTAAGGAATCAATCCCATTTACAATTGCACCAAACCCCATAAAATACCTAGAAATAAATCTAACCAAGAGGTGAAACATCTATACACTGAAAACTATGGAAAGCTTATGAAAGTAACTGAAGAAGATATAAAAAATGGAAAAATATTCCATGCTCCCACAGGTGCTCCCACAGGTGACCAAAATTCATCATGCTCTGTATTTGTGATTTGTATGCTTCTCTGTGTATATGTTACACAAGTCAGTATGGTACCAGCACAAAAACAAACAGATCAATGGAACAGAATAGAGAACACAGAAATGGACCCACAAACATATGGCCAACTCATCTTTGACAAAGCTGGAAAGAATATCCAATGGAATAAAGACAGTCTCTTCAGCAAGTGATGCTAGGAAAACTGGACAGCGACATGCAAAGAAATAAACCTGGACCACTTTCTTACACCATATACAAAAATAAACTAAAAAATGGATGAAAGACCTAAATGTAAGATAGGAAGCCATCAAAATCCTCAAGGAGAAAGCAGGCAAAAACCTCTTTGGCCTTAGCCATAGCAACTTCTTACTCAACACATCTCCAGAGGCAAGGGAAACAAGAGCAAAAATGAACTACTGGGATCTCATCAAAATAAAAACCTTATGCACACTGAAGGAAACAATCAGCAAAACTGAAAGGCAACTAATGGAATGGGAGAAGATATTTGCAAATGACATTATCAGATAAAGGGTTAGTATCCAAAATCTATAAAGAACTTATCAAAGTCAACACCCAAAAAACAAATAATCCAGTGAAGAAATGGGCAAAAAACACGAATAAACACTTCTTCAAAGAAGACATCCAGATGGCCAACAGACACATGAAAAAATGCTCAGCATCACTCATAATCCGGGAAATACAAATCAAAACCACAATGAGATACCACCTCACACCTGCCAGGATGGCTAACATCAACAACTCAGGCAACAGCAGATGTTGGCGAGGATGTGGAGAAAGAGGATCTCTTTTGCACTGCTGGTGGGAATGCAAACTGGTGCAGCCACTGTGGAAAACAGTATAGAGGTTTCTCCAAAAATTAAAAATAGAACTATGCTACGACCCAGCAACTGCTCTAGTAGGTGTTTACCCAAGGGATACAGGTAATGTGTTTTGAAGGGGCATATGCCCTCCAACGTTTATAGCAGCACTATCAACAATAGGCAAAGTATGGAAAGAGCCCAAATGTCCATCAATGGATGGATGGATAAGGATGAGATGGTGTGTGTGTGTGTGTGTGTGTGTGTGTGTATACACACACAATGAGTATTACTCAGCAATCAAAAAGAGTGAAATGTTGCCATTTGCAACTGTGTGGATGGAACTAGAGGCTATTATGCTAGTGAAATTAGTCAGAGAAAGACAAATATCATATGACTTCACTCATACGAGGACTTTAAGATACAAAACAGATGAACATAAGGGAAGGAAAGCAAAAATAATATAAAAAAACATGGAGGGGAACAAAACTTAAGAGACTCTTAAATATGGAGAACAAACAGAGGCTTACTGGAGGGGTTGTGGGAGGAGGGGATGGGCTAAAGGGGTAAGGGGCATCAAGGAATCTACTCCTGAAATCCCTGTTGCACTATATGCTAACTTGGATGTAAATTAATAAAATAAATCAAATAAAAAAAATAGAACATCTCCAATGTGAAAAAAAAAAGGTTCCTGAAATTTAAGAATGTGGATGTCTTTGATTTGGCTAGGTATGTATTAAGTTATACGCCATTAACCTTCAAGCCGTGGAGAAGGAAGAGGAGAGGTGGACGGTGGGAATTAAAATCAAGGGCAGTGGTCTTCAACTGGGGAAAATTTTGCCCTCCAGGGATGGCTGCCATATTTAGCAAATAAAAATATAGGACCCCACAGATTCTATGCCTCCCTTTCTCTGACCCTCCTCCGCTGGTGCTCTGTCTCCCTCTCTCAAGAATAAATAAACATTAAAAAAAAATTTATGAGTTTCTGGCATCTCTTGAAAAATGGGAAGATTTGGCCCCATGGTTGCTGTGGTCCTCCATTAAGCATCACGTAAGATAGTATTTGCCTCCATTAGAAAGTTCACCATCAACTTCCTACCCTGCAGTCTTACAACCTGCCTGAAGTAATTATTTCCATTACCTACCTGGCCCTGTAGCTATGAGTTTGCGAACCTTGTTTTTGGTGATACGGTATGTGGGTGACATCGGCCAGAACACCACACATCGCTTATTAGCTTAGTTGGTAAAGAACATAAAACAATGACGTGACACGACGCTGTGACAGTATTTCTTGCACCTGTCAGCTGGTGTAATGAGGAACCTCTTGGTCAGAGATGGTCTAATTCCATCTTGCTCACTATTTAGCGCATGTTATATTAATAGTGGTAACATTTGATGTGGTACAGTATGATTCAGATTTTCTATTCCATTTCTCATGGCAACAACAAATGTTTTCCTTCTGACTCAGCATTACCTAGATGCCACTGCTGACCAAAATTAGACCACATATTTTAAACCGCATAAATATGAGCAGTTGAAAATTTTCTTAATATTGATTGCGTAGTAGGTCATATAATTAGCCTACGCTTAGGGTCCTGCCGTCTACGGATTGCTGCTACGGAGCCGGAGGGGGAAATGCAACAGCATTTTCTCTGTTATGCAAGCATCATTATATTATAATGAATAGGTAATATTAAATTGGGCTGATGAGTCACATTACAGTAATCCAATATTTCCTTTGTAAAGTCCCTGAGGTTTATACAAGGAAATCTTTTCTAATAATACAAACAGGGATGATGAAGCAAGCATCGCTCAGGACCTCCGTCTTTATTTACTGGTTGTGTGATCTTGGAGAAGCAACTCAACCTTTCCCAGCCTCAATCTACTCAGGATTAAATGAGATTAACTGTGTTCAAATTTGAAGGAGATGGTACCTGACACATCATAGGATTGATCAACGTTAGTATATTTTTAAATAGAGATTGATTCTTAAAATCCACGAAATGACAGATGAGCCTTTCTCTTGAAATTTATTTGCCAATGTAGTAGGGGATTACGTTTTATATGCACACAGGACACTTTTGGAATAGATTAAGGGTGGAAAAGAAAGAGATTGATCTTTTTGTTTTCTGCTTTCAAGACAGCCAAAGCAACCCAGGATCCTTTACTTAGCATTCCTTTTCTGAATTGACAAAAAAATTAGAGCAGACCCCTAAAATACAGACTGGAATAGAGTCTGTTTTTAATTCCAGTCTGTAATTCAGGTATAACCAGCTTGTTTATTTGACTAATGCCACGAACCAGCAAGAGCTTATGTTCTCCTGTTCCCTGAAGTCAGGCACTCCTCTTGTCTCCTGGTTGAAATAATTTCTATACTTTTATCACTTTGTAGCTCCCGTTCCAATCATTCACACGACTTCAACAAATATTTCAGCTATGGCCCAGTCAGTATATGAGCCATGAGGGGCTGACTGGGGTAAGAGAACAAAAGGACCCTGCTCTCAGCAAGCAGACTTGTAGACCAGTTAGAGCTATGACGTAATCTGCGCCCACAGACTGCACCAAGGCTCTGTGCTACACCCTTTACGTAATGTACTAATGGGCATGGCGTAGTGTATAGCTGCTAGATGCTTCTACAGCATTCATTTCCCACCCTCCTCCGCTACAGTTCCCAAGTTCTACGAGGAAAGCTCAAGGGCAATCAGTCCATTCCGGGATCAGGCAGTGGGGCTCCTGACCACGGCGAAGCTGATCTGTGCGTTTCCTGCCCCTGGTTAGGGATTGGTTCAGAGATGGCCATGTGACCTGCCGCGGGCCAATTAGAGTGAACCTCCTAACTTTTGCTGAAAGAACCAGGACAAAGGCATGTTCTCATTTTCTGGTTGGGGTGTTAATACCCATTTGAGGCCTATAACATGTTTTTATTAGCATGAGGGAGGGCAAAGAGGCAAATATCACTGCAAGAATCTCAGAGGAACTCTGATAATTTCATAATCTCTGGACCAGCCAACGCCAGAAGCCTACCCTATCTCTGGCCTTCTCTGCTACCGTAGCTGGCTGATTTCTTTTCTTTTCTTTCTTTCTTTCTTTTTTTTTTTTTAAAGCACTGGGAATTAGGCTTCCTGTAACTAGAAGAAGGGCATCACACATGATCTCAGAATAATCTCATGCCCATTTTCATAGCTGAGAGAACTTGAGTATTTGTCTTCATTGCTACACCAATACATGCCAGAACTGGGACTTGAACCAAAGTTCTGAGGACTCCCAAATCCGCACCCTTTCTAGAACTGTACTTCCCGCAGTTTTAATGCAGAATGAAAGGTAGATGAAAAGCACAGTGGCAACACAAAGGAAGGAAAGATCAACTCCCATGTGTGTGCGTGTGTGTGTGTGTGTGTGTGTGTGTGTGTGAGGTGGGCATGGGAACAGTCGGGTGGAGGTATGACGGTCTCAGAAGCATGCATGGAGCGACTAGCTCATGACGTACGCCAAATAAATGTTTTCTATGTTATCTTATTTTATGCTTTTGAAAACTATACATTGCCAGAGAATCCTAACCCAAGGGTCCCAGTATCTCCATGGGTCCTTGAGGATAACCCAGGGAACTGAAATGAAAGCTGTCATTGTCAAGCGGAGCTGCCTAGATTAATTCAAACATTCCTTCCTTGCTATTCATCAGAGCTATGTTAGCTTAGGGTGGCTAGCCCATGCTAACTTGGTCAACAAGTCCTGTCCCTTTAATGTCACTTTGGTCCATCCCCTCCATTGGATCTCAGTGCCATTGTTCATTTCAAGCCCCCAGTGTTTCTCATGTAAAGACTTGCTACTCAAAGTCCGGCCTGTGGACCAGCAGCCTCAACATCTCACGGGAACATCTAGGCACCTCAGAACCTCATCCAAGACCATCTGGATCAGACTGTCCCTTTTAGCACATTAAACTTTGAGAAGCACTTTTATATCTTATCCCTAGAGACCCCCAACTGATGCCCCTGCCTCTAATTTTATGTCACCTCCACTCCTCCAACCCATTCTCCCCTGTAACATCAAATGATATTTCACAAGTACTGACTATGTCTCTGCCCTGTTAAAAATCAATGGTTCCTTCAGGGGTTCCTTGTGGCCTTCTGGATAATCTCCAATTCCTTTGACCTAGGAGGCAAATGTGGCTCTTTTCTGCCTGCACAGTGTCATCTCTTGCTGGCCCTTGACTTGTACCCATACAGCAGCTTAGTTGCAGGTTAGCTTGGTGGTTGAGCACATGGGCCTTAAAGTTATATAGACTTGGGTTCAACATCCAGCACCACCTCTGTGGCTTTGAGAATCTCACTTAACATCACTGAGGCTGTATCTTCATCTGTTAAAAAGAAGGGAAGGGGCACCTGGGTGGTTCAGCAGGTTAAGCGTCCGACTCTTGGTTTCGGCTCAGGTCATGATTGCACAGTTTCGTGAGTTTGAGCCACACGTCGAGCTCTGTGCTGATGGTGCAGAGCCTGTTTGGGATTCTCCCTTTTCTCCGTCTCTCTTGGCCCTTTTCCTACTCATGCTGTCTCTGTCTCTCTCTAAAGAAATAAACTTAAAAACATTTTTTTTAATTAAAAAAAAGAAGGGGGAAAAAGGCATGTGTGCGGCTGGTAAGAAAAGCTATCTCAGGGGCACCTGGGGGGCTCAGTCAGTAGAGCACCAGACTTCGGCTCAGGTCATGATCTCGCAGTTTGTGAGTTCGAGCCCAGCATTGGGCTCTGTGCTGACAGCTCAGAGCCTGGAGCCTGCTTCAGATTCTGTGTTTCTCTCTCCTTCTGCTCCTCCCCAACTCATGCTCTGTCTTTCTCTGTCTCTCAAAAAAAGAGAATTTTTTAAAAAGTTAAAAAAAAAAAAAGGAAAAGCTATCTCATAGGCTTGTAATGTGCACAGAACACAGAGCTCAGAGCCTGGCATACAGCAAGCTCTCAAAATAGTAGCCACTGAAAAATTTTTTTTTAATGTTCACTTTTTATTTTCTGAGAGAGAGAGAGAGAGAGAGAGAGAGAGAGAGATAATGAGCAGGGAAGGGGCAGAGAGAGAGGGAGACGCAAAATCTGAAGCAGGCTCCAGGCTCCCAGCTGTCAGCACAGAGCTCACCGTGGGGCTCAAACTCAGGAGCCCAAGTCAGACGCTTAACCGACGGAGCCACCCGGGCGCCCCAATAGTAGCTGCTTTTGTTTGGACTTCCCCAAACTCATTAGACTCACACATTTGCATCTTTGCACTTGCTGTTCCAGCTGCCCAGAAATCTTTCGCTCTTCACTTGATGAACTCCTATTCACACCTCAAAACATAGCTCAGATGTCACCTCCTCCAGGAAGCCTCATTTGTCACCTTCTTCATCTAAGCCAGTGCTTCTTGACATTTGCTGCTCACCTCTATCACAGCACTCTTTGCAGATGGTGATTTACATACATATTTGTTTCATAAAATGGGGAAACCATATATTAACAAAAGTAGCTTATCAACAGAACCTAGCAAACTAGGGCATCCCCAGGGAAAAAAATATAATAAGCTCTTGGTTGGAACCTTCATGTTCCTTCTCATGAGGATTTCCCAGTATGTGCTTTTTGAGATCTGGTTGTAAGAACCTGGTAGCTCTTATCTGACAAGAGGGTTCTTTGTTCAGAGAAGTGTGGGAAACACAGGGTTACACAAAACTGAATGGTTCTCCGCGCTTCTAAGATGCTAATATCCATCACGAGTCTCCAAGAAGGTGATATATTATGCATTGGCCACCTGCATTAGCCCATAGTTTCTGCCAACTAATGAACAACACTTCTCCATGGCTAAGCCCTGGAATCTAGCACATTCTCTGGCACAGAATTTCTGCTAACAAATATTTGTTAAAAGAGTAAATGTTAAATGTATATTGTGTTTTCCAGGGGAGAGATCACTGGAGCCCAAATTAGTTCAGTGATACTAGAAACAGAGAGGAAGGGATAAACTATAGGTTAATTAACGTAGACGCCACACAGGCTACTATCAGCAGGATTTTTAGGTCAAAATACACATTTTTCTGGCTTGCATGGCTGGCTGGAACAAAAATGTCATCAGCTGTGGCTGGTTTTGGAGAGAAGGGATTTGAGTGCTTCTGGGACATTCATTCTAGGGGAGCTGTCCAACAGAGTTGGACCCACGCATCTGGAAACACAGATCTGTGAACTTTGAGCACCTCTACTAAGTTTGCTATTTAGTTTATGTCAACCTTTTCCAAAGGAATATTTATTAACCCACCTAGGTGGTGATGGAAATTTGAAGATAGTAGAATTGAGTCTGTACCTACAGAGTCAGGGTGGATAGGATCCAAGGATTTTGCTCCTTGGATGGAGCAGGATTGTGGAGCATCCAGCAATATCAGCCCTGTGTGCGAAGGGATGTTTTGAACCGATCCCACATGAAACAGCACAGAGAGGATGGGTTATGATGTGCTTATGAAAGCTATACACAAATCAGGGAGCATTTAACGGACTTTTCTTCCATTCACTGTGTTCATTCATTCATTCATTCAACAACCATTTACTGCGTATCTACTCTGTGCCATTTGATATTGAGGTCTGGTGATTTGCAAGTGAATAGAGCACATTTCTACTCCACAGACACACACCTGTAAACATGTGAATTGTAGTGAGTTGCAGTATACGCTTCTGGTGAATATAACTTGCTGTGACATTTCTGGAGGATGGTTTAAAAAGGCATCAGATGCTTCTGACAATATGCACATCCTTTGACTCAGCGGTTTCCCTATAAGGAATTCCTCCCAGGGAAATAAAGGATGTCTAACCAAGCTTTAACTGCAAGACTGTCCTCACAGTTTTCTTGATAATCTCAAGAAGTTGGGGATAACCTGATTTCCTCAAAACCAAGGAGACTGGTTATGTAAATTATTCTGCAGGCAGCGGGAACCCAATGGAGCTTTTTAAGCACATGAGTGGCATTGGATGTATGTATGTTTCAAGATAATTTTAGAAGCAGTGTGGAGAATAGTCTCTAGTGGGGAGAGAACAGAGGAGATGATTTTTGCAATAGTCTAAGTCAAAGATGATGCAGAGCTGAGCTAAAGCAAGGCAGTGAGAATGGAGGGGACTGTTGGATTTGGGGGAGATTCCTAAGGTAGAATCAGTAGGATTTGGTGACCGAGTATGTGTGGGGGAGACGCCAGAATACTTAAGAATAAGATACCGAGGAAACATGTGGGATTTCTAATTTAGGTCGAGCAGGTTTGGGAGGGAGATCTAAGGAGTCTGATTTGGAACATGTTCAGACTGAGGTTATGCATCCCTTTTCCTGGCCATTGCCATGGTGATTCCTTGAGAAGAAAGGAAAGCTTTGAGAGGTGGCATGAAGTGTGGGTAAGTGTTTGGCCTCTGAGACTGGCTGACTGAGATTGTGCACAGGTCCTACCGCTTGTTAGTAAGTGGTCTGTTTACTTATTAGTGAGGGGCTCTCTGAACTAAAAGCCCCCATCTCATAGGATATTCAGAGTATAGCGTGAGGAAGGGTAGGTCTTGTAAAGTGCCCAGTATGTGGTAACTACTCAATAAATGTCAGCTTAAAAAAAAGTACCGTAGTACAGGAAGGGTCTCCACGAAGTCCAGGATTTTTCTGACTCCCTTTGCACCCTACCCAGGCCCATAGACTTGGTGCCTCCCATAAGAACGTCATGTCCCAGCATGGTAAAAACACCTGATTCCATCTGTTGGAGCATTTCATGCAGAAGCACCTGCCCCTGCTAACAGATGTAGGATTTCAGGTCTGAAGAGTTGGGCATGTATTTCCTAAGCTTCTTTTCTCTCTCCTGAGGTTCCTTGAAGAGCAATACATGCTGTGCTTTCCAGAACTCTGTTTAACCCTTTTCTCTCCAAATCCCTTTGCCTCTTATCAATTTCTCCAAGACTGCTGGGAATTTCCAAGGGTTGGGGTGGAGGGAGCACATCGGAGGAACAGGGGCTGGAGATGGAGATTGGAAGCCATTGATGTCGAGACCACAACCAAGAATAGTTTTAACTAGGAAGGGGTGGAGAATGGGAAGAGAAGTGATGGCAGGGGATAAGCACCCAGGAACCATTACCAAAGGGGTTGAGCAATGGACAAAGACCTTGTGAAGGGGGATGAAGAGTGGGGGCTCGAACCAAGAGGACCAGGAGAGAGAAATCCTGGAAGCCAGGTGGAATAGGAGTTTAGAGTAGGGTCTGGCTCACAAGGTTGCATTTTTGTTTTGAGAGAGACTGAGTAGGATGATGATGGAAACGGTGCTATTGGATGTGGCAATAAATAGACCATCAGGAATCTTGGAGAGAAGTGACTTGGCCGAGGTCATGAGCCAACAAGGGACGCAAGGACTATAAACCTGGATTTACGAGCACCCTGGGATGTTAATAGTGTCTCTTGTGTGCGTGTGTGTTAGAAACCCATAGTATGTTCTTTCATCGTGACAGAGATGAAACCCTAAAACCCAAACTCACACTTACATTCTTGGTTCCACAGTCACTTCTCTCTAAGCCAGGAGGGCTTCTACTGACATATTCAGTCTATTGGGCCCCATCTGTATTTATTTTAGACGCCTAACAAACACAACCAGATTTGTTTTAGGAACGCCATGCCCTCCTCAGACACTGATCACAGGCTTCACAAACAGAACAAACCAACAAAACAACTCAGTTTTGATGGGAGAAGAGAGCTACAGTAATCCCCACTCTGCATGATGAAAGTGTATAGTTGTGCTTTGGAACCCCACCTCCCCGCCCCCAGCCCTAGACAACCACGACCTGCCTCCTTTGTCTACCGACTTTCTATAGATGTGCTTTCTGTATGGATCTAGCGCCCAGGCGTCCCGTACAAATGGAATCATACAATACGCACGTGGTCTATGAGGACTGGCGAATTTTGAGATTTATCCATGTCGTAGCGTCTAGCGGCACTTCAAAATTACTAAATACTATTTCACTCTAAGACTGTTGACACATTTTGTTTGTCTGTTCATCTGTTGACGGACATTTATGTTGTTTCCACCTTTTTGGATATCGCTGCTGTGAACATTTGTGCACACATTTTCATATGGTCATATTTTTTCATGTCTCGTAGAGGCAGAGCCAGGATGGGAATTACTGGGTCCTACAGTACCTGTGTTTACCCTTTTGAGAAACTGCCAGGCTGTCTCCCTAAGTGGCCATGCCATTGTATGTGTCCACTGGCAACGTGCGAGGGTTCCAACCTCTCCACCTGGTGTCATTTAATAACTCTCTGTTTTGTTTTGGAGACTGCACTGGGCAAATGGCCACAAGGTGACAACTCACAACACCAGCCCGCCCAGTGTAGCAGTGGTAATAATAAAAACAACAAGGAAAATGACAGCCACTTGCATGGTGGTCCCCGGATGTGTTCTCCTGTGCTGTCTCATTTTGCCACCACTGCAGCCCTCTGGGATAGGTAGTGTCATTAGAGGTTTAGAGGTAAAGAAAATGACGCTCAGAGAACTTAAGCGATGTGTCACACGGGCTAACACAGCTGGCAGGTGGCAGCCTCGGAGTTTGAACTCAGATCCTCCAGATTTCAAAGCCTGTGTTTTTGAAAACCGTGCTGTTCTGATAAACTCGGTGTCATTTGCATTTGCAAATTGTGAACACGCCGGATAAAGTATCAAATTACCAAGATGATATTGCATTATTCTCCCTTTCAATCGACCCAGATGACAGTTACGAAAGTGTGCGGCACCCGGCCCCGCTGCTGCCTGGGCTCTTTGTAATCATCCGGCACCCTCACTGAGTCTGGCATTCCCAGAAGGGCGAGCACTGAGCCAGGATGAGAAGCCAGGGCTGGAAGAACCACTTAATAATTCCACGCAGATGGCGACTTCAGCCAGTTACTGAGCTTGAAGCATTATCACCCTAGACTAATGCAAACAGACAGGGTTCTGGGCATGGCTGTGAGGGCTGGTTTTGTCCTCTAGGATTACAGAATTCTGTTACTCACACATTTTTGGAATCAGAATTCATCTGTCTTTCACTGATGAAACAGCATGTGCTCAGGATAGATGACTGGAAAATTCAGAGAATTAAGAAGGACAAGATTTTCCCCCAACTCTCAACTCTGAGAAATAACCACTGTCATTGTGGTTGTAAATGCACAATATTAGTATATTAATATATAAAATATATAAACATTTAAAAATAAGTTGGCGTATTTATTCCTAGTGTTTTTATTTTCCGTGCATTAAAAACATTATTGGCCTTTTTCTGATAATAAAAGTAACACGTATACCTTGTGGGAATATTGGAGAATTCAAACAAAATATTATTTATTATCTTGACTTAAAAGGTAGTCACCCTCAATTCTTTGGTATGTGTCATTTCAATGTTTTCTTTTATTGGATATGTGTACATATGTATGTATACGTGTGAACAGGTAACAAACTTGGGATCAAAATATTTCTCACTTAATTTCTACTATTATCACTTTATAAAATACTTAATATGATTAAGATCACAGTATACACTTGACCTTAACCAAAAGACAGAGAACAACAGCCCGTACTGAACATTACAATGTGTATTCCACTTTTCCTCTTGTTTTGATTAACATTGTGTTATGTTTTCCCCATGACATTTCGAATTCCTTGTAAATGTAATTTTAAATAAGAATTGATTTAATAATTTCTCTTTTGTAGGATGTGAGCCTTTTCCCCACAGTTTACAGAAACTGTAAGAAAGAACCTTGTGTGTAAGCGTTTTTTTTAGTATATCAACTATTTCTCAGGGTAGATTCTTAGGAGTTGAATTATGGGACCCAAGAGGTCTGGCTTTTTTCTTTCCTCTTTCCGCTTCTCCCCTCCTCCCCCTCTTCCTCCTCCCCTCTTCCTCTTCCTTCTTTTAAATTATGACATTCAATTTTAAATTAGTTTAATACAGAAAAGTAAAGAGAATACCATGAGAAAAGATTTCTGGACTCTCCAACCGTCTTTGATTTAACAGTTAAATACCCTTTTATTTAATTGGTTTTTAATATTGAGATATAATTTCCAATTAGTAAAGGAAATATATCTCAAGTGGCTTTCTCAATGAATATCTGTATCTATATACACATATATGTATATCCATACATACACACCTCCTGGTATGTCATTAATCATTTCAATACATTTCTAGTATTTGAGCAAGTTGCCCTTCCTAAAAGTAACCACTATTCTGACACTTATCACTATAGGTAAGTTCTGTTTTTGAACTTCATACGAAAGGAATCATTCCGTATGTACTATTCTGTATCTGGTTTCTTTTGTTTAATCTTATGTCTCTAAAAGTTTTTACTTTTTTTTTTTTGGTAGTAGTTTGGTTTTTTCCATTGCTGTGGCTATAATCACACACACAGTATATATAATAAGTGTTAGTGAGGATGTGGAGAAATTAGATCCCTCATGCACTGTTGGAGGGAATGTAAAATGGTTCAGTCACGGTGGAAAACAGTTGAACTGTTTCTCAAAAAGCTGAACATAGATTGAACAGCAATTCCCATATAACCCAGCAAATAGGCACTCGAATAGATATTTGTATGCAAATGTTCATAGCAGCACTATTGACCATAACCCAAAGGTGGAGGACAACCCACATGTCCATGAATGGGTGAATGGATACACAAAACGTGGGGTAACTGTACAGTGGAATACTACTCAGTCGTCAAAAGGAGCGAAGTGCTGATACATGCAATATGGATGAACCCCAAAAACAGCAGGCTAAGTGAAAGAAGATGGACACAGAAAGTCACATAGCATATGATTCCATTCATACAAAATGTCCAGAACAGGTAAATACATAGAGAAAGAAAAGATTGGTGGTTGTCAGGAGGGAGGAAGGGGGAATACGGGATACCTACTTAATGGGCACGGAGTCTCCTTAAAAGGTAATGAAATGCCTGAGAACTAGATAGAGGTGGTGGTTGTGTAACACCGTGAAACGACAATAGTACTGAATTATTCACTTTAAAATGGTTAACTTCCGTTTACTGTGAATTTCACCTCAATAAAGAAAATCTGATAGAGTCAAACTTAATATTTTTCCTGAAGGTTTGTGTTTTAGGGTCTTAATGAACATATCTTTCCACTGCAAGAGAACAAAGACATTCTTCTTATATGATCTTCCACATTTTACACATTTCGCTCTTTCTCACTCAGTTTGTGTGTATGCATGATAGGAAGTACAAGGGTGACATTTTTATTTTAGTTTTCTATTATCTCACTACCATTTAGTGAATGGCTTATCCTTTCGGTACTGATTTGTAATACCTCCTCTGTCATAAGGCCAACTTTCCAAATATATGTGGGTCTGTTTTGGGGCTCTTGATTTTTGGAATCTGCTAGCTACATTCTTCCTATCTGTTCATTTTCCCCACCACTGTCTTACCTATTCTTAACGCCTAGGTTTATTTTATTTTATTTTTTATTTTAGAGAGAGAGAATGTGTACATGAATGAGGGAGGGACAAAGGAGGAGAGAGAGACTCTCAAGCTTAGCGTGGAGCCTGATGCAGGGCTCGATCCCACAACCCTGGAGTCAAATGCTCTCTGACTGAGCCACCCAGGCTCCCCATAGCCCTTGTTCCTTCTATATAATTTTAGGGTCAGCTTGCCAAGTTTATTTTAAAGTCCTACCCCCTACTGAGATGTCAAATACAATTGCAACCTAAGACAATTGCCATCTTTATGAGACTGATTCTTTTGTACCCTTGAACGTGACAGAGCTATCTCTTCATTTTTTTCTGTTGCTTAATAAAATAATGCAACATAAAATTAATTCATTAATTAATCATCTCAGTTGACACAAAATAATACTTTTCTCCTTAAAGTTTTGTGGGGCTTTTTTTTGCTATTATGATTATACCTTTAAGTTTGATTAATAATGTTCAGAAATATTACACTTTATGTATGTTTATCTTGTTTCCAAAAACTTTGGTCTTGTTAATTTTAATAGCTTATGTGTAGATTTGCTTGCATTTTTAGAGAGGCAGTTATAGTGTCTGAAAAAGAAACTTTTGTTTTTTGTGTTTCAATTCTAATGCTTCATTTATTTTTCCTGTCTAACTTGGCTGGGATCTCCCGAAACGGGGATGGTAAGCATCCTTGCTTTGTTCCTGACCTTAATGATCAGGCCCAGAGGTCCAACAGTAAATGTGATCTTTGCTGTTGACTTTTGATAATTACTCTCTAGAAAGTTAAGGAAATGATCTTCTATTCTTAATTGCTCAGAAAAAAAAGACATATATGACTGCTAATTTTTTCAAATGCTTTTTCTATATCCATTAAGATAATTAGTTTTTTCTTTTAAGCTGTTAATATGGCATATTATATCAATATATTTTCTGATACTGGGTCATTACTACATTTTGGGAATGTTCATGATGTATTTTAATATTTAGAGTTTTCTTTTTTTTTTTTTGGAGAAACCCTGTATGTAGTCATTTTAATAAACATCCATTCTTTGCAAATATAAGGTATTGTAACTGAATAATTGGTTACAGATAACATTAAAATACTACATACATCGTATCTAGCATGTTAAAATTGTTTACTTATTTATAATACCCAAACGATTTACTACCGATTATTACAGGAGATGTTAATCAACAGGACATGTGCATGGATAATATTTAGAGTTTTCTACCTGTGTTTATAGGTGAGCTCACTTTAGAATTCTTTAAAAAATTCTTTTAGTGTTTCTTTATTTTTGAAAGAGAGAGGGACAGAGTGTGAGCAGGGGGCGCAGTGCAGAGAGAGGGCGACACAGAATCTGAAGCAGGCTCCAGGCTCTGAGCTGTCAGCACAGAGCCCAATGCAGGGCTAAAACCCACGGACCGCAAGATCATGACCTGAGCTGAAGTCGGATGCCTAGCCAACTGAACCATCCAGGCGCCTCTAGAATTCTTTTACTGTGCCATTTTAATCTAGTTTTGATATCAAGGTCATATATTGTCCTCATCAAATGAGCTCTGAAACAATTTTTTTGAAATAAGGACTATTTTGAAATAAGAACTGTTTGGGCCCAATGCCTTTGTGGGACTGAGTAGGAAAATAAAATTTTATATTAAGAATCCAGTTTTTGTGATGACTATTAACTCATTTTTTAATGTCTTAAACACATTTTAGTAGTTTGCTACTTATAGAAAGTTATCTATTTCAATCAGTTGAACAAAACCTTCCTGTATTTGTATTATGTGTCCCTTTTCATCCCTAATGTGACTCATGAGTGCCTATCCTGGTGGGTGTTACGAGGTTGACTTCTTTATTAGTATTCCATCCCCCTCCCCCAAACCAAGGAATCAGCTTTTGGTTTTACAGATCTTCCCTATTCCTTCTTGGTTTCCTATTTCTTTAATATGTGCTCTTATCACTATTATTTCCTTTTTCTACTTCACAGGTTTTATCTGCTCTTTTTTTTATTAAAGTCTTTTCAGTTGAATACTTAACCCATTTTTGTAAAACCATTTGAACCATCTTTAAGTGTAGAGTCAGTGGTATTAAATTCATTAATTTTCGTGCAGCCATCACCATCCTCCATCCGTAAAACTCTTCTCATCTTGTAGAACTGCAAATCTAGGGGCACCTGGGTGCCTCAGTCGGTTAAGCATCCGGCTTCAGCTCAGGTCATGATCTCAGGGTTCGTGGGTTCAAGCCCTGCATCAGGCTCTGTGCTGACTGCTAGCTCAGAGCCTGGAGCCTGCTTAAGATTCTGTGTCTCCCTCTCTCTCTGACCCTCCCCTGCTCGCACTGTCTCTCTCTGTTTCTCAAAAATAAATTTAAAACATTAAAAAATTTAAAAAAAGAACTGCAAATCTACACCCATTAAACAGTAACTCTCTATTCTTTCCTCCCCCAGCCTCTGGCAACCACCATTCTACTTTTTTTTCTCTATGATACTTGATTGCTATAAATATATCCTGTAAGTAGCATCACACAGTACTTTTTTTTTTGTGACTGGCTTACTTTACTTAGCATAATGTCTGAAAGGTTCATCCATGTTGTAACATATTGAAGCCTTCCCTTCCTTTTTAGGGCTGAATAGTATTCCACCGTGTGTACAGACCATGTTTTGCTTATCCATTCAACCTAACCCACTTATTTTTATTTTATTGTTTTAAGTTTATTTAGAGAAAATCCCAAGCAGGCTCCTCACTGTCAACACAGAGACCAATGTGGGACTTGAACTCATGAACTGTGAGATCATGACCTGAGCCAAAACCAAGAGTTGGACATTTAACCAACTGAGCCACCCAGGTATCCCTAACCCACTTATTTTTAGTCTTACATTTTTTAATGCATGCATTTAAGGCTATACATTACTTCTTTTTTTATTTTAAAAGTTTTAAAATGTTTTTTATTTATTTTTGAGAGACAGTGCAAGCAGGAGAGGGTCAGAGAGAGAGAGGGAGATACAGAATCTGAAGCAGGCTCCAGGCTCTGAGCTAGTTGTCAGCACAGAGCCCGATGTAGGACTCGAACCCACGAACCATAACATCATGACCTGAGCCATAGCTGGACACTTAACTGACTGAACCACCCAGGCACCCCCGCTGTACATTGCTTCTATCAAAACTTACAAGTTTTGATGCATGGTACTTTCATGGTTATTCAGCTCTAAATATTTTATGATTCTCATTGTTATTTCCCTTTTCTCTCATGGGCTATGTAAAAGTTCATTGTTGATAATAACTTTTTAAGGACACAACAGGTGGCCAAATAACTTTCTCAAACATCTGGGCCATTCTACACTTCCACAAACTACGGGGACACCAAAAAATGCCCCGTATGACATCTCAAAAGCAAAACACCAAACAACAATCACCTGATATCCTATAGCACTTTTTCCAACTCTCCTACCATACAAAACACCACATATATCTAAGGCTCCAGTATAATAAAGAAATTGAGTCTGGATTCAGTTTCTGAATATTTACTTGGTAAATGTGGGACTTGGGGCACATAATCTTTTTGTAACCAGTTTCATCCTCTATAAAACAAGGCCAACAAAATAGCATCAATTTCAAACGGCTATTAGGAAGTGTTTACCACAGAGCCATCATTCAATAACTGTTATTAATTGTATCAATCTAGCTGCTCATTTTACTTTGTACTTTTAATGCTACCATGCTTTGTTAGTAAGATAACACTCCCCCCACCCCACCCCGAGTTTCTGGAAAGTAAAGACGCCTGTTCCAAACAGCTTTGTTATAATTGTGTCCAAAATATGTTCAGGTCTCTCTCAAGTTCATGCAAACACATACAGTGTCCACATAGGCACCCACATAACAACGCTGTCCCATTTCATATTCAAATTCTACACGCAGACGCAAACCACAGATTCTCACAAATATGCGCTCAGGTCCACACTCAGGCTTCTGCACACTCCCCACAAAGATGGATCCATCGCCCACAGCTAGAGACGCGCTCACAAATCCCACTCAAAACCTAGCAGCCCGATGACAGATCACAAGCTGCGTGCAGTGCACAGGCAAGACATCACCACCGGCTCCAGCATGGGCAGGGGCCTTGTTTTTACTTCCGTTGAGTTGGTCCTATTTTAGTTGTTGTTTTTGTTGTTCTTCTTAGAGTTATCATCTGGCCCCTGTTCTCCTTACCCAGCCCCCAAGACACCCCCCCGCCCGCCTCCATTGCGCATGCGTCTTGCATCCCTCCGCCTTCTGGGTACCAGTCCGCGCTCCCCGGCCCTGGCGGCGGAAGAGATGGAGCAGCGTCACGAGCGCCCGGCCCCTTAAAACGCGGCTGGCTGGAGCCGCCTCCCTCCCTGCAGCCCGCGGCGGGGATGGAGTAGAGGGGGACCCGTCGACCTGCCCGCGGGGATCAGCGATGGAGTTAAAGCAATCTTTGTCCACCCATCTGGAAACCGAGAAGCCTCTGAGGCGCTATGGGGCGGTGGAGCAGACGGCGTGGACAGCAGAGGGACTGGGGAGAAGTGAGTACTCGGCTGGAAGCGGGGAGACAGTTGGGGATCTGTGTGCTGGAGCTGGTGGTAGCGGGAGCGCCGGGAGGGCAGGGAGCGGACCGAGGGGAGCGCCCCCGCAGCGGGGCTCTCGGCGCTGGGGGGATGCGCAGCGCGGCGCAGCGACGCGCTCTCCCGCGAACAAAAGGGGGACCCTCCGGGTTGGGTTTCACCGTGAGGCTCGGGAAATCGCGAGGCAGCAAGCCGGGAGCCTGGGGTGGCAGTCGTGGATCCGCTAGCTCGCAGCTGGTCTTGGAAAGTAGGGTCTTACCCGCAGCCGAGAGAGGAGAGTCGCTTCCCCGCCCGGGATGCGCTAGGACGCTGGAGCCGTTGGACCAAGCTGGAAAGCGCCCACGTCCCCGGAGAGGGGGGAGTGTCCGCTGGGTTTCTGCCGTGTTTCTCCCCCGGCGCCAGGTTCAGGGCACACCTGAAATTCCCAGCGTTTATCTCTCCGTCTTCTCCTGGGTCGCGGGTGGGAGGGGAAGGGTTAGGGGAAGGTTAACCCTGTGCACGCCCGCCCTCTCTCTCCCTTGACTCATTCAGGCTTCGGTTTGGGTACAGTCCTAGAAGGCACTTCTGAAACGGGCCGATATTATTTGCCGAGTCTCCCTACGGTATTTTGGCGTTAACAACGTTTACAAATAAGCGAAGGATTTTTTGTTTTTAATCAATAGGACGCAGTGGTTAAAACTCGTGCTTGCAAAGTATACAGGCAGCCGCAAGGGCTCCAGGGTCACCAGCCCTCCTTGCAAACCCAGGGCGCTTCCCGGTGCCCCTGCCCTTGCCTTGCTTGCCCGAGCACGGTGCCTCCTGCCGGGCAGAGAAGGGCTTGTCACCCTTCTCAAGAACCCTCAGCTTCCTGCCTTGGCTCTGGGGAACCATGCTAAGCACCAATTGCAGAGCTGTGTTGGATCAAAGTATTGTGAATGTGCTCTTTTCTTTTCCTTGACCTGGTAGAAGATTGTGTGTGCGCATATGCATGTGTGTATGTGTGTGTGTCCTTTCTCCATTCCTGTGATTACAAATTCAGAAAATCTTCCTGGAATGGCTCAACTGTCTTCTGGTTCTCAAGGGTTCAAGTTGAAATCACAATTAAAGGTCTTGGTTCTGCACTTGGAACCCATAGTGTCCCAACCTTTTTCCTTTTCTTTCTCTTTTTAATATCTGGGTCCTTCCTCCTATTTCCTGTTGTCAGAATCCTTTGGCTTTGGGACTTTGGCATGACACCAAGGCTGAGGGTCTCTGCTTCCCACAAGCTCAGAATAATCCCCACAATGGCTGCCTTTCATTGATAGATTGCCATGCACCAGGTCCTGTGCTAAGAACTTTAAAGGCATTGTCTCATTTAATCCCCACAATAACTTCCTCAGGTGACTATTTTAACTTCCCTTTCACAGATGGAGAAACTAGGGTTTGCTGGGTGCTGTGACAGGCTTCAGAGCAAGGATCTGAACCCAGTTTTGTTAGACCCCAGAGCCCCTTTCTGCTTTTCACATGAGGTTGTATTGCTTTCACAGTTTTAGGAAGATTTCTAAATCTGTTGAGAAAGTCCCGTTACACATACAGGGATTTTACAAATATGTGGCCACCCTGTTGGTCTCTGGAGCTCCCAGTGGCCTTGAAATAATGCTGGTCCTGGCAGAGTAGAAGCTGTATTCAAATAAGCCCTGGGTTTGAACGCGGGCTCGGTCCCTGGCTGGCTATGTGACTGACTTTCGGCAGTCTTACTAAGCCTTACTCTGCATCTCTTCTCTGAAATGGACATGATAACAGTACCTACTTTATAACTTAACTGGGAATACTCATGAGGATGTATGTAGAGCTCAAGGTAAGTGCTCAGTGCATGTTGGCTGCTCCGATTATTTTATTACTGCATCTGTACAAGGATCCTGCTTTCATTCTTTGCAAGCAACTCCATACAGCAATACTCCAAACTAAAACTGCCGTGTTGGTCAATTGCCTAATGATTCCCTTACAGCGCTTTATTTTCTCACTCTTTTATTAGGACAGTTCTCAAACGTACAGAAAAATTGCACCGAACCTCCAATTTATAGCAGTTTAGCTCCTGAAATTTTTATCCTTCTGAATCTTAGACTGCAAACTGGTCAAAGCCTGGCAGAAAGGCTTTCTCATCTCCTGTGTTCCCAGCCATCAAAGACTCTGACTTTCGCTTCCTATTCACATACAAAACCACAGTTTCTGATCTCCTTTTGCATGGATCCCCAAATCTGTTTTTTTCCCCTCTACATATTCAAACTTGAAATCTTGTTAAGACACTGATCCAGAGTCACCATTTTGATTCTCAAATCTGGGATTGTTACCTTTAGCGAGTTTTGAACTCTGAACTCTTTGCAGCCTGGCCTTTTTTGATCCAAGTGGCTTTTTTTATTTTTTAAGCTCCCTCTCAACTTCCCTGGGATCTATGGATTCATAACCATAACATCTGCAACCTCCATTTATTTATTAATGAAGTGTGAAAATTAGTACTATTGATTCTATGGAATAAATATGGCCAAGCCAACGGAAGTTGTAATGCATGAAATGCCCAGAGGAGGAAAAAAAGGCCCATTGAAAAGAAGCTAAGCTCTGGGTGCCTGAGTGGCTCAGTTAATTAAGCATCCAACTCTGGCTCAGGTCATGATCTCGAGGTTTGAACCCCGCATCGGGCTCTGTGCTGACAGCTCAGAGCCTGGAGCCTGCTTCACATTCTGTGTCTCCCTCTCTCTCTCTCTGCCCCTCCCCCACTCATGATCTCATTCTCTCTCTCTCTCTCTCTCTCTCAAAAATAGATAAACATTAAAAATAAAAATAGGGGCACCTGGGTGGCTCAGTCAGTTAAGCATCCAACTTCGGCTCAGGTCATGATCTCGCGGTTCGTGGGTTCGAGCCCTGCGTCGGGCTCTGTGCTGACAGCTAGCTCGGAGCCTGGAGCCTGTCTTTGAATTCTGTGTCTCCCTCTCTCTCTGACTCTCTCTCTCTCCTGCTCATGCTGTCTCTCTCTGACTCTCAAAAATAAAATAAAATAAAATAATTATTTAAAAAAATAAAAAATAAAAATAAAAAGCTAAGCTTAGGGTGCTTGGCTGGCTCAGTTGGTAGAGCATGTGGCTCTCCATCTCAGCGTCATGAGTTCAAGCCCTGCCTTGGAAAAAGAGGAAAAAATTGCAGAACCTGTCATTTTCAGTATAAGTTGTATTAACTGCTATCTTTAATTTTAATTATAGTTGTTTTAATGTATGTTTATTTATTTATTTATTTATTTATTTATTTATTTATTTTGAGCGAGAGAGCATGAGCAGGGGACGGGCACAGAGAGGGAGAGAGAGAATCCCAAGCAGGCTCCATGCTCAGCCCAGAGCCCGATATGGGGCTCAATTTCAGGAACCAGCAGATCATGACTTGAGCCGAGATCAAGAGTAGGATGCTTAACCGACTGAGCTACCCAGGCACCCCTATTTTAATTATTGTGTTTAGATGGAACATATGTATAGTATAGTAGCAAAGAATGAGAGTTTTGTTTTTTAATTTTTTTAAATTTTTTTAATTGTTTTTTTTACCTTTTTTTTTAATGTTTTATTTATTTTTGATACAGAGAGAGACAGAGCATGAGAAGGGTAGGGGCAGAGAGAGAAGGAGACACAGAACCGGAGGCAGGCTCCAGGCTCTGAGCTAGCTGTCAGCACAGAGCCTGACACGGGGCTCGAACCCACGAAATTGAGATCTGACCTGAGCCAAAGTCGGAGGCTTAACCAACTGAGCCACCCAGGCGCCCTAAGAATGAGAGTTTTGAAATCAGGTTAAATGGCTCCAAACTACCTCTAACACTTTGTTGCTTTGACACCCTGGGAAATTGTTGAACCTCTCTGTGTGTCAGTTACCTCATCTGTAAAATGGGGATATATTGGTTCGAGATCTTGGGAGCTTCCCCAGGTGAAATTTGAAACTGCCAGAATATTACAAGTTTTCAAAGAGGCCAGAATATTACAAGTTTTCAAAGAGGCCAGAACAGGGTTCGGCATGCATACTTCCAGATGGTGTGTGCAACACCTTATTCGCTCAAGGCTGTGTCCTTGGAATGGGTCCCGCTGGGAGAATACTTGTCCATTTCAAGGCCAACGGAGCAGGGTAAGGAGTCCCCCTGATCCCAGACCAGTTCTTGGGTCAAATGGCGGTCATGACCTCTCCATAACCTCCCCCGACAGCATAATAATCAGAATGACCACTTCATGCTGCCGGGAGGATTAAACGAGGTAAGGTATATAATGCATTTAGCATAGGGCCTGGCACTGTGAGAGCTCAATCAGTGCTGAATGGTTGTCACAATAGGACAGAAGTGGATGGCGCCCAATAGCACTGGAGATTATTCCAAGCGTACCAGTCAGTTCTTTCTTGTGTCCGTTGCTTTGTAAACTGCAGATGATTGTGTATATACCGCCTTCCTCCTCATGGGAATGCATGAAGGGAATGGCTTTTGAACCCTCGAAAACTACCTGGCAATTTTTCCTTCAAGAAAGATTCCAAGCAATTGCACCCATCCACCTTAGACAGCATTTTTCCGCTAGCAGAGAGTGACTGTTTTCTTTGTTTTTTCCTTTTTACTCAGTTGAAAATGGATAGTGACATTTCGGTGTGGTTCGATGTATAAAAATATTGCTTTCAACCAACTGTAATTAATTGAGGGAGACACAGAGACAAGGTGACTTTTGAAAAAGCATGGAGCTTTTTTTAAAAGCACAGTCGTCTGTGGTTGTAGCCATTTCTCGATAGATTGGAATGTACCGTAAAGGGCGATGGAGATTTTGGACAGGGGAAGTGTGGGGTGGACGGAGGGTGACACAGGACCGGAGGAAATGCCCTGAGAGGTAAATGCAATGGCAGAAGCACAGAGGTAGAAATAAAGTGCTGACAGCAGGGGATTGGAATAAAGTGGAGAACTCAGTCACAAGGGTGGTGACGGTCATTAAAAGTCTTCCAAGTCTGGCTAACAAGCAGACTGTTACACCGGCCAGTGTCTCTGGTTTCACAAACGGCGTGGAGACAGAAATAATATGGATTGCCAACAATCCACGTAATCGAATCTTGGGAAACGTTTTGTGTTCTTTTCATCTGCCTGATTAAATATGCTAATTTCATTATCTCCATTTTATTCTGTTCTGCCATTATCTCTAATTACAGAATAGTATGTTCACTTTATAAAAAATTCAAATTCATCCAAAAATAAAAAGTGAAAAATGACTGTAATCTGCTCCCCCCCCCCATTTATTCATTCAATAAATAGGTATTGAGTGCTCTGTAAGTGACAGGAGATGTTCTAGGGACTGCGGATACAGTGTTGAGCAAGACAGACAAGGTTCCTACCCACGGGGAGCTTCTATTCAGGGGAGTGGAGGCGTCAGATAATACGCAGGCAAACAAATATTGTAGTCCAAATAGTAAATGTGACATGCAAATTAATAGGGGAGGGAATTTTCCATCTCACAGTCAGGAAATGCTTCTCTATGAAAGTGATATTTTGCCAGTAAATGCCAGGGATCAGTCGCAAAGGCCCTTGCTGTGTTAGAGGAAGGGACACACGGCCAGAGTGGTTGGCACCAGGGAGTCAGGGAAGAGAATGGAGATGAATCAGAGAGGAGCCAGACTGGGTAGTGTCTTGTAGATTGTGGTTGCCAAAAAAAAAAAAAAAAAAAAAAAAGGATGGATTTTATTCCCATTGCAGGAGAACTGCTGCAGAGTGTTAAGCAGGAGACCTACACGGGCTGGATTTTGTTTTTCAGGGGTCACATCAGCTCCTGGATGGAGAGTAAGGGGACCAGGGAGGGCCGTTAATGCAATTATCCTTTACTGGAGTCCTGATTCTTTCCTAATCAATCCCATTTATAAGTGGTGGGAATTTCCTTGAATGTGAAGGAAGGTATGACAAGGGGTGGGAGCAGCTCCAGATGTCTTGTGGGAGGCCACACTCGGGGTTAAGGCCGAGGAGACGTGACAGTCTCTGCCATATGCCAGGCAGCGGACTGCGTCACTAGCTGTGGAAACCGTCACAGCAGGAATGCACCAGATTATGAACATCATAGTATCTAGTGTGTACTTAGGACAAACCCAGGTATTATGTCTCTCTGTGTTTGTTCTTACTCTTGTTTCATTTTTGCAAGCATTTCCTTCTTCCGTGTTAACTGAAGGAAGAACTATCTGTGCCTATTCTTGGTCTCGGATTAGTTATTAAAGACTTATTAATAATAATAGTAGTTAATGAGTTCTAGCTGTGAACTTGGACTTATTCAATTCTTGTAACAACCCTATTAAGTCAGCTGGATTCTTTTTTTTTAAGTGTTTATTTTTGAAAGTGCGGGGGAGAGAAGGCAGGGGAGGGGCAGAGAGAGAGGGAGACACAGAATCCAAAGCAGGCTTCAGGCTCCCAACAGTCAGCCCAGACCCCAACATGGGGCTCGAACCCACGAACCATGAGATCATGACCTGAGCTAAAGTCGGAGGCTTAACCCACTGAGCCACCTAGTCACCCTCGTCAGCCAGATTCTTATTTGCCTTTTACAGATGGGGACATTGGAGCTTTGGAGGTTAAGAAACTTGCCAAAGGTCACAAAGCTGATACACAGCCCAGCTGGAGCCCAATTTGAGCCTCCCCACCCCGTGACTGTAAATGGTCCTCACCAGTGTCTGTTATTCCTAGCACTGTGTTAGATGCTGTGGAGATTAGAGATAAGACACAGCCCCCACCCTTAAGAAGCTTCCAGATCGGGGAAGTGTGGAGACACAGATGTAAGGAACAGCATACATTGTAATACCAGCAAAATGAAACAAACGCTCAGTGAAGGGACCACGGGGAAACAAGAGGAGGAAGAGCTAAGCTCTTCCTGGGGGACCCCAGAGTGACAGCAAGAGGTGTTGGCACTGGGCCTGAAGGCTAAGCAGCATTTCCATAGGTGACAGGAGGAGAGAAGGGCATTTCAGGTGAGCTGCCAGCCCCCGGCAGGCCAGGGTCCCTGCATGAGCACCGCCCCCCCTCCCCCTTGGCTCTTGCGTCCCGGGACTCAGGGTCCGCCTGGTTCACTGATGAGAATCATCTGTTACCTGGACGAGCCTGTGGGTTAGAGACCAGCACAGGCAGAGGCTGCCATCGGGTCAGCATTCACAAAGCTCCCCTGGGGTGCTGACCTTGCAGGGCATTCGTTCCTTCCCTAGTCACTTACTCAGCAGGCTTGAGCCCCTGCTGTGTGCTAGCCTCAGAGGCACAGAGAGGAAAAGGACCCAGACCCCACCCTTAAGGAGCTCTCTGGCCTTCCTCTGCTGCTTCCTTGCCTTGTGACCTTGGGCCAGTCGCCTTCCTTCCTTAGACCTTAGTTTCCTCCTCTGAAAAAATGGAAGTGTACTTAATACTGCTGAACTGCACACTTTGAAATGGCTAACATGGCATATTTTATGTTATGTGTATTTTGCCTCAATAAAAATTGTATTACATTGTTTTTAAAAAGCGAAATAAAAAAGGTATATTTAATATACAGGTATCTTCATGTAATGGCACAAGACATATACGAGGTTTAAGTGGTAGCACTGAGGGATGGTTCTGGGGTCTCAGAGTGAAAGTGGTTCTTTTTTTATGAATTAAAAAAAGTTTATTGTTGAGAGAGAGTGAGAGAGTGGGGGAGGGGCAGAGAGAGGGAGATAGAGGGTCCGAAATGGACTCTGCGCTGACAGCACAGAGCCTGATGTGGGCTCGAACCCACAAGCCATGAGATCACGGCCTGAGCCAAAGTCGGACACCCAACCGACTGAGCCACCCAGGCGCCCCAATCGTGCATCCTGAAGTAGCCTGAAAAGATGAACAGTATTTCATCACTGATTCAGAGGAACAGCATTCCAGGCAGAGGGAACAGCCCCTGTGAAGACACAGACATGAAACAACACACGTGACCTAGGAGACACATCAGGGATGCTTGCGAGGCTCTGACCGCATGAGGGAGACAAGAGCAGAGCAGGAAGCCAGTGCACTCGGAAGCCCAGGGGTAAGGCCACAGATGGCGGGATATAGAAGGCTCAGCTCCCCATGGAGACAAAACTTTCCTGCAGGGTCCAAATGGGGTGGCTACGGACCAGACTCCTAGAATAAGTTTGTTTAATGAAATCAGAGTCGGACTTGCTAAGAATTATTTTATAATTGAAATGCCTTTAATACATAGGGACCACTAAGGAAAATAATTCTTCTAATGGAAGTAGAAGGGAATTATTATAACAAAAAACATGCCCGGGGCACTTCCTGTCTGCCCGCTGCGTGCACGTGTTTACATGCATCCTCTAATTCGCTTCTTAGAAAACACCCTGGGATGTGAGGTACACGGAGATATTTATGGCTTTTACAGATGAGGAGACTGAGGCTCAGAGAGGTTAAGTAACTTGCCCAGTGTCACTCTGCCACGAGGTGTCAGAGCTGGAACTTGAGCCCAAGCATGGGTGGCTTAGTCCTGCTGCCTTTATCTGCCAGGATCGACTGGGGGCTGCTGGTAATTCAGACGGCTAAGGTCCATTAGTGTTTCTAATACGTCTTCGTGTGTCTTTGTACTGATTCTGTTCTCTGGCTCGTTAATGGCCTTTCCCATGACACATGTGTCCCTTGAACACTTGAGGACTACATGTCACTACTTCCCAGTGCCTTCAGGGTGAAATAGGAGCGAATGTGGTGACTCATGGTGGAAATTCAGCAGGAAGAGCTTTTCCATATGGAGTAAGAAATGTAGCTTCCCAGACAAAGGCCTCCTTTGGGTGATCTAGAAAGACTTGGACGGTATAGGGACAGATTAGTGTGGTGTGTGACAGTTTAGGCTCCGCCTCCTTTTGAGTTCTGGCTTCACCCCTCATTCGCTGGGTGACCCGGGCTGCTTACTTAACCTCTCTGAAGTTCAGTCTTCTCTTCATTTAACGAATATACTAGCAGGACGTGCCTCCTAGGTTAAGGAAGAAGATCCAAAGAGAAAATATGTGAAAGCCCTTGGTGTGGAGCCCATGGTAAATGGGGGAGATGGTGTTGATGGAACAGGACCTAAAGTGAGCCATGGCTGGGTATCTTTAGACAACTGGAGAGAAAAAGGGAAGTGAAGGTGGGTGGCAGAGATGGGGGCAACAAAGCGTGTGGGGATTGCTGGAGGCACCCATGAACTCAGCTGCATCAGGAGAGTCATGAGGTGTGAGGCTGGTTGAGCAGGGTCAGGAGACATGGCCGGATGAAATGTGACAGGTGTCTGGAGAGGGCAAGGGATGGAGCTAAAGAAACTAGTGTTTTAGGAAGACTTGGCTGACAGTGGTTGCACACTACATGGCAGGGCAAGGACCCCGGGGGTAAGGGGACCAACGAGGAGGGTTCTGGAAGCATCTGATCACGACATCACGTGAGCTGGGGTCTAAAGCAGTGGCAGTGGGTGTGGAGGAAGGGGCCAGATATCCTGAAGGGAGCAGACAGCAGCAGTCGATTACAGATGGGAAGGAATGACCACGTGCCAAGCACGGAATGGCAGTGTGGTTAGCCTGGGGTCTCAGGAATTAAATATACTGTAATCAGTCCCAGCCATTCTCACTTTCTCTCTTTCTTTTTAAAAAAATTTTTAACGTCTATTCATTTTTGAGAGACAGAGACAGAGTATGAGTGGGGGAGGGGCTGAGAGAGAGAAAGAGACAGAATCTGAAGCAGGCTCCAGGCTCTGAGTGGTCAGCACAGAGCCCCATGTGGAACTTGAACCCACAAACCCTGAGATCATGACCTGAGCCGAAGTCCTACACTTAACCGAGTGAGCCCCCCAGGCGCCCCTATTCTCACTTTCAGTAGGGCTTCAGGAGACCCAGGGATTGTGGGTATAGGAAGAATAGTGACCCCCGACATTTGCATAGCACTCTCTAATTTAGATTTTTCCTGTGTTTTTCCATTTACTCTTTACAAGAAAGGGCCAAGAGCTGGACTCATCCTGGTCCTTTGGGTATGGGTAAACAGGTCAAGGTCTCACCCCAGGGAAGGGGTACAGCCAGTAGGGACTGAAGGATGATCTAACAGTCAGGCTGTTTGCAATGGAGCTCGGTTTCCGACATTTGTATCTGAATGACTTATAAACGACTGCATTACAAATGGCAAGAAAACTACGTCTAGATTCCATAACATTCACATTGGAAAATGACCAGTGTGTGACGCTAATGTTTCTGTTCCTTTGGAACTCCTAAGCTGGGAAGTCATTCATTCACCCATTTGTCCATCTACCCATTGATTCCCTCAACCATTCAGTACCTATTTACTTTGGCCTCTTTATATGCCAATTATTGTGTTAAGCTCTTGAGAATATGGAGCGCTTTGAGTAAGATGTTTACGGCCCTGCCTTCAAAGGGATTTAAGGTCTACTAGTAAAAATAGAGCTATTATATGATCCAGCAATCCCACTTCCGGGACTGAAGGGAAGGAAAACAGGATATCGAAGAGACATCAGCGCCGCCATGTTTTTCGCAGCATTGTTCACAATGGCCAAGATATGGAGACAAGCTAAATGTCCACCAAGGGATGAATGGATAAAGGAGATGTGGTCTTTATATACAGTGCAATATATTTAGCCAGGAGAAAGAAGGAAATCCTGCCATTTTCCATCTGTGACAACATGATGGGCTTTGAGGGCATTATGCCAAGTAAAAGAAATCAGACAGATACTGCATGGTATCACTTATATGTGGAATCTAAAAAAAGAAGAAGAAGAAGACAAGAAAACAAAGAAAAAGAATAAAAAGTCAAGCTCATAGAAAGATTTCTATGAGACCAGGGAAGCGGTCGCCTGGGGTCTGGGGGGTGAGGGAAACAGACATTAGTAGGAAGCATATGAACTACCAAGTTGTGAGTACGTTCTAAAGATCTAACGTACAATGTGGTGACTGGGAACATAGCTGAGGACACTGTATCATATACTTGAAATTTTCTGAGAGTAGAGCTTATGTTTTCTCACACATACACACAAGAGAAATATGGGAGGTGATAGATGTGTAATCACTAGGTACTAGGAGTCCTTCCACAGGACATTCCTGGAACAAATCATCACGATGTATACTTTAAAGATCTTACAGGGGTGCCTGGGTAGCTCAGTTGGTTGAGTGTCAGACTTCGGCTGACATGATCTTCAGGTTCCTGAGTTCGAGCCCTGTGTCCGGCTCTGTGCTAACAGCTCAGAGTCTGCTTCGGATTCCGTGTTTCTTTCTTTTGCCCTCCCCCGCTCATGCTCTGTCTCTCTCAAAAATAAATACACATTAAAAATATTTAAATATCCTACAATGTTATCAGTCAATTATACTTCAACCAAGCTGAAAAAAGGAGGTCTACTGGGAGCAGTCCGTTTCCTGTGGTGTCAAACCCAAGGACCAAGCGATGATGTCCTCTGAGTCTTTCAGAAACAGGAACGAAGTTATTGTATTGACCCAACGCCCCCTTAACTAAATGATGCCCAGAAATTAATTTAGTTGTTTTGCTATATGCGCATTTTTGAAAGCCCTTGAGAAGATGACTCCTAATAGGGTCAAACCACATTTTCTGGGCAAATCCAAGTGCAGTACTATGATTCTGTCTTCGTTGGAGAACAGTGACCCTGGGTGTCACATTCGCTGCTCAGTGCTGAAAGCCCAGCAGCTACCAAATTGGCCAGCGCTGAGAAGCCTCTCATTCAATCAATAGTTGCCGAATTAGGTGGCTGTTAATCCAGAAATACCGAGGTGCAGATGATTTAATCGTGTTTAGTAAACCTTCGCAATCCTCAGACGAAAGAATAAAGTTAGCTGGTGTCTTGGTCTGAACTGCCTGTCCATCTCCTGGTTTCGACTATTTGTTCCTGATACCACAGCTAGGTTAGCGTGCTTTCCTGGCTTCGAGGGAAAGAGGCAAGATTTTCAGGTCAGATGCAAAATAACAGAAATAGGTAAGGTTACAGCGCACTGGCAGGACACGGACAATGCCATGATGGGTGTAGGTGTGGCTAGGTAATTATATTTAAGCCATATCTCCTTGACTATTAGGATCCACAGAGGTGGGGGCACACTATCCCTCACACCTTTCTGGAACAACAGAAACAAAACCCAGCACGGCCACATTAAACTACACTGGGCCGTTAGAAGTCATCTTAGACGCTGCCGGTGGACTTGTGTGTTCCAGCCTTTCTGGAAAGCAACCGGATAACATCTATTAAAATTTAAAATCCTCCTATGCTTTGACGAGGCAGTCTAGTCCTAGATGCCTGGGACTCTATCCGACAGAAATAACACTAGCATACAAAGATGTATGCGCAAAATACACAAAAAACAAAAAACAAAAATGAAACGGCATAAAACGGAAGGCCCACCAGTGGAAGGGCGGTTGTATAAACTACTGTTCATCCCGTGTGAAGTGTGCTGGGGCCTTTAAAAAAGACAAAAGTAGAGCAATAATAATTGTCTTCAGGGGTATGGTTGGGGGAGGAACATGAGATCCAGGAAAATGTATGTAAGAGGATCTAATTTTTGAAAAACAAAATGCTCTCTTTGTCTCTCTTTCTAGCACATGGAGTACAGGGCATCCCTGTGTGTGTGCATCCGATCTTATTAGTAGGAGAATAACACAGAAGGATGGACAGTAAGTGGCTGCCATAGGCCACCTGGGGGAAAGGATTGGGGGCGGGGCTGATGTGAGGGGAGGAAGGGGAGGTGGCAGTGGACAGCCAAGGAACAAAGGAAAAAAATACCTCACTCAAAAAAAACCCTCTGATAATATTATCACACTTAGATGGTTGTGCTAAGGTATACATTTATGGGACAGGGGAAGAGGCATCCTGACCTTAGAAACGTTAAAATGCTGGGGAGAGGGGTGTCTGGGTGGCTCGGTGGGTTGAGCGTCCGACTGCTGATTTCAGCTCAGGTCATGGTCTTGTGGTTTGTGAAATCAAGCCCCAAGGCAGGCTCCGTGCTGGCAGTGCAGAGCCTGCTTGGGATTCTCTCTCCCCCTCTGCCCCTCCCCCACTTGTTTTCTTTCTCTTTCTCTTTCTCAAAATAAATGAACTTAAAAAAAAATGTTGGGCAAAAGGTGGTATCTCCAGAATTGAGGAGATAGAGTTTTATCTGATTTAATGCTCATTACAACCCTATAAGATGAAACATTGTGTGTGTGTGTGTGTGTGTGTGTGTATGTGTGTGTAGGAGAGAGATGGAAATCTTGCCCCACTGATCAATAGAGAAGGGATTTGAATCTAGACCGTCTGGTTAAGAAGTTCATACCTTTCCCTCTACAATTATTTGTAAATTTCCAAATATGTTAAATTCCACTGGCATTTCATACTATTTTTTTAAATGGAGAGGCATCTGTAATAGTTTGTGGAGCCCTATTTTAAGAATCTGGGTCATTGCAGTGTGGACCATGTTCCTTTAGATTTTCTCTCTTTGTGCTTCCCGGTTTCCCCGGGGGTCTCCAGGGCTGAGAAGTGAAACCACTCACTCACTACAGTCCGGTCTCAGAGATCAATTTGGGAAATAGGCAATAATCAGCAGAGGAAGAGACATACCAGTCTTTCCTTAACTCATGTTTTTCTTTCTGTGTTTAGTCTGCTCAGGTTGCTTTAACAAAAGACCATAGTCTGGATAGTTTTAATAACTCAATTTTTATTTTATTTTATTTTAGAGAGAGAGAGAGTGCGTGTGCACGTGAGCCAGAGAGAGGGGCAGAGGAAGAGGGAGAGGGAGAGAGAAGTTTAAGCAGGTTCCTTGCTGAGCAATCCCGTGACCCTGGGATCATGACCTGAGCTGAAAACAAGGGATGACCTGAGCTACCCAGGCGCCCCTACCTGGATGGCTTTTAAAATGCAGAAATTTTAAACTTTTTAAAAAATTAAAAATTTACATTTTTTTAAATTAAAAAAAATTTTAAGTTTTTATTTATTTTGAGAGAAAAAGAGCATGAGCAGGAGAGGGGCACAGAGAGGGAGAGAGAGAGAAAGAATCCTCAACAGGCTCAATACTATCAGCCCGGATCCTGACGCAGAGCTGGATCCCATGAACCGTGAGATCCTGACCTGAGCCAAAATCAACAGTCGGATGCTTAACCAACCAAGCCACCCAAGCGCCCTGAGGGTTAGATTTTTAATACATGGACTGGGGGGAGGGGAACATAAACCTTCAATCCATAGCACCGTCCTTAGCCCTGGATTGAATGAAGACAGCTGAAAACCAGACGTTTGTCCAGGCCCCTCGCCAGGGGGGGAAATGCTTTTGGCAGGTGTCTCTTAAAAGGTGGCCATCATTTTGACAAGGAACAAAAATTATTCCCATTTTGGTCCTGTTTGGTTCCTCTATACCCAGCACACCAGGGGGGCCATTTTGCCCGCTAGGGGTTTGCAGTGCTGTGTTAATGCTGGAGACCTGCCACCCACCGCAAGACCCATCCGTCTTCATCCTGTTTAAATAGACATGGACATGGTGTCCCCGGAGGACATCCTGGTGGTTAAATCCGGTGCAAACGCCGCCGTCTGTAAAGAGTGGCTCAGCCCCAGGCCCAGGGCAGCCAGGCTGGGTTCCAAGAGCTAAGAGGTTCGCTTTCTTAGGGATCAGCTTTGCCTTAGAGCAGGGTTTTGTGATTTCCCAAATGCTCAGCCAGGACTAGGTTAGCTTTATGTGTCTTCCTTCTCTATCGAGATTTTCTTTTCTTTCTTTTTTAAACTGAAGTAAAACTCACATACTATAAAATTAACCCTTCACCATTTGAAATGTACAAGTCAATGATATTTACTACATTTAGTCTTGTGCAAGCACCACCTTTATGCACTTGTGAGAAACCTTGTACCCATTCAAGTCCCTCACCACACAACTAGTCCCTGGCAACTAGTTTTTGTCTCTACGGATTTACCTATTTGGGTGTTTTGTATAAATGAAATTGTACAACATGTAACCTGGCTTATTTCAGTGAACGTAGTGATTTTTGTTTGTTTTTAAAAAATGTTTATTTGTATTTGAGAGCAAGTAGGAGAGTGGCAGAGAGACGTGGGGGCAGAGGATCCAAAGCAGGCTCTGACAACAGAGAACCCAATGTGGGGCTCGAACTCATGAATCTCAAGATCATGACCTGAGCCAAAGTAAGATGCTTAACCGACTGAGCACTCAGGTGCCCCAAGTGTCGTGTTTTTAAATTTTTTTAAATGTTCATTTAATTTTTGAGAGACAGAGAAGAAGTGGGGCAGGATCAGAGAGAGAAGGAGGCACAGAATCCAAGGGAGGCTCCAGGTTCTGAGCTATCAGCATGGAGCCCAACATGGGGCTCAAACTCACAAACCGTGAGATCATGACCTGAGCTGAAGTCAGACGCTTGACTGATGGAGCCACCCAGGTGCTCCAAGTGTAGTGTTTTTAAGGCACATTCACATTGTAGCAGATGTCAATGCTTTATTCCTTTTTGTGGCTAAATGATATTCCATTTATGAATATACTACATTTCGTTTATTCACTCATCAGTTGATGGGCATTTGGGTTGTTTCCACCTTTTGGCAAGTGTGACTCATGCTGCTATAAACATTTGTACACAGTATTTCCTTGATTGTCTTTAGCTCTTCAGGGTGTATACGTAGGAGTGACATTGCCAAACCAGGGGATAATTCTGGATTTGACTTTTTGGAGAAGGTACAGAGATTTTTGACTTCTGCATTCTCTGGCAATTTCACTCTGTGTTGGCCCTTTCCTTATCCTGTCTTCCCTTAAAGTTTATAATTTCAAGATCAGAGAAAGAGAGTTTGGGAATGTGGTATCTTGTGGTCATGAAATGCATGGATTCCTAACTAGGGGTCGGGCTTTTTGGGTTCAGAGCTCACCTCTCTGTCTTCCCAACTGGTTGATCTCAGTCTAGTTGTGTAACCTCTCTGGGCCTTCAATGACTCTTCTGTAGGGAGAATAATGATAATTGCCACCTCACACGGATGTGTTGAGGAGTGAGCATGAGTAGGTACGTAAAATGCTTAGCACAGTGCCTAGCACCTAGTAGTTGCGTGAGGCTAGGTTAGCAGTGGGGTTTACTGTGGACGGCTGCGTTAGTCTGCTGAGGCAGTCACAGCAAAACGCCATCAACAGGATGGCTTAGACAGCACACGTCGATTTCTCACAGATTTGCAGGCTGCAGAGTCCAAGATCAAGGTGCTTGTGAGTAGGTTTCATTCTGACGCTTCTTCTGTTGGCTTGCAGGAGGCCACCTGTTTGCTGTGTGCTCACATGACCGCTTCCATGTGCAAGTGCACAGGTAGAGAGAGGGAGGGGGTGCTCTGATGTCACTTCTAACAAGGACACTAATCCTCTCTGCCCAGGCCCCCATCCTTAAAACCTCATCGAACCTAATTACTTCATTAAAGGCCCTACTTCCAAATACAGTCACATTGGGGGTTAAGGCTTTCACCTTGGAATTGCGGGGGACGATGAAGTCCATAGCAATAGACTTCTTATTTGGGATTGAGCATCATGTTTCAGCATCCTGATGTCCTAGGGCTGGAAGGAAATTTGTGGCGTCCATTTGTCCACGATTTCTCAACCTTGGCCTCATGGACACTGGATCATGCTGTACTGTGCGGGCTGTCCCGTGCATTGTAGGATGGTCAGTAACATTTCTGGCCTCTGCCCACTAGATGCCAGTAGTACCACCACCACCCCTACTGCTGCCCAATTGTGACAACCATAGAGATCTCCAGATGTTGCCAAACGTTCACTAGAGGGGCAGACTTGTCCCCAGTTGAGAAGCACTGATCAGGTCTATTTTTTTTTTAAACGAGTACTCTAGTTTTATGATGCACAAGAGAACAGATTTTCTCTCCCAACTCTCACCTTGGTCCCTAGGTTTCTGCCCTCTTTTTCTCGAGACGTCTCCCAGCTGTCCGCTCACACACACAAAGCATTGTCGATTGACACTGTCTTGGATGTGAAGATTAAGCCAAGAGCAACCCGATTAGGAGCTCCCTGAAGCATAAAGAAATCTCCCTGTGCAAAATGGATGTGATTTTCCTCAAGGCATTCCTGCCTGGGAAGATTTCTATTTACTACAACCCAAAGTGAAGAAGAAATTGTCACTTTCACTTATAACAAAGACAATGTTTCAGGTAGATAAACAGAAATAACCCTTCAAACAACAGCCCTTGACTCTGCTACCAAAATGAGGGGGAGGTATGTCCACCCGGAGAACACTGACTCCAGAAAACTGTCCAGGCACTGACCAGTTTTTCTTTATTAGCCCCAAATAGTTCACAGACAGTAATGAAAGACACTGAGAAGATGGAGCCCACTGGGTGACAGATGACGTCTCCATTCTTGTGGACTGACATGAGCATTGATTTTAGCTGGGTGAGGGAGGAGACGATGCTTAGTTCTTTTAAGGTTCTTAGATGAATTTCTTAGTACACAGAAGTATATTAAGGGGCACCTGGGTGGCTCAGCTGGTTAAACATCAGACTCTTGATTTAGGCTCAGGTCATCATCTCACAGCTTGTGGGTTCAAGCCCTGCGTCAGGCTCCATGCTGACAGCACGGAGCCTGCTCGGGATTCTCTCTCTTCCCTCTCTCTCTGCCCCTCCCCTGCCCACGCTTGCTCTTTCTCCCGCTCTCTTTCTCTCTCTCTTAAAATAAATAAAAACTAAAAAAAAAAAAGAAGTCTTCTAAGAAATCAAGTATTCCTGATGAGTCAGGTGTCTCCTTTTAAGAAAGACCGTGTGTGTTTACATCTGCTTATGTTTATGTTCAATTGATTCTATTACTTCTATTGGGCACAGGATACAAATGGTTATTTCTGGAGATAGCCCAGTTCTGGGTGATTCTCAACTCTGGATGCACATGAGAACACCCCCCGCCCCCACCCCAAGTAGCTTTTAATACAGGTGGCCCATTTCCCCACCTCCCTTTTTAATGGGTGAGAAGCGTCTACTCAGGAGGGATGGTGATTTTCCACGCGCTCAAGTTGTGCAGAAGCCAAAGTACAGCTTGGCCCCATTTATCTTTTGTATCCAAAGGAGCTAAGTAAATAAGTGTTCCCTTCCTAATAAAGGACTTCCTCTATCAGACCATGATGGCCAACACCTGAAAACTCTCAGCAAAATAAATGATTAAATCCTAAATTGTCGATCTGTCGATGCTCTTGGGAGAACAATTCAACCCACGAGTCCAGTTGCCCTAGATCTGCCATCCATTCCTGAATACAAAAGATATTATTGCTATTATGATTAGCAGCCATTATTCAAAAATCTGTCCCGGATACAGAGATGCAGTGACCTGTATTAGGTGGCCCAGCCTCACCATTAATGTGGCTCCTTTTCTGCAACACAATACACCATATTTAGAAAAGATAATTGTCCACTGGCTGATGCGTTTCTCCTGGAAACAGCTTGCTACTACATGACAATGTGGCTGTTGCAGGAGAAATTCCCTGGTGGTTCCAATGGGGCGCGAGGCAAGAGACAAGGGGTATGTGAGGGACAATGGAAAAACACTGATGTGTCCTTTTCTGTTATTGTTAAAAGATACTTTTCAGAAAAAGGTAAAATCATGATCTCCCCATGATATAAAAATAAACACATGTTAAAGATTTTTATTCTGCTCAATGAGGGCACCAACTCGACATAATAACCAATTCCACAGATTCTGAAGAATAGTCTAATTTATGGATCAGGGATATTGAAATGAAGGGGTAAATGAAAGTAAAACAGTTTTCCTTGAAGGAGAGAGAAGTCAGTTGGCTCTCTACCAGCTGGGCGAGGATTTCTATGTGCACAAGAATTATTTTTGCCTCATTATATGACTCTTACAGAGTTGTAAGACAGCTCAGAGACAAGGAAAGGACTAGAATCGGGTAACCTGGAGACGTGACCTCCAGATGCATAATCTTCCATGGGAACACGTTTCCCCCCTGCGTGACCTACATGCTCTCCTGAAGAGGAAGCGATGAGAATCCGGGAACCAGTTGTTCAAGCACAAAGAAAGCTACGAGTTTTCAAGAACGACAGTTAGGGAGATGATCCTTCAGAGCAGGAAATGATTTCAAATGAAACCTGGTCTAGTGAAAGTCTGTACTTGAAAACGTGGAGGCCAAGGGGGACTGAAGAATGAGCGAGAACCTGGTCTATTAATTACCCAGAGGTTTATCTCTTGAAGGCATCAAGATATAAACATCCAGATGTTCAGCTTGATTGAAGCTGAGCGAGAGTAAATCTTGTAGTTGTCACTTCTTAGCTGCTCTGCAAACTAAAATGGTCTCACACACACACACACACACACACACACACACACACACACACACATTAAGACCAGAGTCATTACCATATATCCTGGGGGTTGATATCTACCAACCTGCCGGGTTAACAGATCTTCCTTTCAAAGAAGAGGCTGTTAACACAGGAACTGGCACACACTAGGAATTCAGTACGTGTTTGCTGAATTGTATCGAGGTATTTGATTCCTAAGCAACTGAAGAATGTTGCTTCACCTCCTGAGGAGCTAGGGAGACTGGACAAGATGCTAACAAGCTTCTAAAAATGGCCTTGAGAGAGAAATTACTTTGGCCTCTGTGGGATTGGAATCGGGTATCTAGATTTACAGTATTTACTCAGCTGCCATTTCTATTATCTAAAAATAAAGCAAAGCAGCTTGAAGTTGGTGAGCAAGTCTAAACCCCTTGGTGTTCGATTACTTACTAGCTTGACATACGCGGCTGCTTGGTGCATAAAGATCTGGAGACTCCGCACAGAGGCATATCGGAGGCAGGATTTAAAGATAGAAATCCATGTAGCCATTTGCCTTTTTGCCGAGTTTATAAAATCAGCCATCTGGATGCTCATTGTCCAATAACACGATCTCTCGTATGACCGTAAGCCTTTTCGCCAAGGCAGCTTTTTCTAAGCTGAGAAACAGCAGCTGTTAATAGGTTTTCTAAGAAAAAGGGGAGGACTCTGGTCAGTAAGTTTGGAAATTGCTAGGTGAAATTTAGTACTGCACATTTGTTGATGGGAGGGACTCTTAATAGGCTGAAGCACGTTGTGAATTTCAAAGGTGCAGGGGACCTGCCTCAGAGCTGGTCTCTTGCCCTTGCTTCTGCCAGCTCTGCTGTTGACCAGAATTTTTATCACCCTCCTTTTGGCTCATCTCTCCCTTTCCCCAAAACTTCCCATTGCCTCTGACTCCAACTACAAATTTCTCTATCATATTTTGTTGGTTGTTTGTATTTATTTTTTAACTGGAGTCTAATACAGTCTGCTGGTCTTCCCCACTTTCCATAATCCACACCTTTTCTCCGTCTCCATAGACTTATTTCCCCCTTGTTCTGCAGTGCACCTCTGACCTGGGTATTGGTCTCCTTCATGTCCTCATCTGTGAAATGGGAGATAATATGTACCTATCTCATAACAATTATTTTTTTTTTTCATAACAATTATTGAAAGCATTCAATGAAGATAGTGCTGGTGGGCCACTGAACACAATGCCCAGCACATGATAAGGGCTTGATCACAGTAACTGCTATTATTATTGTTGTTGATATTATTGTTACCCCTTTCTTTGTGACATGGCACCCTCTTTTCCTCCTCTCTGCTGAAGCTTGATCCTACCTTTCCTTGGTGGCAGGTTCACTGACTTCCCGACATCCTTCACTCCTTCTATGTGATGTGCACAACTGACCTCTGCCTCTTATGGACAGGATGCTGCAGATGTAGCTCCAAGTTCACAACCAGATTATTGTCTCCGAGCCCCACCACACAGAAATATAGGTATTGTCAAAGGATGTGGGCTCCAGAAGCCCCCACTCTTTCTAGTCCATGTCCCTCGAAGAATTTCTTCCATTTCTGACCTGTTACACCCTCCGTCCTGGATCCTGAATTTGTTTTCGTGGCATGGGGGCTGTCTCGCTCAGGTGATCAGAAGCTCCGTTAGAGGAGGGACCTAGCCTAAACTCTGTTTTAATCTCCCTGTAGTGTTTAGACCAGGGGTTGGCAAACTTTTTCTGTACAGGGCTAGACAGTAAATATTTTAAGCTCTGTAGGCCACATGGTCTCTGTCAGAGCCACAAAGCTGCCCTGCATGGGAATATCTGAATGAATGACCGGGCATGGCCGTGTTCCTTATAACTTTTATTTCTGGATGCTGAATTTTTTTTTTAATTTTCATCTCATTTCCCCATGTCATGAACTGTAATTCTTTTGATTTTTTTTCCAACTGCTTAAAAATGTAGAGGCCATTCTTAGCTCATGGGCCACAAAAAACCCGGCAGTGGGCGGCTCTGGCCTGTGGGTTTGTCAACCCCTTGCCTAGACAAATGCCAGGCATAGAGAAGGCGGTTCGATCCCAAGTGACGTTTTGTTTGCTGTGGGCGAAGCACGTTCTGGCTGCTCCGGCTTTGGTCTCAGGTTTACCTGCTCCAGCCACCAGTGGCAGGGTTCTTGCTCCTAGAACTTGACCTATAGCTAGGGAGAGAACACTGCCGGAGAGGAAGGTCGGTGTGGTTCAGTATTCCTCTTTTTATAATTTTTTTTAACGTTTATTCATTTTGACTGGGGGAGGGACAGTTAAAGAGGGAGACATAGAATTGGAAGCAGGCTCCAGGCTCCGAGCTGTCAGCACAGAGCCTGATGCGGGGCTTGAACTCACGGGTCATGAGATCATGACCTGAGCCAAAGTTGGATGCTTAACTGACTGAGCCCCCCAAGGCGCCCTCAGTATTCCTTTTATAGATGCTCATTTGGGGGCTTTTCATACATAGGAGATAGGATAATGAACTAGCAACAGAAGTCCACTCTGGATAATGGAGAGGTTTTTAGATGGGGGAGCAACCCATGGGTCAGTTTAAGGGGTTGCAACCAGAATTTACACCACGAAATAGAAGAGAATAGAAAATATAAGGGGCTAAGGGCAAATACTATTTTGTGCAATTTTTATTTCACGTGTGCTTATGTGTGTATGGGGATCCTACCCCCACCACTCTGTATGTCTTGCTGTGGATCACACTGACATAAGCTTGCTTAGAGGGGTGCCTGGGGGCTTAGTCACCTAAATGTCTTTGGTTCAGGTCATGATCTTGAGGTTTGTGAGTTCAAGCCTCCTGCTGGGCTCCGTGCTGACAGCACAGAAGCTGCCTGGATTCTCTGTTCCCCTCTCTCTACCCCTCCCCCGCTCATGTACATGATCGCATGTGCGCGCTCTCTCTCTCTCAAACATAAATAAACATTAAAAATAAATAAGTAAATAAATAAATAAAAGCCCAGGTGGTAGAAAATTCAAGCTGACTCAGCACCCCCTCTCCTGTTTTCATCCCTCAGCCACAGTGCCCAAGATTCAAATACCCAAGGAGAGGACGGGGAGAAAAATCTCTGAATGAGCCAAGTTCCATTCTGTCGCTTGAAAACAATCCGACCTCCTGTGCTCGAAAACTCCCTACGCGCCAGGCCGGCCCCATGAACTTTCCCCGCGTCCCCGCGCCTCCTCCCAGCCCCGACCTTCGCAGCCACTCTCAGGGAGCGGACCCTCCCCAGCCGGGGGACCCGCTCTATGAGCAAACAGCGGCTGAACGGCGGTTGGGGGAAACCAAGCTGAGGTCAAAGCCGTGAACACGTACGTGGGTCCGGCTGATCGGTACCCACGCCGGGGCGAGGAGGGGGCGCAGCGCGAGGGCCAGGGCCAGCAGACAGCATTGCACGAGTGGGTGTTCTCTCATGGCAGGGCACCAGAGGCGCGGGGCCAGAGAAAGGACAGCAGGTACTTACAGACGAAAAAATCCCCCAGTCCTCTCTCATGTGCCCCACTACGGGGCGAGATTGTTTTCCCTTCCCAACAAAAATAACTAGCTCTTTTATTCTGCAGATCCGAGGATTAACGCTCCCACGTTTTAGCAAACTAGATCACTAGTGTATTAGAAAAGGCTAGAACTCAGGAAGGGCTGGATGGCAGAGATGCGGAGGGCGAGGTATGGGGGAAAGGGTGGCGAGTTTCCACTCGTGCCTCTCTCTCTCTGCCTCTCCAAGTATTCAGCAGCCCGGAAGCCCTCTGAACTCTGTCCTTCTGGGGGTTTTACGGGAGCTTCATCTCATGGGCACGGTTGAGTCATCTTTGTAATTAAAAAAATACTGAAGAGGATTAAAGGACGCAACTGTCACGTCAAAGAATCCTGCCGCCCTCAGATAATCACTGAGCACATCCTTGTTCAGAGGTCCTGTGGTCTTCTTCTCCTTCCCCTTTTCGCTGCCCCCCCCCCCCCCCCCCCCACTCCTCCTCCTCTGAATCACGCTTCTCACCAAGAGACAAATCACATTTCGGGTCTGGGCCCTTTTCTCACGCATTTCCACTGTTTAGGGGACACCCTGCCCCCCACCCCCCTGGACCAGACAGAGGGTTCTTTTCCTTTTTAGTGTCCAGATGAAGGAAGTCTCTGGGCAGAGTCGCACGCAGCTAGAGCAGGTTGAGAAGTGGCAGCTCAAGAAAAAGAATCCTTGACAAATTAGACCTAACACGTATAATTTGAACCAACGGTAACAGAAATGGGCTGTAACAGAAAGTCTAGCTTGATCCAATAAACACACGTTTTGGTTCTTTTTGTGCAAGTGGCTTGCTGGAAGCTGAGGTGGGTAAGGCAGAGATACTTCGTTCAAGAAGCTGGCTTTGGAGGAGGGGAGAGAATGACACACAGCAGCTCATGCCAGCCCGGGGTACCTGCACCAGCCATGCAGGCGGGGGGTGGGGGGGACACAGAGGAAATCGTCATTAATATGTAGCTGTCGACACGTTTGTTCGGATACATGTTCATTTCAGAACAGCACGTCCTGTCTCTTGCATTCTGGCCTCACCTGGATCCCTTTCCTTGCTGCGTTCTCAGTTCCTGGGGTGGGGAGCCTCTTTTCCTGGGTGCCTTTGCTTGCACTCTCCCCTTTCTCACCCGGCAAACTCCTCCTTCTCACACTTTTAGGTCTTAAATAGCAGTGCCCCCCAAAAGGCCTCCCCTAGTCTCCTCCTGCAGGCTCAGTGCCCCTACATCTTCCCACGATTTTCTTCCCATCGCACGGTTACTATTTCCTTTGAATTCTGTTACAGAAGGGATCACACCTGTTTTCTTTGCCCGGCACTTGGCAAGTGCTCAATTAATATCTGCTGAATGAATAAAAAAATAAATGAATGTGTCCATGTGAGAAGACATTTGCTGAAAAATTCAGCTGAATAAATTTTAAACATTGGGGTTTTTCCAGGGTTTATTTATTTTGAGAGAGGGGGAGAGAGAAAGAGAGAGGAGGGGAAGAAAGAGGGAGAGAGAATCCTGAGCAGGCTCTGCACTATCAGCATGGAGCTTGATGCAGGGCCTGAACTCACGAGCCATGAGATCATGACTTGAGCTGAAACCAAGAGCTGGATGCTTAACCCACTGTGCCACCCAGGCGCCCCTCAACTGAATAAGTTTTGAAGATCTTACTGGCTTTCATCAATGGGTCATGAATTGGGCAACATCCAATCTAGTAGATAGAAGGGAGCTCCAAAGAGCGGTCCAAGGCAAGAGATTTTGTAGCCAGAGAGAGCAGGACGGAGAAAGTTGTACTAGGCAAAAACGGTAGGGTTGGTTATGACAAGGTTGGTGTCTAGGTTCAATTGTGTACCCCCAGAGATTAGAATCTCTGTTTGGATTGAGGTGGTGTCTGGGGACAGGTGACTTTAGTGTGTGCCCCGGGAGAGAAAGTGACCCAGTGGAAGGCAGCTGGGGCTGGAGGAAACTTGACAATGCTTCTTGGTCCCTTCCAATGGCTTGTTTGAGAAGGACTTGTTAGCACACTCAGGCTTCGATGCGCTCCACCAAAGCAGTTAATATTTGATTATTGGCCATGGCAAGGCTTATAATGATTACACTTAGAAAACAGAAGAGAAAACCAGCTAGGCATTAACAGGATGAGTCATGAGTTTTGACACTATGGTTTGATCATGCTATAGCTTGACTTTGCAAGATCTGCTTCGACAATTATACCACATGCATTTATAAGCGCGATGTAAAGGACTTAATTTTGCAAACTTGTTTTTTTGAGACTTTTAAAACACTATTTGCTGTCTATCGGGATGGCACAGGTTTATCAGGCAGATGAAGCAACTCCTCTGATCAGGCACTTCCTGATTGACTGGTTTAAGGTTCCATTTCTGGGAGAGCCAGAATGGTCATGAAGTTAAGTCTCGGTTTGGTGATATGGGGCGTGACATCAGTGTTCCATGTGGGGGCTCCTGTCTAGTTTCTAACACACTCTAATGAGAACAGAGAGCTGAGGCCGGGGGTCCTGATGGAGACAGGGTGGCTCTTACTTACCAAAGACGCTAGGGCAGTGTGGCATGCTGGGCTGCACCTGCAACAGAAAAAAAGAGCATGAATGGCAAAACTGGTAAATTCGAATCAAGCCTGTGATTTAATGAGCAGAATCGTACCAATGTTAATCCTTCATTTGACAAATGCACCATTGTTCTCTACCATGTTAACAATGGGGGAGGGGCACCTGCGTGGCTCAGTCGGTTAAGCGTCCAGCTTCAGCTCAGGTCATGATCTCACGGTTTGTGGGTTCAAGCCCTGCGTCGGGCTCTGTGCTGGCAGCTAGCTCAGAGCCTGGAGCCTGCTTCGGATTCTGTGTCTCCCCCTCTCTCTGACCCTCCCTTGCTCATGCTGTCTCTCTCTGTCTCTTAAAAATACATAAAAAACATTTAAAAAAAACAATGGGGGAAATTGGGCAAAGGGGACATGGGAAACCCTTACACTATGAATGCAACTTTGCTGCAAATGTAAAATTATTCCAAGGTAGAAATTTCATTTTAAGAGGGGAGGAAGAAGAGAAGAAGCAAAGAACTCAGCCCATGGATCTGGTCAGTGGGGTAGAAGCTCTCTGATTAAAAGAGTGAATATTAATGTCTTTTTCTGACTTGTGTCTAGATCTCCTTCTAGAATGCTGTGACAACTCATGGCTTTCTGTGTCTGGCTCTCTGATATTCAATCCAGAAAAGTTTTTCTGTGGCTAGTAAACTCACTCATGTTTTGGGGGTCTGAGGCCGCAGGGCCCACATGGATCTTTCTGTTCCCTCTCGGGCAGCCACATGCGAGGTGTCACTCACTTTCGAGGCTGGAAATGAACACTCAGAAAAGTCGACCACATTTGGCAACATGAGGAAAAATACTAAAACTCTTTTTCTTCCCATGTGCCAAGTTTTATTACCTGAATTTCTGTTTTCAAGAGAAATATTGAGTCCCCTCCCCATTTTTAATCACAGTTTAAAAAAAGTGTTTATGTTTGAGAGAAGGAGAGAGAGCATGAGCAGGGAAGGGGCAGAGAGAGTGGGAGACAGAGGATCCAAAGTGGGCTCTATGCTGGTAGCAGCAAGCCCAATGCGGGGCTCAAACTCATGAACCAGGAGATCATGACCAGAGCCGAAGTCAGATGCTCAACTGACTGAACCATCCAGTTGCCCCAATCACAGATTTAACAAAAAAAAAAACCACAACTTTTTTTGAGAGAGAGAGAGAGAGAGAGAGAGAGCGAGCGAGCGAGCCTGAATGAGTGGGGGAGGGGCAGAGAGAGAGTGGACACACCTCTGTCAGCATAGAGCCCGATGAAGGGCTTGAACCTACAAGCCATGAGATCATGATCTGAGCCAAAGTCAGACACTCAACCGACTGAACCACCCAGGCACCCCTAATCACGGTTTTTAAAAAAGAAATTGGAAATTTTTTTCAGTCTTAAAGGCTAACTTGATGTTAATTACAGGAGGACGAACCCTGTTTCTCCAATACTCAGCAGTGCACCCTGGTTCAGTCTAGGACATTTTGAAGGTTCTAATGAGTACCTGGCATCATAGAGGAGGTAATCTAAAATATGTGAAATCCTGCATCTAGGACCAAATAATTTTCAGTGTCCTTGAAGAGGGTCTTTGGGGATCTCAAGAGTGTTTTAAAAGTCTCAAAAAAACCAGCTTGCAAAATTAATTCCTTTATGTTGCAATTACAAATGCATGTGGTATAATTGTCGAAGCAGATCTTGCAAAGTCAAGCTATACCATGATCAAACCATAGTGTCAAAACTCATGACTCATCCTGTTAATGCCTAGCTGATTTTCTCTTCTGTTTTCTAAGTGTAATCATTATAAGCCTTGCCATGGCCAATAATTAAATATTAACTGCTTTGGTGGAGCGCATCGAAGCCTGAGTGTGCTAACAAGTCCTTCTCAAACAAGCCATTGGAAGGGACCAAGAAGCATTGTCAAGTTTCCTCCAGCCCCAGCTGCCTTCCACTGGGTCACTTTCTCTCCCGGGGCACACACTAAAGTCACCTGTCCCCAGACACCACCTCAATCCAAACGGAGATTCTAATCTCTGGGGATATGCAATAGGCTTTGAACCATCAATGACTTTGTGTTAAGCTACAAGATCAAGGTCACTACTCTAGTATACTATAAATATGGTGAAGTCTGAGCAGAAAAAATGGAGATCAGAAAATGACATTTGGAAGGCCCTCCTTTGAACAAAGCAACCATTCAGTTAGTGGAATTTGCTGATAATGAGCATTTTGTGAGAAATCCCTCACGTGGGTTCTGAAGCATCAACAATCTCCTGCAACGAAGAAGGCTGGAAATGAGTAGGGGAAGACTAGAAAAATGTTATCTGAAAAAATACCCAAAGATGGCCACCACTAGGGTGTTCACCCATCTTAGTTTGCCTGGGGCTGTCCCGAGTTTAGCACTGAGAAGTCCTGCATTCCAAGGAAGCATCAGTCCCGGGCAAACTAGGCTTACTGGCTGCTCTATCACTAACTGTTTTATGGAGGTTGCAAGGAATGAAAATCAGGCCTTTGCTACCCAATGGCGCACAATACCACTGGTTGTCCCCAGGTACGAAAAGCCAATTACTATGATGCTGAGGGTAAGTGCTACAAGAAAATGGTCTTGGAGGAGAAAAATATGTGCATAGAATATTGGATGCATGACACTCAAATCAATAAAGCCTTGCTAATATTAACTAGGTATTAAGACAGGAAAAGAGCTTTGTTTTTTTTAAGTTTATTTACTTATTTTAAGAGAGAGAGCATGAGCAGGGGAGGGGCAGAGAGAGAGTGGGAGAGAGAGAATCCCAAGCAGGCTCTGTGATGACTGCACAGAGCCCAAGGTTGGGTTCCATCCCACAAATCGGGAGATCACAGCCTGAGCCAAAATTAAGAGTTGGATGCTTAACGAACTGAGCCGCTCAGGCACCTAGGACACAGCTTTAAAGAATGTTCAAGTGTATCCCCAATAAGACATTTAACCTGTATACTAAAGCCAGGAGGCTTCTGGCCTGACTTCCCATCCATGTTCTCTGAAAGGGCCATAGTTAATGTCTGACTGTTCTTTATAGCAATTTCTGGCTAATCGAGTTGACATTTTCCTTTCTCTTCAGGCAGCTGAGTCTTAAGAGATTGAATTAATTTCCATGGCATTTATTGCAGGGGCTGCATAGATGCTGTCAGTAAGGTTTAAAAAAGTCTTTTTAAACTCATATGGGCTTATTATAAAAATTCAAGCAATACAGAATATAAAAGTTAGAAGGTAAAAGCCATTTCTCACCCTCAAACTACTAGCAGATTTGGTGTATACCCTTCTACTCTTTTATTAGACATGTATTAACATATGTGTTTTTTTAATGAAGGAAATTATACGTAGTAAGCATAGCCTGATTTTTTTATTCGCTGTTTCATGGCCAACTTCCTATGCCAACAATACAGAACTATCTCATCCTTTTTGATAATTGCATAATTTCCCAATGTTTGGGTATGCCTGACCAATTCCCTACTAATGGACATTTAAGCCACATAACATTTTTGCTCTCATAAATAATGCTTTGGGCACCTGGGTGACTCATTTGGTTAAGTATCCAACTTCAGCTCAGATCTTGAATTCACAGTTTGTGGGTTCGAGCCCCACACTGGGCTCTGTGCTGACAGCTCAGAGCTTGGAGCCTGCTTCAGACTCTGTGTCCCCTTCTCTCTTTCTGTCCCTCCCCCGCTTGTGCTCTTTCTCTCTCTCTGAAAAATAAATAAAAACATGAAAATAAATAAACAATGCTACACTAAGCACGGTGAATCATGGGAATCTACCCCCAAAACCAAGAGCACACTGTATACGCTGTAAGTTAGCCAAGTTGACAATAAATCATATTTTTAAAAAAGCTTTTTTTGTTTAAAAAATAAATAAATCCATTAGGAATTCTTCATTGCCTTCAGGACATAGCTGGATTCCTTTCTAGCTCCCTAGCAGCCTGCCTTGTAGCTTTCTCTCCCTCACATACCACGACCAACCTTTGATCCAGCTGCCATCATTTCCTTGTGTTATGCTCAAGGCTTACAATTCATCATGCCTACAGGCTTTGGTTCAGATTGTTCCCTCCTTCTGGAATACCTGTACCTGGCTCCCACTTCTCTGGCCTGCTAACTCCTACTCATGCCTCAATGAATAGCTTCTTGCCTGCTTGGAAGCATTTCCTGGCCCCTACAGGTTGAATGGATATTTCTCCTTTAGGCTTTTGTGGACATAACAGATTACCCCAGGCATCCCCTGTGGTGTTGCACTAATCACACGCATTGTCATGGCTGACTGTTTTGTCTGGGTCATATCCTTCTCATGGGGGCAGAAACCACACCTATTCAACTTTGAGTCCCCAGTGTCTGTCACGGTATCTGACATGTGTAGGTGTTTGATAAATCCTTGTGGAATAAAACAGTTGGCCTGACAAATAAGTGATTAGATTCAGCGATACAAAATTCTGTGATTTTATAAGAATTAAAAGTTGAAGGGAACCCCAGAGCAACCACTAAAGTACTAACTCAAAATAAGATAATAATTAATAAAAAACAAATAAAAGGATTAAAACAGTATGCTAGAAAATATTTAATATCAAAGAGGTCAGTAAAGGAGGAACAGAGGAACAAAAAAGACATGAGACATAGAGAAAACAAATAGCAAAACGGCAGGTGTAAATCTAATCACATCAATAATTGCATTAAATGTAAATGGATTAAATGCTACAATGGAAAAGCAGAGATTGTCAGACTGGCATGGGGGGGTAAGGAGATCCAACTACCTGCTGCTTGCAAAAGACACATTTTAGATTCAAAAATACAAATAGGTTACAAAGAAAAAGATGGAAAAATATAGACCAGCCCAACAGAAGAGAGCAGGAGTGGCTCTACCTATGTTGAACAAAATAGGCTTCAAGACAAAAAACGTTACTAGAGACAAAGAGGGGACATTTTATAATGATGAAAGGGTCAGTACAATAGGAAGTTACAACATTTATAACCATATATGCCTCTAACCACAGAAGTAGAAGGGAAGGGGAGAATGAGTTGTATGTGTTTTCGGACACATCCTTTGGAACCTCTCCAGGTTCTTTACCTGGTGGCTTCTTCCTTATTCCATTCTAAGGTACCATCACGTGTTCAGGTGCACCTTGATGGTGGAGGCCTTGATACAGAAAAGAAATCAGAACGGATCAGTAGGAAACAGCTTAAGAGGCACTGTCATTTTTAGGTGGAGCCATGGGAGAATGTTTGAGAACCCCTTCTCAACATCAGGACCCCTGGTCTTCAGAATTTCATCCTTTTCTTCTCTTCTAAGGTCTCCCTTCCGTTGCTTGTTCTCCCTCTTGCCACACTTCACTTCTCAGTAGTTCTGGTCCTGATGCCAGCAACCTTACATTCTCTGCATTGAATTAGCACATTTTCTACCTTAATTCCTGCCCTACCCTGGGATGGACAGTGCCACCTTCTGGTGTGACAGGGAGACACAACTTATTTTTTTAATGTTTGCTGATTTTTGAGAGAGAGGGTGAGTGGAAGAGTGGCAGAGACAGAGAGACAGAAGAAGACAGAGGATCTGAAGCAGGCTCCACACGGTGAGTTCAAGCCCTGCACAAACCTTGAGCCCGTGACCTGAGCCAAAGTCAAAGCTGGAGGGACCCCAGGAAGCCCTAATTTAAATTATTGCTTTAGAAGCACCTGGGTGGCTCAGTAAAGTGCCTGACTCTAGCTCAGGTCATGATCTCAAGGTTCGTGAGTTCAAGCCCCGCCTCGGGCTCTGTGCTGACAGAGCATACCTTGCTTTGATCCTCTGTCTCCCTCTTTCTCTGCCCCTCCCCTGCTCATGCATGCTCTCTTTCTCTTTCTGTACTTAAAAATAAATAAACATTTAAAAAAATTTATAAAAAAGTAAAATAAATTATTGCCTTAAAATTCTCCTATCCTTCTCCAATTTCTAAGGAATTTGACTCCCAGGAAGAATTCTCTGAGGGGGTTCAGGATTCTTTGAGTGGGATGCAAATTAGAGAAATCCAGAGAGGACCAAGCAGCCCTACCTAAGAACAAGAACCTTCGAACTACAGCAGCAGGGAGTGATTGGGACCCTGGGGCCAGAGAGGGGTGGAAGAAATAAAGAGGAGACTCAGGGAAGCACAAATGGTGAACAATGGAGAAGAGACACAAATCAAGAGAATACTCAGAAATTTTGCTCTGAGATGAGTCAGACAACAATTTCCCTATGAAGCTTCAATTAAAAAAAAAAGATATTACTTACTATTGGAGCCGGATTTGTTGTTTTTGTGTCTTCTTTTGTGTCTGTGAATTTGTTTTTGATGTTAGTATGTGCCCTAACCAGCCTGAAGGTGGCCAAGGGCACAAGCAGGGGTGGGCCACATGGAGACTAGGCAGTCCATTTGACACAGCAAAGGCTGAGCATGTGTGAGGTCTGTTCGGTTACAGGGTCTCCAAGATGCACGAGACACTGTGCCTGCCCTCAAGGAATTAGGGGCTGGTGAGACAGACACGTCAATCCGTAATCGTGTAGTATGTTAAGTGGCTCCTAAAAGGGAAGATCTGGGTACACTGGGAACTCAAGAGACTTCTGACCCCGCCTGGGGACCCCAGGAAGGCGTTCCGACAGAAATGGGCCCCGTGCTCCGTGAACCAGCTGAGGAAGGGAATGAGCAAAGTCACACAAGTGCAAAGCGGCAGTGCTTTCTGCAGAGTAAGAGCAGTTCATTATCCACAGAACACGCCCACCTTGAATGGATTCCATTCCTTCTTCCCTTCCTTCCTCTCTTCCTTCCATCTTCCCTCCTTCCCTCCCTCCCTCCTTCCTCCTCATGCTCATCCATTCACCTATCAGAGTTCGTTCCATGCCCTCTCTGCCCAAAACTTGGTGCGAGAAGCCAGGAATAAAACAGGGGACAAACGAACCTATCCATGGGCCGCATGAAGCTGTCACACAATGGAAATTAATTTCCACCTGTGGGAAGTGCTCTGCAGGAGAAGCCCAGGTCCAGCTGGTAGGTAAAAATGCCCAGTTCATTTTGACTTTCAGACAAACAACAAATACTTTTTTTAAAGTATAAGTATATCCCATATCATATTTGGGACATACTTATACTAAAACTTGTGTTAATCTGAAGTTAGAGTTCATCTGTTAAACCTGGCCACCGTAAGTCCCAGATACCATGAGATCTCCTGGCTGGAAGGCCTGGTCTGGGGTAGAGTCGGGGAGCTGGTCGGGGACAGTGCGAGATCTATATAACGGAAGGATTCACCCGGGAGAGGAGTCCGGGAAAGGAAAGTGTTCCTGGAGGAGGAAATAGTAGGAACAGAAGCAGAAAGCTGCCTGGACAGAGCATCTGAGAGAAGGCCCCTGGGGCTTACGGATAGGTATTTAATTCCCTGGGACAGGGAAAGAGGAGATGCAGTTGAGAAGTGAATAAATAGATCATGTTTCTAAAGAGAATGCTGTAAATGTCAGGTACGGTGACTCAGGTTATTGATTCTAAAAGATTCATCAAGAGAAATGTGTGCTGGACTCACGCAGCCCTTCTGTTGCCAGACGTCAATGACTCCAGCGCGGAGGCCAGGAAGCAGCAGCCCAGGGTTCACTTGTCTCCCTCAGTGCACCCCGAGTCGCTGCCAAACACACACCCACAGAGACATTCAAACATTGGGAAGGGAGACAAAGCGAGTTTTGTTTGCCATGTGGCTGGAAGGCCACGGTGAGCAGGGTGAGGGAGCGTCCTGGACACAGCCGGCCGCTGAAACCAAAGGGTGTCCGGTGGACTTGGACTGAAAGCACACTGTGTATCCGGCCAGTTGTCTGGAGCACTGGTTCTCAATCAGGGACGATCTGGCCCCAGGGGACATTTGGCAACGTGTGGAGACGTTCTTCGTTGTCACAGCTGGGGTTGAGGGGGAGCCGCTGGCATCCGGTGGGTAAGCAGTGAGGGATGCTGATAAACCCGCAATGCATGGGTCAGCCCCTCTCCTCCCCGACAAAGATTTATTTGGCCCCAAATGTCAATAGTTCTGGGCGCGAGAAATCCTAGCATGGATGCATGGGTGTGGGGAGGAGGGGAAATGTCAATCTGAATCCAATGACAGGAACAAGGTCCTATGCTTCCTTCCAGTGGTATCAAGGGCAGTGGGTCTTTGAAATACCCTTAAAGGCATCCTCTGAGCCTCTGTTAACAGCAGATACAGCCAGATCCTAACACGAATGATGAATAAGCCAGGCAGGTGGATGTGGAGGTGGGGGAAGTGGCATAAAAGGTGCTTCTCTCTCTTTTTTTTTTTTAATTTTTAAGGTTTATTTATTTATTTTGAGAGAGAGAGAGAGAGAGAGAGAGAGCGAGAGAGCGCACAAGCTGGGGAGGGGCAGAAAGAGAGGGAGATGGAAACCCAAGTAGGCTCCATGCTGTCAGCGTGGAGCCTGACGCGGGCCTCAAACCCACGAACCATGAGATCGTGACCTGAGCCAAAAGCAAGGGTTGGACATTTAACTACTGAGTCACCCGGGCGCCCCGAAAGCTGCTTCTCTTTAAACAGCTTCCACTGCCTGCCTCACCTCCGGACCACTGGACAGCCTGACCTTTGCTTTCACACACCCTCTTCTGACATGTTCTCATCACAGCCTTATGAAAGATCACAGTACCTTCTCACCTTACATGTTCCGAAGAGATGCCACTTTTGGAGAGTATAAGCAGGGAAAGCCACCTACATCCCCGTCCCCCACTCTCCCCTACCTCACACCCTACTCCAGCTCCAGCAACTGCAGTGTGAGGCTGTTTCATTGAAAAGCTGGGTCTTCCACATGGGGGTGTGCCCCTGCATCACGGAGGGGGGGTTCTTTCTGTGTGTGCTTCACAGAGATAACCTCAACTCCTGTATCGACCATCCAGATTTGCCTAATTCTAGGATCAATTCACATCAATTAATTCAATTCACATCAATTAAAAAAAAAACAACGTTGAGGAACCTGAATGGTTCAGTCGGTTGAGTGTCCGATTTTGGTTCAGGTCATGACTCATGGTTCATGGATTCAAGCCCCGCACCAGGCTCTGTACTGACAGCTCATGGCCTGGAGCCTGCTTCAGGTTCTGTGTCTCCCTCAGTCTGTGGCCCTTCCTGGCTCATGTTCTCTTTCTCTCTCCCTCAAAAATAAGTAAACATTAAAAAACAAAACAAAACTTAAAAAACCCTTAAAATTTTAGCTAAAGATTCCTTGTTAGTTCCTTATTTTTCTAGAAGTGACCCCTATTGTGCAATAGTTGTACCCTTCCTATCCACATGTTGTGTGTTTATTTTAAAGAGAGCGAGAGAGAGTGAGAGAGAGCAAGAGAGCACACACATAACGTGAACGGGGGAAGGGCAGAGGGAGAGAGAGAGCATGGAGCTGAACTCTGGGCTCGATTCATGACTCTCGGATCATGACCTGAGCTGAAATAACAGTCGGACACTCAACAGCCTGAGCCACCCAGGCGGCCGCCGTGTTTGTGTTTTTACTGCATGGTGTGTACATTCATCAAGAATATGGGATATCACACTGTACATATGTTTTTACCACTTGTCTTTGCCACTAAAATTACATTTTCAGGATTTATGCACACTGATGCATGGAGACTAATTTTTTTAAACTGCTCAAAGTATTTACAGCATATGAATATGCCACAAATTTTCCAACCAATGTCCTATTGATAATATATGATTTTTTTCCTCACTATTAGCAAACAGTGCCATCCTTGTGTGTATCTTTCTGGGCCCAGAAGCAAGAGTTTACACAGGGTATTCTTCTAGAAGAGGAAGCGCTAAGCAGAGAGTATGCACATCTTCAGTTTTAGTAAACATTGGCAAATTGTTATCCAACTGTGATTGTACAAATTTACCTCTCCCAGCAGAGTCCAAGTGCCCATTTTTAAAATATCCACCCCAGACACCCATCAGCTATGAAGATTATTAAAAGTTTGCCAACCTGATGAGTGTGAAATGGTGTTTGTTATTTTATTTTTGCATTTTCCTGCTTGCCAATGAGGTTAAATAAACATCTTTTCATATGTTGATGGGACATTTGAATTTCCTCTTCAGGGAATCCTCAGTTTATATCACTTTGCTGGTTTGTGGCTGTGGTTGTTGTTGTTTGTCCTACTGTGTTGTTATTTTCAGGGCATTCTTTGTGTTTGGTTCCTGATCATGGATATATTTGTGTGTGATAAATATCTTCTCTCCATCTGGTCTTTTTTTTCCTTTTAACATTTTAGAGACAATTGTACTACGCGTGCATTTGTTAGGAAGTGATTGAGAGATCTCTGTTTACCTTTCACTCATTTTCACTCAGTAGTAGAATTTTGTGTAACTATGGTGTAATACCAAAAGCAGGAAATTGACAGTGGTACAATCCATTGATGTATTCAGATTTCCCCAGATTTACATGCAGTGTGTGTGTGTGTGTGTGTGTGTGTGTGTGTGTGTGTGTGTATTAAAACTATACTGTTTGGGGGGTCTGAGTGGTTCAGTCAGTTAAGCCTCTGACTTCAGCTCAGGTCATGATCTCATCATTCATGGGTTTAAGCCCCTTGTCAGGCTCTCTGCTGTCAGCACAGAGCCTGCTTTAGATCCTCTGTCCCCCACTGCTGGTTTTCTCTCTCTCTCCCTCTCTAATAAATAAATAAACTTAAAAAAAAAAAAGAAATCTGGGGTGCCTGGGTGACTCAGTCAGTTAAGCGTCTAAGTCTTGATTTCAGCTCAGGTCATGATATCGCAGTTCATGAGTTTGAACCCTGCACTGGGCTCTGTGCTCACAGCACGGAGCCTGCTTGGGATTCTATCTCCCTCTCTCTCTGCCCCTCCCCTGCTCCCACACTCTCTCAAAACAAATAAACATTAGAAAATTTAAAAAAAAAAAGGAATCTATCCAAATCGTTGTGTGTATCATCATCCACTCCTTTTTATCACTGAGTAGTATTCTATTGAATGGGTGTACCACAGTGTGTTTCACCCACTGAAGGATATCTGGATCATTTACAGTTTAGGGCTTATGAATGAAACTGCTGTGGACCCTCATCCAATTTTTTGTGTGAACATAAGTTTTCACTTCTCTAGGATAGATACCCGGGAGTGCAATTACTGAGTCACATGGAAATACATATTTAGCTTTGTAAGAAACTGCCAACTTTTTTTATGCTGCTTCTACGTTATCACGTTTCTGAGAGTTGAGCTGTTTGTAGTATTCATCCTTTTTTAAAAAGTGTTTATTTTTGTGAGAGAGAGATACAGAGCATGAGTGGGGAAGGGGCAGAGAGAGAGGGAGACACAGAATCTGAAACAGGCTCAAGGCTCTGAGCTGTCAGCACAGAGCGTGACTCAGGGATCAAACCCATGAACTGTGAGATTATGACTTGAGCTGGAGTTAGTTGCTCACGTCTTGCTTGTTTTTTTAAGAATTAGATTTTTGTGTCACTGATTTTTCTCTATTGTTTTGATGGTTTTGGTTTCACTGATTCTACTCTTTATTTAATTTCCTTCCTTCTGCATTCTTTGGGTTTATTTTGCTATTCATTTTTTAGTTTCTTGAATTAGGAACTTAGATTATTGATTTGAGACTTTTTTCTAATGTAAGCATTTTCATGGTATAAATTTCCCTCTCTGTACTGTCTTAGCTGCATACCACAAATGTTGATATACTGTATTTTCATCTAAATTTGGTTCCTTCTGGGGCACCTGAGTGACTCAGTCGGTTAAGCAGCTGACTTTGGCTCAGGTCATGATCTCACAGCTCACGAGTTTGGACCCCGCATCAGGCTCTGCTAACACTTCAGAGCCTGGAACCTGCTTTGGATTCTGTGTCTCCCTCTCCTTCTGCCCTTTACCTGCACGTGCTCGCTCTGTCTCTCTCAAAAATAAATAAACATTAAAAATAAATATATTTCATTCTTCTTTTTAAACTTTCCTTTGATACTTTTTTTTTGAAGCAAGGATTACTTAGAAGTATGCTGTTTAATTTCCAAGTGTTGGGAGACTTTTGTCGTTTAACTCCATTACAGTCAGAGAATATAACTTGTATTATTTCAATGGTTTTAAATCTGTTAAATTTGGTTTTGGGGCCAGGATACGGTCTATCTTGATTAATGTTCCACAGGCACCTGGGGGAAAAGTGTATTCTACTGCTGTTGGGTGTAGTGTTCCATAAATACCAGGAACATTGAGTTGAGACAGCTATTTATTTATTCTATATCTTTGCTGCTTTTCTGTCTGGTAGTTGCTGATCGTGGGGTGTTGAAGTCCCCAACTCTAACTGTGGCTCTGTTCATTCTGCATCATGCTGGCCTTTGGTGTGTACACAGGATTGCCGTATCTTCCTGATGGCCTGACCCTTCTATGATTGTATACTGTCCCTCTTGTAATTTCCTGTGCCCTGAAGTCTGCTTTATCCGATACTAGTATAGCCACTCCTTTCTTTCGATTGGTATTTGTATGCCTTTTCCTGTCATCTTATTTTCAGCCTGCCTATACCGTCATGTTTAAGTGAGATATTCCGGTAGATAATATATTGCTGGATCATGGTTTTCTATTCACCCTGCCAATTTTTGTGGGTTTTTAAAGTTGATATATTTGGACCATTTACACTTAAGATGATTATTTTTTAAGTTTATTTATTTTGAGAGAGAGGTAGCACATGTGCACACATGAGTGGGGAAAGGGCAGAATGAAAGGAAGAGCGAGGATCCCAAGCAGGTTCCATACAGTCAGCGCAGAAGCTGAGATGGGGCTCGATCCCATGAACCATGAGATCATGACCTGAGCTACAATCAAGAGTCAGATGCTCAATCAACTGAGCCACCCGGGTGCCCCTAAGATCATTATTGGTATGTTAGGGCTTAGGTCTGAACCCTACTCTTCTAGTAATCATTATGTTCTGCACTGTAATGCACTCACAGTTAAAAACAAAGGTCAACAGGGGTGCCTGGGTGGTGTAGTCAGTTGAGTGACCGGCTTTGGCTCAGGTCATGATCTTGCCATTTGTGGGTTCGGGCCCCCTGTCAGGCTCTGTGCTGACAGTTTGCCTAGAGCCTGGAACTTGCTTCAGATCCTGAGTCTCCTCTCTCTGCTCCTACCCCATCCATGCTCTGTCTCTCAATAGCAAATAAATGTAAAAAAACAACAAACAAAAACAACCAACAAACCAAACATCAACTTCACTTAAGAATGTTCTTGATGAGGGACACCTGGGTGGCTTAGTCAGTTCGGCGCCCAACTTTGGCTCAGGTCATGATCTCATAGCTCAGGAGTTTAAGCTCTGCGTCAGGCTCTGTGCTGACAGCTCAGAGCCTGCAGCCTGCTTCCAATTCTGTGTCTCCCCCTCTCTCTGCCCCTACCCTTCTTGTGCTCTCTCAAAAATAAATAAATATTTTAAAAGAATGGGAAAAAAAGAATGTTCATGAGGAAACAATAAGAAGTATTAATTTTTTTGGACTCTTGACTCTTAGGTCACATGTCTTAAATATGCTGGGTGACAGAACAGGAACTCTAAATAAAGCACTTATGTGTAGTCCTAAGAAAAAACACTGCAATTGTTTGTACTGAACTAGCTGCTTTTTATTTTTTATTTTTTGCTTTTTTATTTTTGTATGGAATGCCATTTTTACATAAAAGAATAACTGACAATTTTCAAGTCTTGGGTGTTTGCCAGACAGTTTCGCAAAAGTGAAGGAAGGGAGCCTGTCACTTTAAGGGAAACAACTGACAGTATTTGTTGCCAGTGATAAAACTTGAGCTTTCAATAGATGACTAAAATTTTGGAACTTGAATCTGTTCCCATGAGCTTCACAGCTTTCCAGTACAAGACTTTTCTGATGAGGTTGGTAATAATGTGAATTAATGTGATTTTTGTGATGACATGTGTAAAAATTTACAGATTAGCGTAACTCAATGAACCAATATTTTTTCTTCTTCTTTTTTTTAATGTTTATTTAGTTTTAAAAGAGAGAGAGAGAGACAGAGCACAAGTGAAGGAGAAGCCGAGAGAGAGGGAGACACGAATCTAAAGCAGGCTCTGGGCTCTGAGCCCGATGTAGGGCTCGAACTGGTGAACTGCAAAATCATGCTCTGAGCCAGAGTTGAATGCTTAACTGACTGAGCCACCCAGGTGCCCCAAGGAACCAATATTTTCTAAGTGACCAATGTATGATATTACTAAATTATGCTTGGTTAAAAGATCTCCTCAAAGAGTAAGACAGACCAATGGATTTTCCTGTAACAGATTCTAAAAAAGTTCGTTGCTAATAGTTTCAGATTCCACATGGCAAGTACGCTTGAAGATACTACTTGAGTTTTGGTGTAGTGGAAAATAAGAATATCCTCAATAACCTGAGAAGGCTATTAAAGCTACAAGAGCCAAATTATGGAAGCAGCCCAAGTGTCTATTGGTAGATGAATGGATAAAGAAGAAATATTATGCTAAGAGAGTATTATGCTAGAGAGTATCATGCTAAGTGAAATAAGTCAGTCAGAGAAAGACAAATACCACGTTATTTGACTTGTATGTGGAACTTAAGACAAAAATAAAAAAGAAAAGAGCAAAGGGGGAAAGAATGAGAGAGAGCAGCAAGCCAAAAACGGACCCTTACCTACAGAGAACAAACTCACGGTTCCCAGAGGGGAGGTGGGTGGGGGGAATGGGTGAAACAGGTGATGGGGATTACAGAGTGCGCTGATGATGAGCCCAGGTGTTGTACGGAAACGGCAAACCACTATAGTGTACACCTGAAACTACTATTACACTGTATGTTAACTACAGGGAATTTAAATTTAAAAAACCTTTTAAAAAGGCTATTAAAATACTCTTCTCTTTGCTAACCACATATCTGTGTGAGCTGGATCTTCTTTATGCATTTCAACCAAAACAATGTAACACAACAGACTAGCGGAGAAGCAGATGTGAAAAATCCAGCTAGATGTCAAAGAGATTTGCAAAATGCAACACAATGCCACACATTGAGGTTTTTTGTTTTGGAAAATAGAGGGGTTTTAAATTAAAAACATGTTATGTTAACATATTATGGGTCTAGGGCGATTATTTTTAAATGAATTAGTAAGTATTTCTAAAATTTCTCAGTTTTAATTTATTATATAATAAATATTGATAGATATATAAACAAAAGTTCTTTGGGTCCTCAATAATTATTTTGAAAGGTTGGAAACTATTGATGTATGGCTTGAGATAGGGATATAATTTTATTTCATTTTTTTTCTCATGTGAAAAAATGTACTGGGGAATAGTCTACCCTGTCTCTACTGATTTATAATGTAACCTCCTGCCTTTAGCACATTTCCATATGCATCCATGCTTAGACTCTCTTTTGTTATGTTTTTCTATTTGTCCATCCATATGTCAATTCCATGCTATCTTAATTACTACTGCATAATACTATCTTGTTATCGGGGTGGGGGGGAATTAATCATTTACGATACAAGTCTTCCCACCCATGACCATGGTATATATTTCCATTTATTTGGGTCTTCTCTTTATGTTCTTCAATAAACTTCTATGACATTCTATGTGGACAATTACACAATCTGCAAACTAAGACTATATTGTTTGTTTCTGGTTTTTTTTTTTCTTATCTTATTGTATTGGCTCAGCCCTCAAGAGTAATGGTAATAGTGGCAATGTTGGATTTCATCTAATGCCACATGACTTACTGAATCTTAATTCCCGACAATGAAGAACCGTGTCTGTTACAGGGTCCTCAAGCTGGTTAAGGTGTGCTATGGGGTAGTGTGGTGGGTAAAGTAGTCTAGTATGTGGTTAAGAGTGTGGCTTTGGGAGTCAGATAATCTGAGTTCACATCATAGTTCTGTCTTTTTCTAACTCTGGGGCCTTGGTAATCATTTGCTTTCTTACAGCTTTGGTTACTTCGTCTGTAAAAACAGAATAAAAATAATCAGAAACTTGTGATGTTTTTGTGAAAAGGATATAAAATTAACATTAGCTTTTGTCTGGACCCTTCTGCCTTAGAAAGGGCAATTCGACTCGGACTGAATTCCTGTTTGGACAGCGGTGAACCAAGTGCATTTTACTGCTCTTTCCCTCAGGTCAACCACACCATGATCTCTCCTATCTTATGTTGAAGTCCAAGGTAGTAAGTGTGCCTATTCTATAAATATTCATCTCTTTTAGAGGCTCCTTGAAAGGAATGAAAATACTGGGAGAAAACAAACTTAAAATACTTCTTCCCAGACACATGCCACAGCTGTCTGTTAAATCTTGAGGAGTCAGCATCAACTTGAAAGACTGAATTTGGAAGTTCACTTGGCCTTTTGGAAAGGCCCTTTGGCAACATCTAACTATATTTTAGGTGAACCTATCCTCTGACCCAGGAATTTCTCTTTTTGGGATCTGTGTCATGCACGCATTTGCACAGATGCATGAAACTCTCTAGAATGAAATTTCATTACAGCATCGTGTCTGGTAATGAAAATGTGGGAATGACCCACGTGCCGTGTACACTTTGGTAGAGCTTTAAAGCAAAATACTATGTAGCTGTATGGAAAAGACTGTAGCAAGTCTATTTTGAAAATCAAGGAAAAGGTCTTCAAGACACAAGTCATTGAGTGAAAAGACAAGTTGCAGAATTTGTCGAGTACGCTCCCATTTCTGTAAAAAACACAACCATGAACTCTGCACGCATGCATTTATATATACTTGCCTATCACCAAGGGTTGCTTACCTCAGGGAGAGGCATGGGACTGGAGAAGAGATGTCAAGAGGAGGCTTTCCTTTCCTGTTTTAAAATATGCTTTAAGATTTTTTGAATTTTTCACAAGGAGAATTAGTTCATGCATGGCTTGTGTAATTCTAAAACATTATTGGGACCCTGAACTAGACAGACCTTCTGTGAAAGACAGAGAGGTTTCCTTGCAAGATAGAATCCATTGCCATTGATACTGGCATGATGCCTACAGTCCCCCAGCCTGCACCAAGGGGCAGAGTGACCTTGAGTAAGAACCAGACTTGAGAGAAAGGGAGAAAAAGCTAGGCCCTAATCATAGGGACTGCCCCAGGGGTATGGGATGATGCTGAGGCCACATCTTCTCTATTTCTTTTTATATATATATATATTTAATGTGTGTTTATTTTTGAGACAGAGAGAGACAGAGTGCAAACAAGGGAGGGGCAGAGAGAAAGAGGGAGACACAGAATCTGGTGCAGGCTCCAGGCTCTGAGCTGTCAGCACAGAACCCCTTGCAGGGCTCGAACCCACAAACTGCAAGATCATGACCTGAGCTGAAGTCAGATGCTTAACCAACTGAGCCACCCAGGCGCCCCACATCTTCTCTCTTTCTAAGGGAAAAAGTCTCTGCCCAGCATATGGACTGAATTGGATGCCTTGATGTCAATAACCCCAAACAGGAGCCCATGAGGTGAGCAGAGACGCTGTTCCTGATGCCAAGGGTTGGAAGTAGGGGGGTGAGAAGACATCTTGGCGGCCACCAGAACCATCCACTGAGTGACTTTGAACCCTGTCACCCTCTAAGGGGGACCCCCCTCCTCCGGAGGGCAGCTGGGGTAAGGAGGGCTGATCCTGGAAAAAGCTAGTTGCTTTCTATGCAGAACAGAGTGAGCTGCGTCAAGCTCACATGTCAAGGGCACTTATGGGAGCAGCCATGACTCACGCTACCTCCGTTTTCCACCTGGAGGAGAGTATCACCGCCAGGGAGCACAGAGAGGTGATTTCCGGGGGGCTGTGATGTAGGAGTGCCCTATATTTAAACCAAGACGCAAGAAACAAAAAAGGAACCACAGGATTTAAAAATAGCACTTGTTGCCTGTGTTCCTAGTTTAAAAAAATAACGCATGTGCAGAATAGTAACTGTAGTTACAGTTACTTTATTGGGCACTTATCCTGTGCTTTAAATTTTACAAACATCATCTCAGTGATCTTTATAACACTTTGATGAAAGAAGTCCTATTATTATGTCCATTTTACAGACATGAAAGCTGAGGGAAAAAATATAAAACACACAGAAGAATATCACCCACAATTCCACCTTCCTAAGTTAACCAACATCCTGATGCCTGTTTTCTTTCCAGTAATTTTTCCATATATTTTTTCCCTAATGCAACTAATCAAGGACTGTTCACTTTTCCATATTCCATCTATTTTTTTTTTTTACTTAGGACTATAGATTACAATCACATTTTCAACTCATGAAGTAGTCTTCAACAACTTGATTTTAACCAACCCCTACAGCTGAACATTTGACATTTCCAATTTTTCACTGTTAGAAAGAATGCTGTTGTGAGTATATATCTTAGTGGGCTGAACTCCATGGATTCTTCCATGAAAACCTTAGAAGGATACATTTTTTTCATTGAGGTATAATTAACATATTACATAATATTAGTTTTAGGTGCACTACATAGTGACCCAGGATTCGTATATATTGTGGAATGATCTACACACCAAGCTGAACTTTCGTCACCATGCATAGTTACACTATGTTGTGATGAGAACTTTTTAAGAACTTTCAAATGTACCGTATGGTATTGTTAACTCTGTTCACCAGGCTGTACATCATGTCCCCAGAGCTTATGTCTTTTAGAACTCGATGTTTGTACTTGTGGAGCCCTTTTACCTAATTTTGAATTAATTAATTAATTTTTTAAATATTTATTTATTTTTGAGAGAGAGAGAGAGAGACAGAGTGCGAGAGGGGGAGGTGCAGACAGAGAGGGAGACACAGAATCCGAAGCAGGCTCCAGGCTCTGAGCTTTCAGCACAGAACCCAATGCGGTGCTCAAACTCATGGAATAACAAGATTATGACCTGAGCCGAAGCTGGACGCTTGACCGACTGAGCCACACAGGCATCCCATTAATTTTTTAGTTTATTTATTTATTCTGAGAGAGACAGAGACAGCACGAGTGGGGGAGGGGCAGAGAGAGAGGGAGATAGGGAATCCCAAGGGGGCTCTGCACTGTTAGTGCAGGGCCTTACTCAGGACTTGAACCCATGAAACGGTGAAATCAGGACACAAGCTGAAACCAAGAGTCGGAGGCCTGACCGACTGAACCCCCCAGGCGCCCCCTTGGATAAATTAATTTAAAGGAGAATTGTGAGTGTACACACTCTTCTCTCTGTGGAAGCCAGCTCGGCCCACCCAGGACAAGACAAGCCTGACTGTGATCTCAGCTCTCTGCAACCTCCATGAGCTCATTTCCCTTTCTGGGTCTCCCTTCCCCATCTATAAAATAGGGCAATGCATTATGTCCTTCTTGGAAGGCTTGCCCTGAGGATAACTGATGTCTAGAAAATGTCTTTCACCCTCTTCCTGCCTGCTGACCTGCAGAGGACAAGACGCAACCCATCTGTAAAGACCCAGCTCCCGGGCCACCACCTCCATGAAATCTTTGGTATCTTCCTGGCTAGAATTATGTCCTCTCCCCTTTTTCTTTTCTTAGCATTGCTTTTAAATTGAAGCAAAAGTCACACAGCATAAAGTTAACCATCATACCATGTATTGTACAGGGCACTTAGTACATTCACGATGTCATGCAGCCGTCACCTCTTCCTATTCACAAACCATTTGTGTTCCCAAAAGGAAACCCGTCACTTTCAGAACACCCCTGCCCTGGACTACTCTGCGTGTCTCTGTGGATTTGCCTATTCTGGATATTTCCTAGGAATGGAGTCAAATAATATGTGGCCTTTGGTGTCTGGCTTCCTTCTCCATATTCGCTCTTCTGATATAGGAAACATTTTTTCTCCTTGCTTTTCCTCTTTTGCCTTGTGAATTTCTCCCTCTCCATGGGCTTCGGAGTTCCTCTGCCCATGTGTCCATTCCTTTCCTCCAGCCCTTGACATCTGGCAAGTGGTCCTCCACAAAGGAAGCCATGAACCCACTTTGCTGAGTTGATTGGAAGTGCAGCCCTGGGAAAGTTCCCTGCCTTGGTGGCTGAAGAATTTAGGGAAGACGCAGAACTACGACAAGTCATTACTCAAATTGATTCAGAGCCATGTGGATGGCTTTGCCAACATGGGGTGCTCTTGCAGTAAAGTCTTCTGGTGGTCTGACTGCACATCCAGGAAATAACTTCAGGGCCTCCAGTTTAGAGATAGTGAAAGATGATCTCTTCTGTGGACAAAGTAGAGACCCTGTCCTAGGAAGAGCATGTCCCTTCCCAGCTCATGTACTTTCAATGACTCCCTACTGCCCTTACCCTGGCTGCCATGTGATGAATGGACTGGGTGGGTTAAGGACTGGAATGATGTGGCTCTAGCAACCGCTTGATGATGGGTCAGTGAGATGGTGTGAAGTGGGCAGATTCGGGATGTGCTACAGAAGTATAGTTAACAGGCCTGCAGATAAGGAAGAGAGAGGAACCTTCAGCCTGGTCTCTTGCCAGTTCCTAGCTCAATTCCTTGACTGTCTTCCCTTTTTCTTGCTGCTTGATCTTTACGTATGGTTTTCTTCTTTTTTTCTTCCCTTTCCCACTCTCTCTGTGGTCTCCTCTCCACTCGCACAGCTAACTCATTCTTTGAGAGTCGGATGAAAGGTCAATTGCTCAGGGACGCGTTTCTGACCCCTAAACTCGGAAAGATCTTGATGCTTCCCCCTCCCAAACACATACTTAACTTTGTTGTAACAGTTGACTCCGTTATCTCTATTTGAACTCTGTGGGGATGGAGAGTAGTTCTATCTCGTTCACCTCTGTGTCTGCAGCACTGGGCCCAGTTTCTGGCATGTAGTAGGCACTCACTAAACTGTGCGTGCAAGAACGCCCATTGTCACCTTCAGCCTGTCGGTCATTGCCAGGTATTTGAAATGTGCAGGGCAGGAACTGACCGGGCTGTGGCGTGACAGCTTCAGCTACTCAGGGCTCTCAGCTCCAAGCAGTAAAACTAACTCAACTGGCTCAAGCTAAATAAAGAGATTATTGGCTTCTGAATAGACTGGGTTGACTTCAGGCATGGCTAGATCCGGGTGTTCAAAAATGGATCAGTTCAGTCCTGAATCCATAGGACTCAGTCTTTCATCTTCTCTTTATCCTGCACCTACCAGTGCTGGCTTTACTGTCAGACAAGTGCTTTCCATGTGGTGACGCCAACAGTGCCAAGCTGACATTACTCATCGGCTAGTGATCCCCGCAGGGACAGAGTCGTCTTCTCCAGTAGTTTCACTAAAAGTCCTGGGACTGGCTCTCATTGTTCCAACTGGGGTAATTTGCCAGCTAGAACCAATTACTGTGGCAGGAGAGAAGGAAAGACGGGGTGGTGGAATATTTTGATTGGCCAGATTCTGCATCACATACCCGGTCTTCCAAAGGAAAATCAGGAAATGGACGCTGGCCGGGACGGGGCAAAAGAAAGACATTCAAAGGCCACTGGGGTTTCAGAGCTGAGCTCAGAGGCCAGAGGTCTCATTCTGACCTTGCTGTCAGTTAGCAAATCTCCTGGCCATTCAGTCCTCACCATGATCATCTATACAAGGGACTATCACACGCATTCGAAGGCCAATGACTACCAGCCCTGGGAAGCCATCGCTGTCTTTTTCCATCCCACTTGCATCATTTCTGCAGAGAAGTGTTTGGATTATGTCTGAACCATTTCTACCTTGAGAAATATGACTTATAAGGTAGTCATGCATGCAGCTGACATCCATTCTGGTCATTTCGGTAATTGGTTCTGAGACACTGTTTATCTCCCCCAGCTCCGTTCCAAGCATAAACTGCCATTTCCAACTGTTCCACTGAAGGAAAATGGGGCAAGATATTTGTTTGCTTCTCAGGAAAAGAGAAGGGAGGGAAAGAAACATCCACCAGGAAACCTAAACCAGTTTGCTGACTCCCAGATTATCCATTTTAGGCATGTGCAACTAGTCTCCCCACCTGCAAACCAGCAATTCTTGGGAGCTGGCCTAGTTAGCGCACAACCGAGGGAATAATTAGAAACCCAGAAACTCCATTATTTGAGGGACCTATGCTGATGATTTGGAGAATATAAAAATTAGAAGACTGTCTTGTTCTTTATTGGGCTACCTTTGAGGGTCCTTTTGGTGGTAGGCAATCGAAACCCATTTGATTTAGACAAAAGGAGATACTGTTTTAGGAGTCTGGGGCGGGATTATTTAGGATTCCCCAGAGAAACCCGAAATCCAACAGGAGATCTAATCTATCCATCCATCTATAGATAGATATGGTTTATTATGAAGAATGGGTTCATGCAGTTATAGAAGCTGGGAATTCTCATTGTCGCCATCGGCTACCTGGAGACCCATGAGAGCCCATGGTGGAACTGAGTCTGAGTCCAGAGGAAGGCTTGAGAACCAGAGGAGCTGATGTTATCGATACCAGTTCTAGGGCAGAGGATGAGACCAGCTGTCCCGGCTGAGTCCGTGAAGAAGGGGGGAAAAAACAGGTGGATTCTTCTTTCTTCTGCCCTTTGTTCTCTTCAGACTGCCCCACCTGCCCCCGGAGGCCAATCTGCTGCCGATGCTTGAACAACGTGGGTTTCAACTCTATGGTCCACTTGTGAGGGAGGATGTTTTTCAGTAAATGCAGTACAGTACTGCAAATGCATTTTCCCTTCTTCGTGATATTCTTAATAATATTTTCTTTTTTTGTGGCCTACTTTATGGTCAGAATACAGTACATGATACATATAACATACAAAATATGTGTTGGTTGCATGTTTCTAATGTTGGTAAAGCTTCCAGTCAACAGTAGGTTCTTAGTAGTTAAGTTTGGAGGGAGGGGAGTCCAAAGTGATAGGTGCATTCTTGGCCAAGCAGGGGGGACATCTCCCTTAAGCCCTGTGTTTTTCTGGGGTCAACTGTGTTGGACAACTAATTAAATTTCAAGCTATAGTGAGATCTTCTTACCTTCACCTCTTGTAAATAAAGCTGAGTACATACAGCATAGCCCAGTTTAGGGGGCCAGGTTACCGGGCTTTGAATCCTGCACTCAGTGTTTGTTGGCTGCATATGACCTTAGACAATCACTCTGCTTCTATGTCTTAGTTTTCTCATTTATTAAGTGGGTGTGATGTTAGTACCCACCTGTTACGTTCACTGGGACCATTAGACATGTTAATATTAAGTAAAACTTGGGTCACCTGGGTGGCTTAGTCGGTTAAGCAGTCGACTTTGGCTCAGGTATGATCTCACCGTTGGTGAGTTTGAGCCCCAAGTCAGGCTCTGTGCTGACAGCTTGGAGCCTGGAGCCTGCTTCGGACACTGTGTCTTCCTCTGGCTTTCTGCCCCTCCCCTGCTCCCATGCTGTCTCTCTCTCACTCTCAAAAATAAACAAACATTAAAAAAAATAATAAAATGCTCAGAATTCTGCCTGGCAAATAGTCAAGGCTTAATAATAATAACTATTATTCTTATTGTAAAGTTTATTTCAACTATGGCTTGGATTACTTATCAGAGTATGAAAGAACTAGAGAGTGCTAGAAAGTGAAGCTTTGTGATTATGGAAAAATAGGGCTAAATAACTCTACAATTGAATATATAGTTGTTGTTGTTGTCTTTGGATTCTTATTTAAATTCTAGATACAAATTGAGTTTACAACCTTAAAACCTGAATAGGGATTCCTTCTAAACAAACTTACAGAAATAATTAGCTATTCTGCTCATTTTACCTGGCAAGAACCAACTGGTTTTTACCAAGTTCATCAACATAATGTTTGGAAATTTAAACCTTTAATGTCCTGGCTTTTCCTAGGTGTCTACAGGACCCTTTGGACAGGGTTTTGCAAACATTTTCTGAAAGGGCTAATAGTAAATATTGGTGTCTTTGGAGCCATATGGTCTCTATCCCACCATCCAACTCTGTGAGACAGTCACGGACAATACATAAATAAATGCGCACGGCTATGTTCCAGTAAAGCTTTATTTATGGTCACTGGAATTTGAATTTTGTAGAATTTTCGGTAGTCACAATCTTTTCTTTTGATCCCCCCCCCGCCCCAACACACACAATTTAAAAAATGTACAAGCCACTTTTAGCTCACAGGCGACACAAAACCAGCAGTGGGCTGCATCTGCACACCACAGACTACAGTCTGCAGACCCAGCTCGAGGAGGCGGTGGTGCGGGCACCTGACTGAAGGCAGGCGGGAGGCACTAAGACCGCCCTCTGATCCACAGCTCTGCTCCTGCAAAGGCACTTGACCCCCTGCCGCTCCTCCTCCCACATTTCTCTTACAAGGATGGGGAGGGTTTGTGTGACTTTCTTGGTCGTTCACACCAGCACCGGGGCTGTATAAGCAAAAAGGGAGACACTAGCTTGTATTTCTCTAGAGGTGGTTGGTCCAGAGTTTCATAAGACCTCATTTGTTTCTGTCTGCTCTTGGTTCTTCCTCTTTCCATGAAGGCTTTGCTCTCAGGATACATATGGTGGCAGGTTCATATCTGGTAGGAAACTGGGCCAAATTTCTCTTCCTCCAAGAGTTCACACAAAAGGCCTGATTTCTTGTGTTTTGTTTTCGGGCCCCATGCCCATCTGCACCTGCCCCAGGGGCTGGAGGAGAGGAATGCAATGCCCGAGTGGGATCAGCCCCACAATCTCTTGCCCACTGGTTTCCCCAATGGAAGTAGGGGTCCTATTACCAAAGAAAGGTGAACGGACACAGGGAGGCGAACTCAGCAGATGTCCACCCCACATCAGAGATATGGCACTGTGACATTTAGAATCTCGCTGCCCTGAACAAAAGGAGTGGAGGAACGGCACGTGGCAGGAAATTGCCCTTCTCACCCCCTCCACTGAGGGAATTGCTTCTCTAACCTTTGACAAAATCCTCTTTGCGGATTCCAGCTTCTCTTGGAGCAGTCCTTCTGGGCTGGCAAACTTGGACCTACAGAAAGGTTTGTTTTTCATTTTCTGAGCAATCCAGTGGCCTAGACTCCTAGCCCTCAGCTGATTGAAATTCTGTTTAGGAGAAGTAATGACTTGAATAGCTAACAGCCTGGCTCAGCCACTCATCCCTCTCAGTAAAGGCAGACAGAGCCCAACTCTCCAGCTGGGCTCAAAATAGCCATTTCCTGACGTGGGCTCTCCATGATTCATACTGGACTTTTCCAGGCTCACGAGTGTCATTGACAGTTTACTTCGCTCTTCTCTAAGCCACAGAGTTTAGCTTTTTCTACCATTGCCCAAATACCTTTTACCACCTCAGGTTTACCCATGGTACACTTCGCTGCCACCCTGTTTTTCTTTTACTCCCTGTATAAGACCCATTCCAGATTTGGCACCCATTTCCCCAACTTTGGCCAAGCTCAGACTGTGGCCCTCAGTTACTGGCACCCACGTTAAGAGACGCCAAGCAGGTGTAGGAAAAGGAAAAAAAAATCTTTTTCCTCTGCCCAAATTAGGGTCCCAGGCTGGGGCCCTGTAATTTAGACTGGCAAAATATAGATTATTGAGAGAGAAACAAATAGAAGTTTACTAACATGTGCATTGCGCATGCACAAGGGAGCGCCCAGTGATGAGTGAGTAACTTGTGGTAGTGGTTAGAATTTGGGCTATAGGGATACCTGGGTGGTGCATTTAACCATCTGACTCTTGGTTTCAGCTCAGGTCATGATCTCACAGTTTGTGAGTCTGAGCCCAGCGTCGGGCTCTGTGCACTGGCCACCTCCCCCCAGCCCCGCTGCCCAAAGCCTGCTCGGGATTCCTCTCTCCCTCTCTCCCTGGCCCTCTCCACCTCTAAATAAATACATAAATTAACTTAAAACTATTGGGGCTTATATAGCATCTTAACAAAAGAGCAATAAATTTTTAGAGAAACAACGAGGCAAAGGAAAAGGACTTTGAGCTTCAAAGCAGTATGTTGTGGGAAGTGGAAATGTGTGGGGAAAACAAATGGTAGATAAGGGCTAATTTTTAGCAGCATTTGCTAGATTTGTCTGGTGCTGATAAGGGTCTAGAGTTCTCTCTAGTGATTAACCTCTGCACTTGCTGATAGCGAGGGGAAGGAGACACCTTTATAGATTTATGTCCTGCTTTTAGGTAGGTAGGAGAATGGCAGAGAGCTGTCTTTGTTTCCGGTTTGTTTGCTTTTTTTTCTCCAATGCCTCCAGCTCAGAATAATTGTTAGGCCAAAGTGGCCAATGTGGGGATGACATGTTTTGCTGCCTTCATAGGGAACCCTCTGGACGCACTGCAGGGTTCACTGGCGTTTCAGACCCCTGCTTTGTGTGCGCACCCCCAAAACACTGTGCCTCCTGGCCGGTCAGCCCTGTCCATGGAACAGGATGGGAGGCCCGCAGGGTCTGGGCTGTCCTGGCTCCGCTGGGCAAACATCCTGAGGACAGGCTGCTGCTGGGTGGGCTGGCGGAATGGGGAAGGGCAGCAAGCATCTACATAACTGCATTTGCAGGGACTGCCTTTGTTTTCTTTCATTGCATTTATTGATCACTTGCGATAAGCAGGCCCTGGGCTAAGTACTTTGCACACTTTAAGGTGCATTTAATCCTCAGCAGCCCCGTGAGGCCATAGTGGCAACTGTGCGGCTCCCCTAACGGTGGGCTCTCTCACGGGAGACAGCAACCCTTAAAAACACCATTAGGTCTCTGGGCGCCTGGTGGCTCAGTCAGTTAAGCCTTCGCCTCTTGGTTTCGGCTCAGGTCGTGATCTCACAGTTTCGTGGGTTTGAGCCTCATGTCAGGTTCTGTGTGGACGGTGTAGAGTCTGCTTGGAATTCTCTCTTCCTCTCTCTCTCTGCCCCTCCCCTAACCCCACTGTCACTGTCTCTCCCCCCCAAAAAACAAAACAAAACACAGCCCACCATCAGATCTCCTCGCTGCCCCCTCACAACGGCCTTCTGTGGGTCAACCACTGGGAATCAAACCCCGATTTTCCACCATGACCTCCAGGCCTCACCTCCTCTGGTCCTTTCCTGTCTCCACATCCCAGAGCACTACTCTCCTTTCTCATTTTGCTCCAGCCACACGGCCTTCTCTCTGTCCTTGAACATGAAGCCCGTTTCCATCTGAGGGCTTCTGTACCTACAGCTCCATCTGCCTGTGGGGATCCTTCCTTTCGTCTTCCCAAGCCTGTTCCGCTTGGTCATTCGACAGCAGCTCAGATGTCACTTTGTCAGAGTGGTTTCTGTCATCCCACTCTCCAAAGGAGTCCCCCGTTTCTCACTTGGTACCTCATAACCACATTTTACTCGCTGCATAATCCCGTCACCTAAAAGGGTATGGTCTGTCTTCTTGCTTGCTGTCCATCTTCCCCACTAAGGATGGATGTTTCATTTCTAAAATGAGCTCCTAGAACATGGTCTGGTGTGTGGTAGTTGTGTTGAATAAACAGCCATGAAATGACATATGAAGCCATGTCGTTTGCCTGAAGCCCCACAGAGGAAGGACCACTCAAGGGGACAGAGCCCTGAGTCTTCAAAAGGGATGCCAGAGAAAATGAAAAAAATTGGGGCCTGTGAAAAAGAATGCTAACTGGCTAAACCTTTGCCTTGCTTTTGTGCCAAGTTTTTTTATTTTTGCGTGTGGTCCCCTTTCCCCACCCCGTCTTCAGCTTTTTTGAAGGCAGGTTGACCCTTGGACTTACTGCTCGGATCTTGTCAGTCTTGCCACATTGCTGGGGAACCGGCCTTTGCCACGCCTCCAGTGCTCTCTGGGACCTACGAGAAATTCTGGGTGTTTGCTCCATGGGCTTGCTATCCTCTTCATCTTTTGATGTGGGAATATTTGTCTTCTGATTATGGAAATAATATCATAGTCCACCCTCTTGGAAGTGCACATAAGTTCCCACCCTGTAAATGTGGGCCTTGTTTGGTGACTCTATTCCAAAGAAGACAGTATGGCAAGGAGTGGGATGGAGGAACTGTACAGTGGAGGAACCTGACAAACACTACTCAGCTGGGTGATCAAGGTCAGTATCAGCACTGAACAGTCATCTTGAGAACGTGTGCCCTTGATAGAAAATGATGACAATGGCTCATTCCTTCTGTGGTCTTTTGCCTTCAAACCCACAACCCCAGTCTAAGGATCAGGAAAGTATCAGACAAATCAGGATTGAATGGCATTCTACAAGATACCTGATGAGCACTCCTCCAAGCTATCAAGGTCATCCTCCAAAATAAGGAAAACTGTCACAGTCTAGAGAAGCCTAAGGAGACATGACCACTAAATGTCATGTGGTTATCCTGGATGAAATCAGGAACAGAAAAAGGATTTTAGGTAAAGACTACGGAAATCTGAACAGAGTATGTACTTCAGTTAATTTTAAAAAATCCTGAGGAGCACCTGGGTGGCTCAGTTGGTTGAGTGTCCAACTTTGGCTCAGGTCATGATCTCGTAGTCTGTGGGCCCGAGCCCCGCATGGGGCTCTGTGCTGACAGCTAGAGCCTGGAGCCTGCTTCAGATTCTGTGTCTCCCTCTCTCTCTTCCCCTCCCCCACTCATGCTCTGTCTCTCTCTCTCTCTCTCTCTCTGTCTCTCTCTCGAAAATAAACATTAAGAAAAATTTTTTTTAAATCCTTGAGTATTTCCAATCCTGAAGCTCTTGCCTTTGTGATCGATCTCCCTGTTGGAGCATGTTTTATTTGTTATGCTGGACTTCCCATCTAGCAATTTCCTGTGATCCAACTTTGCCTCTGGCTTCCCCACATGCCATCTGTGTTGGTGAACATTGACCTTGGCCCACCCATGCTCACATGCAATCCTTGCAATGGCTTCTCTTGGCTGGTGCTCTCAGACCCCTTAAATCACACCCAAATCACCCCCATTCATACAACGGTTTATCCTACGCTGTATTCCCATATCGAATTTTTCTGAATGAAAATAATATTCTCCAAGCAATTTATCCCTAAGTTTCCAGCCAGTGAAGGATGAAATGAGCCACATGATTTCCAGGCTAGGCAATTTTTAAAAACTGAAATATTACTTTCGACAGTCCCAATTAATTTTCTTCTAGATTCCCATCATTTTAGCCCCACCAAGCACGGTTTTCAGCAGCACCATCTGGTTCTCTACCCATCCTTGCGTGACCCTCGCCCTTCACTTCCTTCTGAATTGGTTTGTAAATTCCAAGTGTTAGGGAGTCTTACTAGAGATGCATGAATCACGGCCCAGGATAGATTCATAATTGTCTATATTCATGAAATCATTCTGAGATTGCAGGGCTGGAGGGTATTTTTTTCTAAATGAACCTGGAATAATAGATGAACCTGCAGCAGTGCTGAGAAACATTTGTTGTTTATGCAGTTTTAATTGGACAATCATTCTATTGTTTATTACAGGGTTATCGATTTCCACCGTTTTAATTCAACATCTGTCACAATTCCCACTGAATTACCGAGAATATTTGATTCTCATATGGTCTCAAAGGACCTCAGAAACCAACCCAAGCCTTTCTGCTTGGGGTTGGGAGATATATGAAAGAGCTGTTTAGTGACTCATTGAAGGTCACTTAGAAGCGTTAGAGGGAGGACGCCAAGGAATGAAAAATGACATTACACATTGCTAAATAATCTGCCAGAACTCAGGTGTCATCACCTTCAAAGTCCCACCTTGACGGTAAACACACATTATTCAGATGAAAGCCTTTCTAAAATTCTTCTTTCAAACTGTAGTCCTAGTCTGTGTTGAGATATTTTGAATGTAACAACAGTGATAAACTTTTGCCTTGGAGAGGAAGTTTGATTTTTTGGAAGTACCAAATGTCATTCTGAGCCAGATTGTGCAAATAAAGTGGGTAATCAGATCATGTGAATATAAAAACATGAATTTAAATGTGTTAAGCTGCTTCTCTTCAATGGCTCATAAGCTGATACGGAAGCAGTTATACGGAAGCAGTTATCAAAAAGTTCGTTTATTAATACCTCTCCTTAATCCAGAAAGGATTTAATACTGGTATAAGAGCCTAAGAAAAGTCTTAAAAGGCTTGAGGAATGTTGGTATTATTAGAATCATAAAGTCTTCCAAGATGATTCCTTGAAGGATAATGCTCTAGAATGTTTGCTTTAAAAAAAGGAATTGTTCCATTACCTTAATATCACGCCCCCTCCCCAGGCCTAAGGTTTGTTTTGTGGATGATGTAGGCAGGACACGTGGCTTTTGGTGCTTCTCATCCTTAAGAAGGGGAAGGAAGGATGTATGAGATGGGGGATTCACAATCAACAGAGCTCTGGGAAGGGAGGCAAAGGGCACAGGGGTTCCCCAGGGGCTGATCTCCTGTCTCCTTTCCCATCCTTAGTTCCATCTGTGGTGGATTCTAAGGTTGGGTTCTTTCTCTTTTTTGATGGTGATGGTGACGGTGATAGTGATGGCCACTGTGATGGTGATGCTGGTGGTGGTGACAATGATGATGTGATGGTGACGAAAGTGGTGGTCATGGTGATGATGGTGATGATGATGTGATAGTGAGTAATAAGTGACACTTATCAAGATCTAACTTGGTCTTTTTGATGTACCAGCTTAGCCTTACAATCTCTGACTCAACCCTCACTATAGCCAATGAGTAGTTTCTATTATTGTCCTAACTTAACAAATGACGGATGCTGAGGGTGGGTAAGGTTGCGTAACCCACTTACCAACTGTGCAAATAGTTATTATGGGATAAACAAATATTGCAAGCAAGTACTGTTAGTCCCACTTTACAAGTGAGAAAGAGGTATCTCCAAGAATTTAAATATCTTGTCCAGGGGCACACGCCAGTAAGGGGTAGAGCCAACATTCCAACTTGAGCCACGTTATCAGTCAAGCTGTACCATGGCTGCTGGCACAATGCCCAGTGAGCAAGAGGGCAGTCTCGCTGCTTTGTTCTCCCATATTCTTCCCTGAATTGAGGTTCCTCCCTACAAACCAGAGTGTCTACCCTTAGGGATGATAATGACCCCATCCTAGGACCTTCTGTGGTAGATTTCTTTGGCCTTCTCTATTATGTAGACTGTGATAGGCTGAATAATAGCACCTTCAAGATGTCTAGAGCCTAAGCCATGGAACCTGTGAATATGTAACCTCGGATAGCGAACAAGAAGGAAGATGTTCCTAGGAGCACTTCTGAAAAAGTGGATCTAAACCAGTGATTCTCAGTCTGGGATAATTTTGTCCCCCAGGGGATATTTGCAAATGTCTGAAGACATTTGGGGTTGGGAGGAGTGTGCTACGGGTGTCTAGTGGGAGGAGTGTGCTACAGGCATCAGTGGGTAGAAGACAGGGTAACTGCTAATCATCCCACGATGCCAGGGACAGCCCCCTCAGCAAAGAATGATCTGGCCCTAGACGTCAGTAGTGCTAAGGGTGAGAAACTCTGGTCCAAACAAAGTGCTTAGAGGCTACTGAGTGGAAGTGACATGAAACCCTTGCCTTAGCTTCTGTCCCTGAGCTTTCAGAATGAGCCTTCAATATTCTTGAATTCTACTTCCTTATCCCCAGTTTACAGATAAGGACACTGAGGCTTATTTTAAGCCTTAAGGTTTGCTTTAGCCTTGAGGTTAAGTCATTTGCCCAAGGTCAGCAGTGAGAAAGGGGCAGAGCCAGGATTTACACCCAAGTTGGCTTAACTCAGATGCTTGTTGCTTAACCCCACTGCTGAGGGTACTATCTCCTAGTTACTTTTGCGATCTTGGACAAGTCAGATGTGTCTGAGAGACCAGAAACTCAGAGGAGCTAAAAAATGCGCCCAAAGTCACTTCGGAGAATAATAACCAAGGTCAAGATTCGGAGGCGACTCAGCTTCCTCAGCTGCAGAACTTTCCCTGTGGGGTGATCATGAGTATAAAGAGTACATTCAGGAAGGCACGGTGCTCCAGGAGGGGTGATTAAGCACGGCACCCAGCGGCACCCTCCTTCACAAGGCAGGGTGGAGGGCGGGGGGGATGGAGCAGCCAGGAGCGTTTGAACTAAAAGCAGTTACTTCATCTTCTTGGGAAATTATGAGTCATTAAAAGCAACCGGCTGTTTCCTATTATATGCACGTTACAGCAAGAAGGGGAGATGCTTGGTGCATCCCATAATGCAGCGTTTGGGGGTTGCAATGAGCTTCTTTCCTACATGAATGATTGATGACAATAAAAGGCTGGGGTGTCCCCAGGAGCCCTAGGAATGCATCAGGATATTCTCTTTCCAGTAATGGGGCTCAGGTATGTTTCCCTGGTATCTAAGGTGGTTGAGTGAGGGGACATGCCTATGCACACCCGGTGCTGAGCTAAGGGACTGGCTCCTGACAGAGGGTTGGTGGGAACCCTCTGGACCCTGGTTCCAGGCAGGCAGAGGTAGAGGGCCTCAGTCTTACCTAGGGGGACAGAGGAATGGACCAAATGCAAGCTGTTGTTCTCCAGCTGTGAGGACCCTCATTCCATTTCCTTTCCTGCATTAGTCTGGCTTCTTGCAGGGGAGGACATAGGATGGTAGAATGATACTGAGCACCCTTTATCAAGCCAGGCACAGCACCAAGCACTTGACATTTTATTTCACCTTCTTAGCAGCAACTCTGTGAGGTGGGAGGTACTGTCACATTTTACAGAAGAGGAATACTGAGTTTAGGTAGATAAAGTAATGTGTCCAGATCACACACTTCGTGGTAGATCCAAGACTTGAACTGGAATCTGTCCAAATCTGCCATCAGGGGTGAGCTGATGGTGACCCAATGACCTTCTTCCCTGACATGTAAGCCCTTTCCTGGAAGCTCAACTCAATGAGGGCAGGGATTTCATCTATTTTGTTCCATCCTGTTGCTTAGAGCAGTATCTGGCACAAAGTGGGTTTTTAATGTGTATTTATTAAAGGAATAAAAAGAGTAAATATTACATTCTAGAGAGAATATTATATTCTAGAGAGAACTTGCTATATGCCTGGCACTTACATACATTACCTATGAAATGGGTATGATTGTCCTTACATTGCAGATGAAGAAACTGAGGCCCAGAGTCATCAATGGATGGGACCAAAGTCAGCAGAGGAACCTTCCCTGAGACCCCAAAACCCATGCCCATAACTGCTCCCTTCACATGCCCTCTTCAGGGGTTGTCTGGCTCCCTTGGTGCCTGCACCCACCAGCTCTTTTTCTTTGCTCCTTATTTCTTTTCTTTTTTTTCTTTTATAGTTTACTGTCAAGTTGGTTTCCATATAACACTCAGTGCTCATCCCAACAAGTGTCCTCCTTCAAGTCCATTGCTCCTTGCTTCTTTATTATTTTTTAAGGTTATTTATTTATTTTGAGAGAGCACACATGCAAGAGTGAGCAGGGGAGAGGCAGAGAGAGAGAGAATCCAAAGCAGGCTCTGTGCTGTCACTGCAGAGCCCAAAGCGGGGCTGGATCCCATGAACCATGAGATCATAACCTGAGCTGAAAGCAAGAGCTGGATACTTAACCAACTGAGCCATCCAGGCACCCCCTTTGTTTTTAATCCACCTGAGTAGGTAACACCAGCTCATGCTGAAGTTCAAACAATATAGCTAATAGCAACACACCAACGTCAGCATCTTGGTGATGTTAGCGGTGGTGGGAACTAGGTGAAGGGGTATGGGAAGTCTCTGTGGGATCTTTGCAACTTCTCTATAAACCTAAAATTATTCCCAAATGGGACATTTATTTAAAAATTCAAACAAGGCAGAGGGCGGTGACTGTCGGACATGGATATGAGCGTCTTGACTGAGTGACCTCCAATGCCCTATCAACCCGAAGGCCTGGAATTGTATTCTATGACTGCTTTTCCTGGGATGGGGGAGGGGGGGCTGATAAGGGTGCCCCTAGTGGTACTCAGATGTTTCTAGCATCAAACAACATCGAGTTACATTCTGGGAAAATCACTCCTTCTCCTCCCCCCCTGCCCCCGCCATTATCAACCTTTATGATCACCAAAAAAGAAAGCCTCAATTTGGTGGTTTGCCTTTAATTGCAAGCTTTCTAGGACTTGCTAATCCACCTTGTTAAGAAAGAAAAATTTGGCTTCAGTCTGACCATTTAGCCAGAATTTAATAACATTGCTTTGTTTCCATTGGAATTATTTTTATGGCTCCTTCCCAGTTATGCTAAGTGGTAGTGAGTTATTCTTTATGGATATGATATGAAATTTCCTTTAAGGAGTTTATTTGAGTAAAAAAAAAAAAGTCAGCCTAAAGAAATATTGAGTAAGTGATAGTAGAAAGACTGTCTTTGCTCGGGAAGCTTTAACAAAATACCACAGACTGGGGGGTGTTTAAACAGCAAATGGTTGTTTCTCGTGGTTTTAGGGGCTTAGGAGTCCAAGGTCAAGGCAGTGGCACTAAGGACACTAATCCCATCTCCCATCATGGGGCGTCACTCACATGACCGCATCTACCCCTAATTATCTCCCAAAGGCCTCACACTAGGGTATAGGATTTGAACCTGTGCGCTTGGGGGCGGGGGTGGGACACACACTGAGGCTACAGCACACAGTACGTGCTGTGGGGAGTCCTGTGCAGTGACTGAGGTTTTGGAAATGCTCTTCGATAGCCCTTTGATCTACAGTATGGGCTTTGAATTCAGAAAGACCTGGGTCTGAGTTTCAACTCTGGGACTCACTGGTTCAGTGATTTTGGCCAATCACTTCTGATCTCTCTGAGCCTCACTTATCTGTCTATAAAGGAAGGGCAATAAGGCACATGGCATTCAGGTACATGGTGACACAGCACTGCACTGACAAGAAACGTTCCATGTGAGTGACCTCTGGGGGCCTAGACCACGTGCACGGAAGTCACAAAGCAGACACAGGAGAAGGGATTGTTCAGGAGACCCTGGGCTTAAAGTCCTACTTGGACCCATGGTTGGAAAGAGAGGACTTCTCTGTTCCCCAGAATGGTTTTACCCCTTCCGGACTATATTTAAATTACAAGCTTCTGGCAGATTTCCAGCCCTCATCTACCATCACCACCGCCACCACCCTGTCCCAGGACAGCTTTAAATTTTCCAGGTATGTAAGGAGACTCGCTGGTATGTCCCAGTCATGCCCAGTGCTCAGCTCTTGTTTGCTCGTGGGGCAGTGCTCAAACGAGGGCATGCGTTTCCCTGCTGTGGTGGCATCTGGGGATAAAAAGATGGATTTAGCTGCCTCACCCCCAGAAGTGACTCAGCTCCTGGGAGCTCAGTGACGTCAGTGGCAGTTAGAGCCTCGGGGACTTCCATGCCTTCGTGCGTTGCTCTCTCTATGCAGCAGCCTTGTGACTGCCATCTTCTCTAGCCAGCCGGAAATGCTCTTCCGTCTTTTTCCAGGATTTGTCCTCCTCGTGGGCACACCCATCCACGGCTGGTGGATGCCTGCCTTCGAGCAGGAAAATGTTGTCAAGAAAGTTTCTATCATGCTAGTTCTGTCACGCAAGCTCAGTCTAAAAAGAAGGTGATTATGTATGACATTCATTTATTCACGGCTGGTACTAGTGTTTCTCAGAATCTGGTATGAGGACCTCCTGCATGAGGTCCCCGGACACAGTGCCTCAACCCGGTCTTACCCTTTTTTTTTTCTTCTCAAAATTTCATTTAAATTCTAGTTAGCTAACATACAGTGCAATATTGGTTTCAGGAGTAGAATTCAGTGATTCATCACTTACATACAACACCCTGTGTTCATCACAAGTGCCCTCCTTAATGCCCACCCCCCACCCATCAACCCTGTTTGTTTTCTATCATTAAGAGATTCTTATGGCTTGTTTCCCTCTCTCTTTTTTCCCCTTCCCATATTTTCATCTGTTTTGTTTCTTAAATTTCACATGAGTGAAATCATATGGTATTTGTCTTTATCTGACTTTTTTCATTTAGCATAATACACTCTACATCTATCCATGTAATTGCCAATGGCAAGATTTCATTTTTTTGATGGCTGAGTGATATTCCATTGTGTGTATATATATATATATATATATATGTCTTCTTTATCCATTCATCAGTCGATGGACATTTGGGCTCTCTCCAAAGTATGACTATTGTTGATAATGCTGCTATAAACATTGGCGTACATGTACCCCTTTGAATCTGTATTTTTGTATCCTTTGGGTAAATACCAACTAGTGCAATTGCTGGAGCATAAGGTAGTTCTATTTTTAACTTTTTGAGGAAGCTGCATACTGTTTTCCACACTGGCTGCACCAGTTTGCACTCCCACCAACAGTGCAAGAGGGTTCCCCTTTCTCTACATCCTTGCCAATACCTGTTGTTTTCTGTGTTAATTTTAGCCATCCTGACAGGTACGAGGTGGTATCTCATTGTAGTTTTGATTTGTATTTCCCTGATGATGAATGATTTTGAGCATCCTTTCATGTGTCTATTAGCCATCCAGTTGTCTTCTTTGAGAAACTGTATATTCATTTCTGATAAATTCATTTTTTCTGCCCATTTCTTAACTGGATTATTTGTTTTTTGGGTGTTGCGTTTGATATGTTTTTTATAGATTTTGGATATTAACCCTTTATCAAGCCTATCATTTGCAAATATCTTCTCCCATTCCCTGGGCTGCATTTTAGTTTTGCTCATTGCTTCCTTCACTATGCAGAAGCTTTTTATCCTGAAGTCCCAGTAGTTCGTGTTTGCTTTCGTTTCCCTTGCTGCTGGAGACATGTCTAGTGAGAAGGCGCTCTCCTGCCAAGGTCAAAGGGGTTGCTGCCTGTGTTCTCCTCTAAGATTTTGATGGTTTCCTGTCTCACATTTAGGTCTTTATCCATTGAATTTATTTTCGTGTGTGGTATAAGAAAGTGGTCCAGTTTCATTCTAATGCATGTTGCTGTCCAGTTTTCCCAACACCATTTGTTGAAGAGACTGTCTTTTTTCCACTGGATATTCTTTCCTGCTTTGTTGAAGATTAATTTACCATACAGTTGTGGGTTCATTTTTGGGTTTTCTGTTCCACTGATCTAGACATCTGTTTTTGTGCCAGTACCATACTGTCTTGATGACTATAGTTTTATAGTAGAGCTACATTCTTATCCTAATCACTGGGGGTAGAAACCGAGACTCTGCCTCTTTAACAAGCTGCCCAGATAATAATGCTTGAGAACAGCTACTTCCCATTTGCCCAGTGCAATAGAGTTTGCTCAGTTTTCTCTATTGTCAAATGATGATACTACTTCTTAAGAGGGGAGGCAGTTCTTAAGTTATTACAACAAGTCTTTGGGGTAAGACAGATCTGACTTTAAGTTTCATCTTTTCTGCTTATTCCTTTTCTTGAGCCTCAACTTGCTCCTCTGTGGAATGAGGCTGCTAAATAGGGCTGTTTTAAGAATCAAATAAGGTAATTTGATCCTGGCATATGATAAATATTCAATAAATGGTTATTTTAGTTGACTTATTTTTACTGGGTAAACCTGTTTATGTGGTTGTTTGTTTATTATAACCCTTAAACTGGGATGGGCACCTGGATGGTTCAATTGGTTAAGCATCCAACTTGGGTTCAGGTCATGATCTCATGGTCCATGGGTTCAAGCCCTGCGTTGGGCTCTGTGCTGACAGTGTGGAGCCTGCTTAGGATTCTCTCTCTCTCTCTCTCTCTCTCTCTCTGCCCCTCCTCCACTCATGCTGTCTCTCTCAAAAATAAATAAGTAAATCTTTAAACTGGAGAAATTATAGAATCTACCATCTAGTGCAGGGGTTGACAAGCTTTTTCTGTGAAAAGCCAGACAGTAAATATTTGAGGTTTCATGGACCATGCAGTCTCTGTTGCAACTACAAAGTTCTGCTGTGGTGGTGTGAAAGCAGCCATAAATCATACCTAAATGACCAGTGTTCTAATAAAGCTTTACTTGCACAATCAAGCAGGGCCAGATTTGGCATGTGGCCACAGTTGCTAACCCCTCACCCACGGTGCCATGAGGATTAATAGTAACGAGGCTTATCATGAGCCCAGCACAGTGCCTGGCACAGAGCACTCACCACCAGCCGGCACCCTCACTGTCTTGTATCTGCTGAGGTCCAGGGGAAAGGAAAGGGGCAAGGCTTTTCGGCACAGGTGTCAGCTGCATTCTCGGCCCCAGACCGACGCTAAATGTTCATCTCAGCACCTGGAAACTGGTAAAATGCCATTCCTTGGGGTGGGATTAAGTCTTTGTCCCACGTTTTGCCCCAGGGTGTCCTGCTGTTTTCAGCATCTGTCCCATGGAAATCAGGTTGCCCAGCTGAACCATGATCTGAGAAGTGAGGACACATCTGTCTGCTGGGTCCCATCCACAGAGGCACTTGGCCCTTGCCCAGAGGCTGTATAAGGTGGTTGAGAGAGAGAGAGAGAGAGAGAGAGAGAGTGAGACTGAGCACTGGGGTTTGCATTCTGTCTGCACTTCCTTCTCTAAGCCTCAGATTCATCAGGTACAGGTGTAGAACAGGGATTAAATGAGGTCACATGAAGCCTCAGCCACAGCACAGAACATGGCAGCTACTGAACCCCATTCTGCAAAGGAAGAAAGGGATACTAAGAGGTAAAGGTCACACAGCCCATGAATGGTTTTGGACCAAGGGTCTCTCACTCTGCCCCTCCCCCCAGCTGCTTCCAGCTAGGGCTGGCTCCTTGTGCAGTGACCACAGCTCTCTGAGAGGTTGACATGGCTACTGGGGGTCTTCCAAGCTATTTAACTTTGGTGGGTTAAACAGCACCCTCCCCAAACTCACATCCACTCAGAACCTCAGAACGTGACCTTATCTGGAAATAGGGTCTTTAGAGAAAAAGACAGAGATGGACACACAGAGCCACTGAGAAGATGGCCTCATGAGAACAGAGGCAGAGGTTGGAACAATACTGCCACAAGGCAAGGATTGTCAGGAGCCACCAGGATCTGGAAGAGGCTAGGAGGGACCCTCCCCGGAACCTCTGGAGAGAGCACAGCCTTGCTGACACCTTGATTTGGGACTTCCAGCTTCCAGAACTGAGAAAGAATAAAGTCCTGTTACTGTAAGCCACCAAGTTTGTGCTGATCTGTTACTGCAGCCGTGGGTAACTAAGACGCTGCCCTTGACTCTCAGATGAGGATGGACAGCAGGAGTTGGACTCAGAGCACCTGTGTCCATAAAGGGCGGCCATGATGGGGCAAAGTGCCTGCTTTCTGGAGGCCGGTAAGGTCTCAGCTCCTTCCTGAGTCAGCTCTGGGCTTTGTCTCCTTGTTTGTTCACCAGAGAATATCCCGATCCTGCTGGCTCATGGTGAGGATTAGAAGGGATGGCACGGCAGAACCGGCTGGTGGTAATAACAAAAGGAATCGTAACCATGCGTGTAGGCTGACATGCCTTGGTTAATTTCATCCTCACAACTACCCTGGGTGGTGGGGGTCCCTTATTGTCCTCACCTTATAGGTGAGGAAACTGAGTCACGAGACATTAACCAACTCTCTAGGGCCACATAGGACACAAGCTCTGGCCACCTGACTCCAGAACGTCCCCTACGCCTGCTCCCCACAACCTTATATTACCCTGTGCCCAGAGTCCACACTCCCCTAAGCTGGTTCTCTGGCCTAATTGGAGCCCGGTTCACAGTAATGATCAATTAATATTAATATTTTTACCCTGTCCCCTCCTTCCTCCAGCCCCAGGAGCCATCTGGGTCTCATGTCAGGGGCAGTTGGACCCCAAATGTGATTCTAGGAGCCTTGAGATCACGACTCAGCACGTCACATGGACAATTCCTAAAATTCCTCCTTAGACATCTGTCCCTCTTCCCAAGTCCCAGTCCTGAGACAGCTCTTCTGCTCCCCCTCCCTCTCTCTTTCTCATGCTCACGCCCTTCCTCCTCTCTGTCTCCCCTTCCACCCCCATTTCAGCACCAGCTCAGCGGGACAGTGGACAGTGGGATGGTCTTTAGGACCCACTGCCTTGGAGGGATGGGGGAAGGGACAGTGAATATCCTCAATTTAACACTTCCTCCCTCTGCCCACCTCCCCGCCATCCATCTATACCACTGTGCTCTGCCTCCTCCCCAACTCAACACCATGCACTGTCCATGCTATGGAATCTAGGAGCTCTCAGAAAATATAAAGAGAGTGGGCTGCCTGGGTGGCTCAGTCGGTTGAGCGTCTCGTTTCAGCTCAGGTCATGATCTCACGATTCGTGGATTGGAGCCCTGAGTCACGCTCTGCGCTGACAGGTAGCTCAGAGCCTGGAGCCTGTCTTCAGATTTTGTGTCTCCCTCTCTCCCTGACCCTCCCCTGCTCACAGTGTCTCTCTCTCAAAAATAAATAAAACATTAAAAAATTTAAAAAGAAAAAAAAAAAGGAAAGGAGAAACAGATGCTGCTCCAAGAGGCTAGGCCAGGTAGGGAGAAGATGTGCAGTAGACCTATAGCTGTGAGGCTGTGATGCAACATTTCTTCGCCCTGACTGATTTCTTGGTCCTTCCCTTGCCTTCGTCCTCATTTATCTCATACGAATTACGAATTACCTCAAAGAGTGTTAAGGAGGCCATTCATTTCAAGATGAGAATCAGCTGTAGGTAATGCCCTTCCTCGTGGATTCTTCAGCAAAATGGGGGAGTCGTGATGGGCAGAGAGGAGGCTTATGGAATGGATGTGTTAGGGGGGTAGGTGATTGAAGGGGATGGCAAGTTACCCCTGATCCTGGAGAACCCAGGATCGGGACTTTCCCACAGGTGACAAAGCACTCATTCGGGCTTCTGCGAGTGGGCAACCTTCTGAGATCCAAGCTGGAAGGAGGTGGCTTCGGGGAAGTCCACAGATCACAAGAGGCCAGGGCTCCAGGTTATAGGTGGGAGACAGGCAGAGAGACAGCAGCTTTCCAAACCTTTGACTTGGAGGTAAGGAAGAAGACAAACACCGGGCAGCAGAACCAAGGTACTGGGGGTAGAAGGAACAAGCAGATGGAACTGGCTTCATTAAAGCAAGAATATCTCCTCCCCTGGATCATTGTCTGTACATGAAATGCCTTAGGATCTGTATCCTTTAAAATCTAGCCATTCACCCTGGCAATGTGGCCTAAAGACACCTCCGGGTGCAGGAAAAGATGGAGCTTAGAGAATGCTCATTATAGGGCTGTTTGTGGTCGGGGAAATGGAAAACAACTTAAGTGCCTGGGGGTTGGTGGAGTGATTCATGATAGAGCCACAAATAGAAGACTACCCAGCCTCCAACACTGCTGCTGGGGAAGGACATCCAAGGATGTGCGGAAATGCTCACAAATTGTTCAGTGAAAAGAACAGGTAATAAAATGTGGGACCCTGACTTTATATTACAAAGACCAGACCTGTATAATGATGGATATATATGTATGTAATAGTGTGTGGTTGTATTAACATTTTTAACTACTAACATAGTAGTAAACATTTTTCCAGTTTTTTTTTAAAGATATGTGTATTCATTATATATTGCAAGTTTGTACCCTTAACAACTCTTTGAAAAAATGTTTAATGTTTTATTTATTTTTGAGAGGGGGGGGCAGAGAGGGAGACACAGAATCTGAAGCAGGTTCCAAGTTATGAGCTGTCAGCACAGAGCCCAATGCAGGGCTAGAATCCACGAACCGTGAGATCACGACCTGAGCAAAGAACAAGAGTCAGACGCTTAACCGACTGAGCTACCCAGGCACCCCTGGGCCCTTAACAGCTCTTAAACAATATCAATTATATCCTCTGGTAACAACCATTTTACTCTGTTTTCAACAAGTTTGAGTTTTTAGATTCTACATATAAGTGATCATCATACAGTACTTGTCTTTCTCTCTCTGACTTTTCTCACTTAGCATAATGTGCTCAAGGTCCGTCCCTGCTGTCACAAAGGATGTCCTCCTTCGTCGTGGCTGAATAATATTCCATTGCACATACACGACATTCCTTTTTTATCCGTTCACCCATTGATAGGTGTTTAGATTTTTTCTTATCTTTGCTGTTGTGAAATATATGTAAGTATGTGTATAAATGATATGATGCATAAAAAACCATGTGTTACCCTATATGTGCACACCACATATATAATATATATAATCATGTAAATTACCATATATATGAAGAATTTACACCAAAATGCTAATAGCAATATACATGCTAATACATATATATAGAAGCATACACATGCATACATGTTGTTATGGATTGAATCTTTATGTTCTCCCTGAATTCATAAGTTGAGGCCCTAATGACCAGGGTGGCTAATGTGGAGAGAAAGCCTTTGAGGAACTGACTGAGGTTAAATTGAGTCATAAGGCTGGGGCCCTGTTCTGATGGGATTGGTGTCCTTATGAGAAGAGACACCGGAGAGCTCTCAGCCTGTGTGTGTGCAAAGAAAAGACGTGTGATCACACAGGGAGAAGGTGGTCATGTACAAGCCTGGAGGAGGGCTCTCACTAGAAACTGACGCCGCCAGACCTTGAACTGGGATTTCTGGCCTCCAGCACTGTGAGAAAGCAAATGTCTGTTGCCTAAGCCTCAGCCTCTGGTATTTTGTTAGGGCAGCCCGAGTGAATGGATATACATGCATATGGAGACACATATAGGCATATGTATGTAGTGTGTTCCCATATATATGGTAGTAAACACAGTTTTAAAATATATTTTATATGTATTGCCATAAATACAATTCTAATTATAAATATGAAGCAGGAAGAATGTCCATCAAAATGTGGATAGTGGTTCTCTCTGGGCAGTGGAGTCACAGATGACTTTATTTTGCTCATTTTTGCTTATGTGTTACCTGCATTTTCTACAACAAACTTGTCTTCATATTACTATGACTTACATTACTCAGTGTTCTTGAAAGATAATGATTAAGAGTATTGATGTAAAATAATTATTATAAAATGATTTTCTGCCAAACGTTGGCCATGGTCGTGAGGCTGGGCAGGGACAAATGGCTGGAGTCAAGAAGAGCAGAGACTCCGGAGCTGGGACCAGGCAGGGACTGTCAAGGCCACATACATAACCTCGGGCAGGTTCAGTGAGCCAAGAGAGCCTCCTCTTGCTCTTAACAGGGTTCACATGGAAAACGTGTCTTCCAGTTTCCAAAGGGCTGGCTCATAAGCCTGTATGTGCGCCTTCATGGAGTGTCAAGGACTCTGGGGCAGGGCTGCCCCCTGAAATGGGGACAAGGGCTATCCTAAGGGAATTCTTAAAAACCAGTGTGGCCTTGGGGTCTTGACGCCTACGTTTCGTGTCCCTGCGCAGGTCAGCTGGACATCATCTCCATGGCAGAGACAACCATGATGCCGGAGGAGATCGAGCTGGAGATGGCAAAGATTCAGCGTCTCCGGGAAGTCTTGGTCCGACGGGAGTCCGAGCTCAGGTTTATGTGAGTCCCTCGGGGAGGCGGCCGAGGAAAGGAAGGGGTGTGGAGGGGAGGACACCTGGAGAAACTATCTTTTGCTGTTTATTACTGTGGGCTGGGCGCTGGGATAGAGGCATTATGGACATCTAAAAAGTCTTATTTGATTCTCACTAATTTGATTCTCACTAGAGAAGCCAGCTGCCAGTCTTCCATTTTAAATAAGACCCCAAAGTTGAGATGGAATTCAAGCTAGTCTGACTCCAAAGCCCAAGCTCCTTGTATGTTTCCTTGTGAGAAGAGGAAAAGGATGATAGAGACAGACAGACAGACAGACAGAGAGGGGACCCAGAGGTGGTGCCTGTGCCCATGTCGTTAAGAGTGCACACTTTGGGTTCAGACAGTTCTGAGATCCAAAAAGGCTGAGCGAGCTGGGACAGCTTCTCTCTGGGCTTCATTGCTCTGATGTGTGAGATGCGGGGAGATAATTAGACCCCTCTCCTGGGGTCACTGGCAACCCTGGAGTCACATGATTTCACTGTGAGGTATGCATTCTTCCCGTTCTTTCACTGACTTCACTGAGGCCTGTTAGAGGATTATCCCAACTTGCAGATGAGCAAGACTGAGGCTCAGTGAGGTTAACCTGCTCATGGCCTCCTAGGTAGTAAAGAGCAAGCAGGATCCAGGTCCAGCCCTTCCTGCCTTCAAAACCCATATTCTCCTGATATGACCTCTGCACGGACTGCATAATGTGATGTTCTCTGTCACCCCACGAGACGGACCGCCGGAGTAACAGCTGCCATTTACTCAGCTCTCTGCGTGGGCCAGCCCCTGTGCTGAAGGCTTCACATGCACGAGAAGCCCGTATGCCTTCTCACAGGAGCCCTTAGAGGAAAGTTCTAGAACATCCCCCCCCCCCCTACAAATAAGAAACCTCTTTCCTTTGATCTGGGAATAAGCTAAACCAGTACAGGAGTGTTGAGAAACAATCCCTCCCCCATGATATTTTTGGGGGGTTTCGTTTTTCAGAAGAACTTGAGGAAGGACTGGTTGTGTGGGAGAAGTTTGGGTGATTCCAACCGCTGAGGTAGCCAGGACTGGACACGAGTCTGAGGTGCTGGTGGGGAACCCACGACGAGCGGCAGGAAGTTCTGTGTCTTTGACGGACGCGGGAGACCCCTGAACTACATGTAGATTCTTGGGGCTCGCGCACAGACCAGCGATTACTGGATTCGAGAAACAGATATAGTCACCCCACAGAAGCGAGCAGACAGCAGGAATCCAAGTCCAGGCTCTGGGGAAAGCTGAAGACGGCATGCTGCTGCTTCTCGCGGATGGAGTTAGGTGAGGGAGAAGCCAGCTCTCAACCTTCTGGCGAACAAGTATGGAAGGATTGAGAATTCAGGGGCAACGGGAGGATGTGAGATGCCACGGTCTATAAAGTCTATAGGCGTACCTTAGATGTGCTGTGGGTTCAGTTCCAGACCCCCTGCAGTAAAGCAAATATGGCTGTAAAGGGAGTAGGAAGAAGTTTTTGGCTTCCCAGTGCATATGAAAGTTATGGCTACACTATACTGTTGTTTATTAAGTGTGCAATGGTGTTACGGCCCAAAAAACCTCACAACAATGTGCATGCCTTAGGTTAAAAAACTACTTTTTTTGCCAAAAAATGCTAGCCATTGTCTGGGCCTTCAGAGAGTCGTAAGCTTTTTGCTAGTAGACGGTCTTGCCTCAATGTTGACGGCTGCCGGCAGATCTGGGTGGTGGCTGCTGAACGTGGGGGTGGTTCTGGCGGTTTCTTAAAATAAAACAACAATTGGGGTGCCTGGGTGGCTCAGCTGGTTAAGTATCTGACTCACGATCATGAGTTTGCAGGCTCTGTGCCGTCAGCACCGAGCCCGCTTGGGATCCTCTATCTCCCTCTCTCTCTGCCCTTCCCCTGCTTGAGCTCTCTCCCTCTCTTTCTCTTTCTCAAAAAGAAACATTTAAAAAATATTAAAAATAAATAAAGAAAGTAAAACAACAATGAGATGTGCGGCGTGGATGGATTCCTCCTTTCAGGAACAATTTCTCTGCAGCGCGGTGCTCTTGCTAGCATTTCCCCCGCAGCAGACCTTCTCTCGGATGTGGAGCCCATCCTCTCCAACCCACTGCTCTGTCCACGAAGTGTATGGCATATTCTAAATCCTTTGTTGTCGTTCTGACCGCCTGCCCGGCATCCTCACCAGGAGTAGGTTCCATCTCAAGAAACCACTTTCCTTGCTCCTCCATGAGCAGCAACTCCTAACCTGTTAAAGTTTTATCAAGAGCCTGGGGCAATTCAGGCCCAGCTCCAGGCTCTGCCTCGATGCTAGGTTTCTTGCTACTTCTACCACATCTGCAGGGAGCTCCTGCACCAGAGTCTTGAACCTTCAATTTGTAAAAAATACAGTATCGGCAAAGCATCATAAACGGAAACGGTAAAACGAGGTGTGTCCGTACTACTGTGTATGTGCTATTTGAAAGTCTTTCTTCCTCTGTTTTATTTTAAATCCCAATTCATAAAAATGATGTATGTTCTGAGTAATTGTTCTTTTTATAAATATTTTTCAGTGTTTATTTTTGAGAGAGACAGAGTGTGAACAGGAGAGGGACAGAGAGAGGGAGGGAGACAGAATCTGAAGCAGGCTCCAGGCTCCGGGCTGTCAGCACAGAGCTCCATGCGGGGCTTGAACCCACAGGATCCTGCCCTGAGCCAGAATGCTTAACTGACTGAACCACCCAGGTACCCCAGTAATGGTTTTTATTCTGATGGACAGTTTTATGACTATTCTTCTATTACTTAATATATAACCTTTAATTAGGATGTTCTACCCACCAGAATTAAATTAGCACCCTGGTCTTGCTTTCACATCTTTTTTCTATTTTTATACTTCCAGTTTTTACTTCTTTATGTTCACAGTAAGGATCATGAGTATATTTGGTTCTAAAGCTATAATTAAGTGTCTGTTCTCATATACAGAGTTTTTAACTTTAAAAGCACATGAATGGGCCTCATATTCTTATGGAGCCCGCATACTACAGAATTAAATTTGATTTTCTCCTGTTTAAAAAAATCCCCCACATGACTGACACTTATAATATCCTCCTGTTTTGAAAGAAAGAAGACAGAAAACATGTGAGTTCTAGAAAGTACCGAATAGCTCCCTCAGCCCGCAGGTGCTCAAGAGGGCCCAGAGGTTGCTTTTGCTGCTTACAGGAGCACCGAGTGACCTTCGCATCAGGTACATGCACGCGTACACACACACACACAGTATCCCAGCATCTGGCACACGCCAGACATACAGTATAGTGCCCAATGACGAGAACAGCTCACATTTAAGCTCTAGCTCTGGGCCAAGCACTGCACGAAGCTCCTGACTTGTGACCTCACCAAATTTCCCCATCACGCCCGCTTACGGACAAATGTCCACCGTAGATGCTTAAAGCAGCTATGCTCACCCAATGCATCAGTAGATACTTGAATGAATCATGTTATTCAAAGGCTATGGAAGGATGCCAGCGTAGTCAGGACATCAGAGGGGCTCGGTGACATTCCCCAGGGGAGGGGCCGGCTTCCAGGCCCCCGGGGAGTCTTGCTCGCAGCCTGCAGACACTGGTGGATGAGGCTGACGGCTCCCCCCAGGCCCAGCCTGACATAGGACATAACCCTGCCCGGAGGCGCACCCACCTTGTCAATCTCAGAGGCACATGATGGACCCAGGATGGACAGGAGAGAGAGCAGTACCCATTCTGACCTGAACAATCACCTCATCCATCAGTCTGTAGCCTCCCAGACTAGCAGGCCACGCATGGGCCATTCTCGTATTCCGTGTCCTGGCTATTTCTCAAAGCCAGGCCCTTACATAGCTACAGGGGCCCTATTCTTGTGTCCTTTTTATTTTTCTTAAGGTTATTTATTTTGAGAGCCATCTGTGAATGGGGGAGGGGCAGTGAGAGACTCCCACGCACTGTCAGTGCAGAGCCTGACATGGGGCTCGAACCCACGAACTACGAGATCATGACCTGAGATGAAATAAAGAGTCAGATGCTTAACTGACTGAGCCACCCAGGCGCCCTTCTTATGTCCCTTTCAGAGAAGAGAAAAACAGAGGTGAAAAATTTTGCCCAAGCTTGCATTAGCTATTAAGTAGCCACGCTAGGATGCATTGATTCCTGAGTACTGATTGAGTGAATGAGGAAACTAACGAAGGAAGGAAATGCTTTATAGAGTATGTACCACGAGGGTAGAAATCTTACTTTGCTCACCATTCTGTATACTTCCCAGTGCACTCATTCAGCCAGTTAATATTTGTTGAATGTTCAAAAGTTTATTGCATTTCAATATTCTTCCACACTCCATCCTTACCCCAACAATGTCCCTACACACACACACACACACACACACACACACACACACACACACACACGGGCCCTTGTTACAGGAAAATAGGGAAACAGAATTATTTGGACCTAACTAAGCATTTGCAGGGACAGGTGGGGAAGCTCTGAGTGACAGGAGTGTGACAGTCATGGACTGAAACAGTCCCAATGATTGTGGCTGTAATAACCAGGATGAGATTGGTTTTGTCACACCTGCTCCAAAGTAATCACATTGATGCCCATCAGCTCCAGGGGAGACCGTGGGAGTCAGACCGCATTTCATGGCTGAAGGTGTCTTCTCACTTTTACTATCTCCTGCTACATTGACTGTTCTAAGAAACAGCCCAATGGCTGCTGCCCCCAACACCCCCAACGTTTAGCATTTTTCTTTCCATGTTCTTGTCTTGCTGGTTCAACAATCCTCTCACCAGGATGGTGAGGGAGTAGGAGAGGGAGAGTTACCCAATCCCTGGGGAATGAGCATGGATTCATGAGAAGTGGACTCCAGGGTCTTCCTGGCTCTCCCGTGTCCCTGGTCTGTGACCATGGGCACATAACAGAGCACAAAAGAACTGCTGCTTACTTTGTATTTCCTTTCTTCCTTTCCCAGCACTTCTAGAATGCAAATTCAAACTCCTGATTGGACTCCCACAATCCCACAACCTCACAGTCCCACACTGTGTTTTGTCTTGCTCTGGCATCTCGAATTAACTGTGGTAGAAATAGAAAGGATTCTGCCCAGTAAACAGGACTCGGGACTTTTCCAAACTCTTTCTCTGCAGATAAGTGATTTGTTTGGAACCTAGAATGAGGAGCTCTACCCTAGGCAGTAAGGTTTGCAAGTCAACCTGCTAGGAATTTGCTATAGTGCCCCTAACAGCTCTCAGGGACCAAGCCGTCAACATTTACGAAAGCCTTCCTGTGGACCAGCCCCGAGCACACACTGTCTCATAAGCTATGAAGTGTGCTTGCTAAGGGAAAGATGAATCAGGAGCAGCCCCCTGTTCACCTTGACTAAGGCCCACAAATCAGATTCAGGGATGGGCTGTGAGTGACCCTGGCGGGCACAGTGTTCCCTCTCTCACTGTCTTCCTTAGCTTGTCCTCTGGTTTGTAGGTTGCTCCATGGTCACTGAAGATCCCCCTCTTGAAGTTTGGTGATTTTATGAGCTTTTGAATGAGTCAATAAACCCCTCAGGATCAGGCAAATGCCTCTGTAAATACGTGGCAAATGTCCCAGAGATAAAGCTTCAAGTCTGCTTTGTTCTCTCCTCCATCCTCTGCGCCGCCCATCTCCCGTCCCTCCCGCTGCTGCCCCGTGTCCACACCACTCCCTGTCCTGTCCTACGGAGGCTGCCGACAACCTCAGACTCATTTTCTCACCTTTAATTCCAAGCACTGAATCACGTCATTAGCTTCGCAGATTCTGCAGCCTGCGCCTGCCCGCCTCAGCATTTTTGCGTCCTCTGGACAATCCTGGCCCTGCTGTTTATCTGGGTTTCAGATAATTAAGAATATTCCGCTTCTGAGCAGGGGCAGGCGGTGGTTATCTTCATTTTACACGCGCTTGCTGGATTTTCATAAAAGGGATAGCGTGCTCGCTCCATCTCTCAGCCTGCTCTGGGCAGTGGCGGCTTTTCATGAGGGAGACTCAGAACTGCACCAGGCAGGGGAGGCAGGGGTGTGGAGGATGGAGATCAGGAGCAGAGCCTTTGTGTGTCAGGATTTCCAGAGCCTGGGCTTGGACCCCAGACACTTCATTTTATTAAGAAGTACCCAGGGGCGCCTGTGTAGCTCAGTAGGTTAAGCATCTGACTTTGGCTCACGATCTTGCAATTTGTGAGTTTGAGCCCCGCATCAGGCTCTGTGCTGACAGCTTAGAGCCTGGAGCCTGCTTCAGATTCTGTTGTCTCTCTGTCTCTCCCAAAAAAGAATAAAATAAATAAACCTTAAAAAATTATTAATAGGTACTCAGCATGGTGAAGAGGTCAAGCCCCCGAATCTGGCAGACGTTCAGGTCGGGAGGGTAGAAAGTGCATGAGTTGTAAAGAACCAGCTTTTTGAATACTTGCTCTGCTGGATAGTGTTCAAAAGAGTTGACGTGCCTTGATTCACTTAATCCTCACCACGACTATATAGATACATAACATCCTCCCTCCCCTGCTATTTCCATCTTACAGACGAGGAAACTGATGCACAGAGAGCTCAAGGAACTTACCTAGGGTTGCACAGTGTCCATTCATAGCAGATAATGGTATCTTCCGGTTTCCCTCTCAACCATCATGCTATGGGGCTGTCAACCGACTTTGAACCCCAGCTCTACCTTTTACCAACTGTGTGGCCGGGAGCAAAATTTTTAGCCCTGTTCCAGCCTCAGTTTCCCCCTCTGTACAGTAAGGGCATTGATGTTTCCTTGGTAGCACTGTAGCGAGGATGTGTGTGAAAATGGGGGCTCTTTCTAGGGAAGAAACAAATCAGAATCCCCTTCCTCCTTTTCACGGTTGGCACTGCAGGCTGAGGGAGAGCAAGGGACAGGGCTGCTTCGTCATCGCTCCCCTCCCCGAGAAGCTCTCCATCATTAAGACCGACTCTACCCTGGGGCCTTGACTTTGTTATTACTATTGTTATTTTTAAAAATGTTTTCTACACCTTCATTTTTTTTTTTTACTTTAATGAGCTGATAATTCTGAAGTCTATTAGGAGAAGCTTCAAGCCAAGGGCAAAATGAAACATGTGAGTTTATGTAACTTAACATATCTTAGCCACGTTTGGGAGTCCTGTGTCACACTGGCTACACTTTGGGTTTTAAATAGCTTTTCCTAAGAACAGGTCACTGTTGCCAGAGCCACCTTACATATCAGGTGGGAAGAGATGGCTTCAGAGGCAGAGGATGTGAAAAGCAATTTGTCTTGGACAAAGAGTACAGGAAATTGAGGAGGGGGGAGGGAAGGACAAAGGGGGTCGGGAAGGATGGAGAACAGAGGATGGAGGAGAACATTCCAGGCTAGACCTCTGAGTGCAAGAACCCTCCTGAGTTTCTTTTTTTTAATTTTTCTTTTAAACATTTATTTTTGAGAGACAGAGACAGACAGATCATGAGCAGAGAGGGGCAGAGAGAGAGACACACACAGAATCAGAAGCAGGCTCCAGGCTCTGAACTGTCAGCACAGAGCCTGACGCAGGGCTTGAACCCACAAACTGTGAGATCATGACCTGAGCCGAAGTCAGATGCTCAACCGACTGAGCCACCAGGCACCCTGTCCCTCCTGAGTTGCTAAGTGTGCTGGGAGGTGGGGGTGAGGGTAGGAATCTGGGCTGATCAAATGGGGGAAGCTATGTGGCCCCCACTCGACAAGTTTCTGCTCTTTTGGAAAGGACATTGTTCTGTCTGGGAGCTCAGACTCCCTTACCATCAGGGACTTCATTCTCTTAGCTCCAAGGATCTCCCCTGAACCTCCTGGGTTCTGGTGAGCTGGGAGGGAGATCACCAAATTAGGCTTTTATGGTGGTTAATTTTACGTGTCAGCTTGACTGGGCCGTGGGTGGCCAGACACTGGGTCATACACTATTCTGGGGGAGTCTGTGAGGGTGCTTCTGGGTGAGATTAGCATTCAGATCAGTAGACAGAGTAAGGCAGATTGCTTTTCCCAATGTGGGTGGGCCTCCTCCAATCCGCTGAAGGCCTAAATAGAACAAAAAGGCTGAGTAAGACGGAACTTTGCCTGCCTTACTGATGAGCTAGGATATTGATCTTTTTCTCCCTGTGGACTTGAACTCAAACATCGCCTTTTCTTGAGGCTTAAGCCCGCTGGCTTTTGGACTGGGAGCTATCCCATTGGCTCTCCTGTGTCTTCAGCTTGCCGATGATAGATCCCAGGACTGTTCAGCCTCCACAATCATGTGAGTCATTTCCTTATAATTAATAGACAGATCGATCAATCTATCAAATCTCCTACTGCTTCTGTTTCATGGGTGAATCCTGACTAATACAACCTTGTTTATTCTCGGAAACTTCCATTTGGTTGCTTTATCTAGCTAAAAAAGACGTAGGAAGTTGGATACTGATTTTTTTTTTTCTCAAGTAGACTCCATACCCAGTGTGGGGCTTAAACTCACAATCCTGAGATCAAGACCTAAGCTGAGATCAAGAGTTGGACACTTAACCCACTGAGCTACCCAGGTGCCCTGAGACTAAAATAAAGGGATACTGGCTCTAGCACTTTGGAAAACAGCCCGGCATTACCTAGTAAAAATGAGCATGTACTTAACTCTGCAGTAACCAGCAGTTTCTTGCCTCGGTATACCCTAAGGTTGCTTTGTGTAACAGACGCTTAGCTGACTGAGCCACCCAAACGCCCCTCATGCGGCTATTTCTATTTAAATTCATTAAAGTAAAATAAAAAGTACCCTTCTTTGGTAACTCTACATCATTTCAAGCGCTCATTAGTCAATGGTGGCTAAAGACTGTCCTATTGGGAAGCACACACGTTTTTGTAGAACATTTCCATCAACACAGCACGGCCCTAAAGAAACTCTCACGTGTGCGTGCCAGGAGGCATATTCCAGAACGTGCTCATCAGCCTTGTTTGTAAAAGCAACAAACTGGAAATACATCAAATGCTTACTGGCAGTGGGAAAGGACCTATCAGGTACAGCCTAATCACACCAGGGAACACTACAGAGCAGTGAAAAATGAACACGCCCCAGGCATGGACCCACATGCAGCTCAAAAACAAGACCTTTGATCCTGCACACCGAGAAAACCGATTTGAGGATTAACACAACAATCTGCACAACCCGAGCCACTGAACTCAGCAGGTGCGGGGCGCAGAGAGGTGACCTGGGGGAGAGAGAAGGCGCGGAGGGCAGGGCGCCGTCTGTGCTTGTGGACAGAGGATGGAGACGGGGGAAGAAAAGCACCCCCCAAAGCAGTGGGGACAAAG
>NC_043707.1:11692202-11735931 GCF_006229205.1 Suricata suricatta
GGAGGACTCCTGGGAGAGGCTGTGTGTTTCCCCCCAGGCAAAGGTCCCAGCGGACCCGGAGAACCACCTCAGTCGCTGGTGCCGGAACAGGGCCGTTAAGGGGGAAGCCTGGTGCCAGACGTGCGTCGTGATTTTCCATGATCCCGGAACCGCTGCTGCCACAGGGTCGCGAGAACTTTATCTGGGGCGGGCTGGCTCCCAGCCGCAGTCTCTGGGCATCGCAGCAGCAGGGAGGCAAAGTTTCCTGGGTGCGGCTGGCACCAGGCCATGGCTCCGCGAGACCCTCCTGTGGAGGGCAGGACGGGTCACAGACGCAGCTCCTCGGAAGTGAGGGGTCGGGAAACGCAGCCGCATCTGAGATAAAACAGGAGGGAGGTGCCGCCTGGCAACCTGATGCCTTGTTCGCGGGCAGTGTAAAAGCGAGAAGCGGATGGAAACCGGACACAATAGGGGGGGGTCCAACTACTGAGTTGGGTGAACAGAGCTTCGATAGAGTGCCGCCATTTTCACTTCTCCTGCGCATGCGCATATACACTTACAGGCGCCAGAAGAATCCACCCAGGAGGCTCAGCAGCGCCATCTAGTGGAGAGCGGAGCCATTACATTAAGCCCCGCCCAACTGGGGCAACCTCTCTTCAGGACCACATGGGTCTCTGCCTTTTTAGTTTACAGACTATAAAGTGCTTCATAGTTTGACTTCTAGGGGAAAACAATATAATTTCAGTCGTATTTCAGTCTGTTCACTGGTCCATCTATTCAATTTTTTCCTTTTTTGGGTTTCTTTTCTTTTTCTTGAATATAGAATGAGAAAAAATTTATTTTTACTTTCAATTGTTATTAAAATTACTTTTCTTTATTTTTTCTACTATATTTTTTACTTTTTTGTAAATTTTTAAAATGCCATTTTACTTCCATCATTTTATTTTCTTCTATTGTATTGTATTCATTTCTTCAAATTTTCTGTTTTCCTTTCTTTTTCTTTATCTTTTCCCCCTTTTTCTATAATCTGTCAAACTCTTTTCAACACCCAGACCAAAATACACCTAGGAACAAGCATCATTTATTTGATTTGTGTGTGTGTGTGTGTGTGATGTTTTTAATTTTTTTACCTAAATAATTTCTTTTCCTCCCTCAAGATGATGAAACAAAGGAATTCACCCCAAAAGAAAGAGCAGGAAGAAACGACAGCCAGGGACTTAATCAACACAGATACAAGCAAGATATCTGAACCAGAATTTAGAATCATGATAATAGGCATACTAGCTGGGGTCAAAAATAGATTAGAATCCCTTTCTGTGAAGATAAAAGAAGTAAAAGCTAGTCAGGATGAAATAAAAATTGCTATAACTGAGGTGCAATCTCAAATGGATGGCACAGCAGCAAGATGGATGAGGGAAAGCAAGAAATCAGTGATATAGAGGACAAACTTATAGAGAATAGTGAAGCAGAAAAAAGAGGGAGACTAAGGCAAAAGAGCATGATTTAAGAATTAGAGAAATCAGTGACTCATTAAAAAGGAACAATATCAGAATCATAGGGGTCCTAGAAGATGAAGAGAGAGATAAAGGGGTAGAAGGGTTATGTGAGCAAATCATAGCAGAAAAGTTTCCTAACCTGGGGAAAGACACAGACATCAAAACCCAGGAAGCACAGAGGCCTCCCATTAGATTTGACAAAAACTGATCATCAACAAAGCATATCATAGTCAAATTTACAAAAATACTCAGGCAAGGAAAGAATCATGAAAGCAGCAGGGGGAAAAGAAAAAAAGTCCTTAGCATACAAGTGAAGACAGATCAGGTTTGCAGGAGACCTATCCGCAGAAACACAGCAGGCCAGAGAAAGGAGTGGCAGGGTATATTCAATGTACTGAATCAGAAAAATATGCAGCCAAGAACTCTTTATCCAGCAAGGCTGTCATTCAAAATAGAAGGAGACGTTCGTTAAAAGGTTCCCAGACAAGCAAAAATTAAAGGCATTCACAACCACTAAACCATCCCTGCAAGAAATTTTCAGGGGGACTCTGTGAGGGGAGAAAAGACCAAAAAAAAAAAAAAAAAAAAAGACCAAAAGCAACAAAGACCAGAAAGGACCAGAGACACCACCAGAAATTCCAACTCTACAAGAAACCGAATGGCAATAAATTCATATCTTTCAGTACTCTCTCTGAACATCAATGGACTAAATGGTCCAATCAAAAGACACAAGGGAACAGAATGGATAAGAAAATAAGATCCATCTATATGCTGTTTACAAGAGACCCACTTAGGCCTAGAAACACCTTCAGATTGAAAGTAAGGGATGGAGAATCATCTATCATGTCTTTTGTTTTTACTTTTTTGACACATGTGAACTTTATCATGGTATAATGATGAGGTAGATGAAACCAACTTCGACAAAAGAAAGCCGGGGTAGCCGTACTTATATCAGACAATCTAGACTTTACAGTAAAGCCTGTAACAAGAAATGAGGAAAGGAATTATAGCATAACTAAGGAGTCTATCCACCAAGAAAACCTAGCAATTGTAAACATTTATGCTCCCAGCGTGAGAGCACCCAAATATATAAATCAATCACAAAAAGAAATGCATTGATGATAATACCATCATAGTAGGGGACTTCACCACCCTACTTACAGCAATGGACAGATCATCTAAACAGAAAATCAACAAGAAAACAATGGCTTTGAATGACACACTGGACCAGATGGACTTAATAGATATATTAGGAATATTTTATTCTAAAGCAGTGGAATCTACATTCTTCTCCAGTGCACATGGAACATTCTCCAGAATCGATCACATACTGGAACACAAATCAGCCCTCAACATGTACACAGAGATCGAGATCATACTGTGCATATTTTTAGACCTAAACACTATGAAACTTGAAATCAACCACAAGAAAAACTTTGGAAACGTAACAAATACTTGGAGATTAGAAAACATCCTACTAAAGAATATGAATGGGCTAACCAAGAAGTTACAGAGGAAATTAAAAAGTACATGGAAGCCAATGAAAATGATAACACCATAGCCCAAAGCCTCTGGGACACAGCAAAGGCAGTCATAAGAGCAAAGTATATAGCTATTCAGGCCTTCCTAAAGAAGGAAGAAAGGTCTTAGATATACAACCTAAACCTTACACCATAAAGATCTGGAAAAAGAACAGCAAATAAAACCCCAAACCAGCAGAAGACAGGAAATAATAAAGATTAGAGCAGAAACCAAGGCTATCAAAACCAAACAACAACAACAACAACAACAACAACAAAACAGTAGAACAGATCAATGAAACCATAAGATGGTTCTTTGAAAGAACTAACAAAATTGATAAACCACTAGCCAGTTTGATCAAAGGACCCAAATGAACAAAAGCAAAAATGAAAGAGATCACAACCAACACAGCAGAAATAAAAACAATAATAAGAGAATATTATGAGCAATTGTACACCAACAAAATGGGCAATCTGGAAGAAATGGACAAATCCCTCGAAATATATAAACTACCAAAACTGAAACAGGAAGAAATAGAAACTTTGAGCAGACCCATAACCAGTAAAGAAATTGAATTAGTAATAAAAAATCTCCCAAAACACAAGAGTCCAGGGCCAGATGACTTCCCAGGGGAATTCAACCAAACATTTAAGGAAGAGTTAACACCTATTGAAGCTGTTCCAAAAGAAATAGAAATGGAAGGAAAACCTCCAAACTCTTTCTATGAAGCCATTGATTTTTGATTCCAAAACCAGACAAAGACTCCACTAAAAAGAACTATAGACTAAATCACCCTGATGAACATGGATGCAAAAATCCTCAACAAGATACTAGCCAACTGTATCCAACAATACATTAAAAAAATTATTTACCATGACCAAGACCAAGTGGGATTTATATCTGGGATGCAGGGCTGGTTCAAGAGATGCAAAACAATCAGTTTGATTCACCACAGTAATAAAAGAAAGGCCACATGATCCTCTCAATAGATGCAGAGAAAACATAGGACAAAACACAGCATCCTTTCTTGATAAAAACCTTCAAGAAACTAGGGATATAAGGCTCATACCTCAAGATTATAAAAGCCACATATAAAAGGCCCAATGCTAATATCAACCTCAATGGGGAAAAACTGAGAGCTTTCCCCCTAATGTCAGGAACAAGACAGGGATATCCATTCTGGCCACTGTTATTCAACATAGCCTCAGCTATCAGACAACACAAGGAAATAAAAGGGATCCAAGTCAGCCAGGAAGAGGTCAAACTGTCACTCTTCACAGATGACATGATACTCTATATGGAAAACCCAAAAGATTCCACCAAAATACTTCTAGAACTGATCCATAAATTCAGCAAAGTGACAGAATATAAAATCAATGCACAGAAACTGGTTGCATTCCTATACACCAACAATGAAGTAACAGAAAGAGAAATTAAGGAATCAATTCCATTTACAATTGCACCCAAACCCATAAAATACCTAGAAATAAATCTAACCAAAGAGGTGAAACATCTATACACTGAAAACTATGGAAAGCTTATGAAAGAAATTGAAGAAGACAAAAAAAAAAAAAAAAAAAAAAAAAAAAAGGAAAAATGTTCCATGCTCCTGCATAGGAAGAACAAATTTGTTAAAATGTCAATTCTACCCAAAGCAATCTACATATTCAATGCAATACCTATTGAAATAACACCAGCATTCTTCACAGAGCTAGAAGAAACAATCCTACAATTTGTAGGGAACCAGAGAAGACCCCAAATAACCGAAGCACTCTTGAAAAAGAAAAACAAAGCAGGAGGCCTCACAATCCCGGACTTCAAGCTGTATTACAAAGCTGTAATCATCAAGACAGTATGGTACTGGCATAAGAACAGACACTCAGATCAATGGAACAGAAAAGAGAACCCAGAAATGGAACCACAATGTATGGCCAACTCATCTTTGACAAAGCAGGAAAGAATATCCAATGGAATAAAGACAGTCTCTTCAGCAGGTGCTGCTGGGAAAACTGGACAGAGACATGCAGAAAAATGAACCTGGACCACTTTCTTACACCATACACAAAATGAATTCAAAATAGATGAAAGACCTAAATGTAAGACAGGAAGCCATCAGAATCCTAGAGGAGAAAGCAGGCAAAAACTTTGACCTTGGCTGCAGCAACTTCTTACTCAACAGGTCTCTGGAGGCAAGGGAATCAAAAGCAAACATGAACTATTGCGACCTCATAAAAATAAAAAGCTTCTTCACAGTGGAGGAAACAATCAGCAAAACTAAAAGGCAACCAATGGAATGGGAGAAGATATTTACAAACGACATTTCAGAGAAGGGATTAGTATCCAAAATCTATAAAGAACTTATCAAACTCAACACCCAAAAAACAAATAATCCAGTGAAGAAATTGGCAAAAGACATGAACAAACACTTCTCCAAAGACGACATACAGATGGCCAACAAACACATGAAAAAATGCTCAACATTACTCATAATCCAGGAAATACAAATCAAAACCACAATGAGATACCCCCTCACACCTGTCAGAACGGCTAACAGCAACAACTCAGGCAACAGCAGATGTTGGCGAGGATGTGGAGAGAGAGGATCTCTTTTGCACTGCTGGTGGGAAAGCAAACTGATGCAGCCACTGTGGAAAACAGTATGGAGGTTTCTCCAAAAATGAAAAATAGAACTACGCTACGACCCAGCAATTGCACTATTAGATATTATCCAAGGGATGCAGGTATGCTGTTTTTAAGGGGCACATGCCCCCAATATTTATAGCAGCACTATTAACAATAGCCAAAGTATGGAAAGAGCCCAAATGTCCATAAATGGATGAATGGATAAATAAGAAGTGATATATATATTATATATATATAGTATTACTCGACAATCAAAAAGAATGAAATCTTGCCATTTCCAACTACATGAATGGAACTAGAGGCTATTATGCTAAGTGAAATTAGTCAGAGAAAGACAAATATAGGACTTCACTCATATGAGGACCTTAAGATACAAAACAGATGAACATAAGGGAAGGGAATAAAAAATAATATAAAAACAGGGAGGAGGACAAGACATAAGAGATGCTTAAATATGGAGAACAAACAGGGTTACTGGAGGGGCTGGGGGAGAGGGGATGGGCTAAATGGGTAAGGGATTTTAAGAAATTTACTCCTGAAATCATTGTTGCACTATATACTAACTCACTTAGATGTACATTAAAAAAATAAATTAAGAAAAAAGACATTTGGCAAGATTATGTAAAGGGAAAAATATGTGAACCCCCAAAAGGTGCAGGCATTCATATAGAGATAGTAAATTATTAAAAAAATTATTAAGATAAACTCAGTTTAGTGATGCCGGGGTGGCTCAGTTGGTTATGCATCTGACTCAATTTCAGGGTTGTGAGTTTGAGCCTCATGTTGGCCTCTGCACTGGGTGTGAAGCTGTAAAAAGAAAAAGATAAACTCAACATATCTCTGAGGGAATGAGGCAATGAGGAACGTGTGAGAGAATGAGGTATAATCGGGATTCTAAGGGTTATGTCTCAAGCAGATGATGGAGACATAGCTGTTTATTATTCCATAAATGGTATATATGAATTTATGCATACTTTTGTATATAGTTCAGAAACACACATATACATACATTTGTTTTCCAACTTTTTTATTATGGTGAAATACACATAACGTAAAATTTACCGTCATGACGTTTGTAAGTGTACAGTTCAGGGGCATTAAGCATATTTACACTGTTGTACAACCATCCCTTCTGTATCATCATCACCATCTCTAGAACTTTCCACTTGAAAAACTGAAACCCTGTAGCCATTAAACAATAGCCCACCACGCTCTTCCAGTCCACGGCAACCACCATCTGCTTTCCGTCCCTATAGTTTTGGTGACTCTGAGTTCCTCACATGAGTAGTATCCTACACTGTTTGCCTTTTTGGATAGACACACCTGTTTTTAAAGGAAAAATGCTAAGAAAGAGAAGGAAGTTTATGGTCTCTGATATCTTCGCACCCATATCTCAGATACATCAAACCCAGTATGTCCAAGTCCAAACTCATGATCCCCATGACGTCCCCTAACCGTGTCCCCACCAAATGTAGCTCAGCAAATGGCCCCACACCCCTATCTACCCGCGTGGAAATGCCAAATTCCAAAGTTAGACGCCATTCCTGACTCCTTCCAGTTTGCCTCTGCGCATATTCAGTCCATCCACTGAGTCAAATTTTACCTACTAATAGTTACAAAACTGTCCACATTTCTCCACCGCCATGGCCACCACCCAAGTGCACACTTCCATCTCCCTATTGGATCTTAAGAGCATCGCAGACTCCCACCTGCTGCCCTCCAGGCCAGGGTGCCACAGCCCGAGGGAGCCTCTGGGAATGCAATCAGACCACAGCTCCCATTTTTATACACTTTCCTGAAGGTGTTACTATGATCAAGCCTCCGGGGTCCCCCTGGGTCAGTTCCTGCCTTTTCTGCACTCTGTTCTTCTTCATCTTTTCTCCACCCACAGCCCCCACCCCTGCTCTGCACCCCACAGGATGACTTTCAGATCCCCCTGCAGTCCCAGGACTGTCCTTCCATTGGGGTCACCCTCTGTGCCCTTCCCTCTGCCTGGACCCATCCTCCCCACCATCTTTGCCTGTTAACCTCTCCCTGCAGGGCTCAGATCCAGGCTTCCATCTGAAAGAAGCCTACCAGCACTTCCCAGTCTGTGTCCAGTCTTATCTCCATAACCATATCCTTTCCTTAGATATCTTTCCCTCCGGGGCGCCTGTGTGGCTCAGTTAGATAAGCATCCGACTTCAGCTCAGGTCATGATCTCGCAGTTTGTGGGTTCTAGCCCTACACTGGGCTCGGTGCTGACAGCTCAGAGCCTGGATCCTGCTTCAGATTGTGTCTTACTCTTTCTCTCTCTGCCCCTCTCCTACTTGTACTCTGTCTCTTTCTCTCAAAAATAAACAAACATTAAAAAAAGAAAGAAAAAAAGAAACCTTTTCCTCCACTAATATCTATATTCATTCCATTAATGTCTACATTCACTCATAGGAGTATGTGTTCAGTTTTTCTCTGTGACCAGAATCCTGGGAATGTGCCTGACCCATTTCAAGGGCCCTCCTGGAGCCAACAAGTTCCAGAGTGAAAGCTGCACAGCCTTCTGATGGTTAGACTGGGGGTCCAGTTCATAGCATTCTTGCGAGCAAACACTGTCTACACAGTGTGACATTGTCTACACAGCTTGTAGTGTAGACGCTTTAGAAAGTATATAGGCTCCCTGTGGAGCATGTCTTAAAATAACACACATTTATGCTCTGATGATTCTGGAGGCCAGAGGTCTGAAATCAGCTTCCCTGGGTTGAAATCAAGTGTCCGCAGGACCGTGCTCCTTCTGGAGGCCACAGAGCAGGATCTTCTTCCTGTGTTTTCTGGCGCCTAGAGCTGTGCTTCTTGTACTCCTTGGCTGGCGGCCCCATCCTCGACCCAGCAGAACAGATTCTTTAAGCCTCTCTCTGCTGATGTCATCCATCTCCTTTCCCTCCCATCTCACTCCATCTCCTTATAAGGATGCATGTAGTGACATTTAGAACCCACATGAATAATCGAGGAAAATCTCCCATCTCAAGACCCTTACTGTAATCACACCCACAGAGTCCCTTTTGCCCTATGAGGTAACATTCACAGCTACCAGGGATTAGGACATGCATACCTTTGAAGGACGTTACTCAGCCGACCACATAAAGAGACACTGTAGCAATTTGCTTAAGGGCCCAGCCTTGAGCTGGAGTCCTAGTGTGGCAGCGACAATGACAGATAGAGCTGTGGTAAGGCTGAGCGGAGGGGAAGGCACACCCCACGTGGAGAACCCAGATCACTTTGTTTTATGCTAAGCTCTCATTATTTTCTGAAATCTCCCAAAGAAATGGCATCTTATGAGACAGAGAGAGAGACAGAGGGAGCCTCAGAAATGCAGGTAAAGTGGCCTGACAATTAAGGGTTGCTCACTCTCTTTGCTTGTTTCTGGAAAATTGCTGATTTGAGTGACAGCAGAGGTTGAGAAGTGCTTGTCCATATCACTTGATGGTCTCAGTTGAGGGCTCAGTTCCTTCCTCTATGCTCAGTGCAGAATCAAATAGTGCTTGACTGGGCTGGCCTCATTTCTACATTTCTACTCACGTGAGAGCCAGCTTTCTCTTGATATTTCCCAGATATGATGCTGTAAGAGAAAAAGAAGGATGGAAAATACAGACAGCTCAGCAGGTATGCCTTCATGATTTGGGTCAACGAGCTTCCTGGCCCCAGTTACCCAGGAAATGTAGATATCCTGATGTACGTCTTCTACTTTATTTGATGGGATGCTATTCATCATAGGATCCGTTATGTGAATTCTTTTCTTCTGGAATTTTGACCTACTGTTGGTCTTCCCGTGTTCGGTCCCCTAAACCTCTCAGGGGTTCCGAAATTAGATTAAGTCCATCCAAGACATTCTCAGTTGGGTTCTGCCTGTGGAATGGCAGCCTGCATTTCCATTTCTAGCCATCCTCACCTTTTTTCAGCCTTGCTTTCTGATAAAAAGAGACCTATACTTGCTCCGAGGTAGACTATACCCACGTTTGAACTCTAGCTCTACCATTACAAGCTTTGCAGTCTTGGACAAATACGTTAACCTCTCTGAGCCTCAGTTGGCTCATCTGTCAAAGGCAGATGGCTCCAACATCACACAGGGTGGTTATGGGGAGTAAAAGAAGTCATTTATATTAAGTGCCCAGCCCAGCACCTGCCACAATGTAAGTGCTCCTTTAATGTTCCTTTCCTTTCCTTCAGGAAGGAATTGAGTATGGGAATGAACAGATATCTGCATTAGTAAGAACAGACATTGGGCTCACGCTCTTGGTTTTTAGGAGTACTTTATGTATCTTGAATAGTGGCCACAGGAGACGGGAGGAGACTGGAAGGTAGACTGAAGGTCTCCTCCATGACAGACTGGACAGGAGACACCTCAGGGACACCTGAGCTGTGTCTTCAAACAGCTGAAGATTGTCATGGGGAAGAGGGAGTCTGCTTCTTCTATGGGCACCTGGAACCATGGAAGGTGCCAGTGAATCGGGCTACTATCTCAGCATGAGAGAGGCCTCTCCAAACACTTGGAGCTATAAAAAGTTGGAACCTTGGGAGGTAATGAGTTTCCACACCTGGGGATATTCAAGCGTTTATTTATTCCTTCCTTCCTTCAGCCTGCACCTACAGTGTGATTACCATGTGTCAGGTCTCGGGGATGTAGGATGAACAGTCTAGACTAGGGCTCTGCCCTAGTGCAGTCCAAGAAAGGAGATGAAAACTGGGTGATTCCTGAAGGTACACAGAAACCTCAGATGGCGTGGGCCAGTGGGTGCCAAGGCACTATGCTCAATGCTCTTTCTTTATTTCTTTTTTAATTAAAATCCCAGTTAGTTAACATATAGGGAAGTAATGATTTCAGGAATAGAATTTAATGGTTCATCACCTAACATATGACCCCCAGTGCTCATCCCAACAAGCGCCCTCCTTAATGCCCCTCACCCATTTAGCCCACCCCCCACCCAACACCCTGCCAACAACCCTCAGTTTGTTCTTTGATTTTGTTTTTTAAATTTTTTAAATGTTTATCTATTTTTGAGAGAGACAGAGAGTCAGACCATGAGTTGGGGAGGGGCAGAGAAAAAGGGAGACACAAGATCTAAAGCAGGCTCCAGGCTCTGAGCTGTCAGCACAGAGCCTGATGCAGGGCTCCAACTCATGGACCTCTGAGATCATGACCTGAGCTGAAGTTGGATGCTCAACCGGCCGAGCCATCCAGGCACCCCTCACTTTGTTCTTTACATTTGAGTCTCTTATGGTTTGTCTTCTTCTCTGTTTTTATCTTATTTTTACTTCCCTTCTACTATGTTCATCTGTTTTGTTTCTTAAATTCAACATGAGTGAAATCATATATTCATCCTTCTCTGATTGATTTATTTCACTTAGCATAGTAGCCTCTAGTTTCATCTACATTGTTGCAAATGGCAAGATTTCATTCTTTTTGATTGCCAAATAATATTCTACTGTATATATGTACCACATCTTCTTTATCCAGTCATCAGTCAATGGACATCCAGTATGCTCAGTTCTTAATGTTGCTATTTTTACTAACTTCTCTAAGCACTTACGTGTGCCACGCACAATGCAAAACTTTTTATATGGATCACCATATACAGTTTTTATATGGTTTCATCGCCATAGCAACCTGACAAAACAAGTACTACTATGAGCCACATTTGACAGATGAAGAAATTGAGTTTCATGGAAGTCAAGAGACTTGCCCAAGATCACCCATCTAAGAGCGAGCAGGGTTGGGATTCTAGGTGCAGCAGTCTGGCCCTAGAGCCTGCATCTGCTGTCCATCCAGTGCCAATTCTTGCCTCTCCTTAGAGAACCAGCCCAGGGGTAGAGGGGTCCCTGTCTCTCCTTACTCCCCTCCTTCAGGCCAGAGCTGGATTGGTCCAGATCGGCTCTGTCTGGGCCAGAGTGTCTCTCCTGGGATACAGAGAGGCTGGACCAGTTAGGTGATGGATTTGCAAACCAATGACACTGAGTAAGCAGAGAAAGCCTGTCTCTGGAGGGAAGGGGGAGAGCACAGCTGCCTCAGAGTAGCAACAAGAGAGACCAAAAAGCAGAGAATGAACCTGGCCATGATGGTTCTGTTCCGGTCCCGAGCAGCTCAGCCGACCTGGGCTTGTCCATAAGATGCTGAATTCCTTATCCACTGGGTGTCCCCTCTCCAGTGAGGGCCTTGGAGAAGCGTCACACCTTTGTGTGGCCACAGCATGGGCCAATCCAAGATCCACCGCTGGGGTGCTTGTGCATTTCCAGGATTTCCGTTCTCGGCCCCTCTCTGCTCCCGGGTTTGGTTTCCTGGGTCCTGGAACCCCATCCATGTGGGTAGGAAACTCGGATGCTTCACCAGTTTCCATAACAACAGAACATAACAAAGCCCTATGCTCAGGTCATCCAAGCAGTGGATGGCTCAGTCGGTCAGGCATCCAACTCTTGGTTGGATCTTGAGGTTTGTGGGATCCAACTCTGGTCATGATCTTGAGGATTGTGGGATGGAGCTCTGGGTCAGGCATGCAACCTGCTTGGGATCCCCTCTCTCCCCCTCTCTCCCCCTCTCTCTGCCCCTCCCCTTCTTGTGTGTACTCTTTTTCTCTCAAAATAAATAAATAAATAAGCATTAAAATCGTTTTTTTAAAAATTAAAAAAAAAAACAAAAACCCCACAGTCCACATTCCTGGCTAAGGAGATCCTTTTAGCCCTTTTGTACCAAGCGTTTCCCTTTTCTTGGCCTTTCTCCACTCACGGGACCCAGTCTCACCACCTTCCTTGCTGTTCTCTATCTCAAACCTCTCCGTTCCGAGGAAGACAACTACCCCTCCCTGTCGTATGCAGAGTAGTTTCGCCTGTTTCCAAGATGCCACAGCACCAAAAGAAGCTTGGGCTTGGAAACACTACCAAGGTGTGATTCTGAGTAAAAACTCTTCCCCAAAATAAATCTGGATCCTAGCTATTAAGGTGCCAACCTTTCTCCCCACTTTTTATACCTTCACGAAACTGCCTTTCATCAAGTGAGCTTGAGGGAGTTTCTCTTCCCTCTGGTCCGCGCTGGGATGATCTATTAGCTGTGCCGAGAACTCCATTTCCCAGAATCCCTTTCTTTGTCTGGTTCCAGGTTAAAGGTGGGAGATCTGAGAGGCAGAAGGGAAGCGCAGTGGTTGCTCATGGAGGGCGCCATGTTTGGGTGAAGACATTATCAGAGAAGGCCACAGAGGCTCCAGCTTAACCTCACTCTCTCCCACTTTCCATCCAGCTTGTAATCCCAGCTGCCCGGCCCTGCTGACCAACAGTGGCCCTACGTCTTCTAGAAGCTTGGCAGACGAAGCTACAGCCTGCCATAGACCCCTCCACCTGCCTTCCCTCTGTATCCCTAACCTGCCAGCTGGGCTGGCTGGTGATTCCTCTGGTCTTCAACAACCCCTCCCAGACCTTCTCCTTCCCAGCGCCTCCCACAATTATGGAAGGTCTGATTCCTACAGCGCATCCCTTGCCCCATAATTCAGGGTGGTTTGGCTTCCATAATGGAGTCCAGACAGATCCACATCCAGAGCCTCTACAGAAGAAGCAGCCAGAGCCTGGAGGCAGTGAGTCACCTGGGAATCACCTAGAGAGCTTTAGAGAAAATAGTGACGCCTGGGTCTTACCCTGGAGTCTGATTCATTGACCCAAGCTGCCGTGCAGCCTTTGTGAATTTTAAAAGCAGCCAGAATGGGGCACCTGGATGGCTCAAACAGTTGAGCATCTGACTCGGTTTCAGCTCAGCTCATGATCTTATGGTTCGTGAGTTTGAGCCCTGCGTCCGGCTCTGTGCTGATGTCATGGAGCCTGGTTGGGATTCTCTCTCTCTGCCCCTCCTCTGCTCACTCTCTCTGTCTCTCTCAGAATAAAGAAACTTAAAAAACAAAGCAGTCAGGGTAATTCTCCTCGCCCCCACCTCCCACCGCACAAATAGCCCCTCACCTTTCTCCTGGGTGAGGTAGATAGAACTCTGGCAGCCGTCAGCGGCTCACAGCTGACTCATCTTACTTTCTTTCACAATTTTTTTCTTGATGAAAATTGGTTCAGCCCAAACGTATAAAATCTGCCCCACATCGGCATGGCTCCTGGCATGGCGAGAGGTACGTCTCTCTCCAGTTGCTTAGACTCGTGAACGAAATGTATGCTCGCGGCCTCCCGTGGCATGTGGAAATCCCAATGCCATCTGTTGTCTTCATCATCGTGTCTGTTATCAAAATACGCTGATTCAGGCTTTAATTGAAGCTGGGGCTGTAGTTGTTAAGAAAATCACAGCCGTTCTCTGTCTAAAACCTTATAACCAAAAGCCGAATTTATAATCGTTCAGCAACAATCGCTTTCAGCTTGCTCTGTTGCCCACCTGCTTTTGACCTCTAACCACCAACTCACGGACTCGCTTTTTGTTTTTATTTTTTATAAGAGTTCAAGCGATCCAGCTGAGAGTTGGAAGATGAGGGAGTTTCTGGGCTTCTTCATTACAGATGGGCCTGGGGTTTAGAATGTGATATGATAAAGGTGGATTCTCGACATGATGGTGTAGAAATTCGCCCCCAGCCTCACCACTGACTAACTGCACAAACTCTGAGCCTCGGGTCCCTCCTGTGCGAAACTGGTGTCGTAAAACTTCACACCTGACCGTCCGGAATGAGGTCGAGATGAATAGCCTTGTGGAAAGAGCCCAGCCCCTGTAAGCGGCTCATGTATCAGCTGTGAGTGCTTCCCAGACAGAGTCTTTCTGTGATTCCACGAGGGTTTGGCCCACGACAAAAATCGTCCATTTATAAAATGAGATCGAAATTTCGGTTTGAAAGCAACACTTCTGAAAATGCCCCAGTGAATTGGCGTTTTCGTTTCACCTGAGGTTTCCCCAAACGGATTTTGGTGACCTGTCCCAGGTCATGAAAAGGGAGCTCTACACTGTCCCGCCACCCAGGAGATGATGATTATCCATGGTTGTTCCCTACCCATCTCCAGGTGCCCTGAGGCCCTTACAACTGGCCTTTCGCGTTCTGGGGGGAAGCTCCACGTGCCATTGGCACCGTTTAGAGATGTGTCTCAGTCAGCGATGCACTCTGATTAAATATAGGGAGACTTGCCCAGGGCATCATTAACTGCCTGGAGGAGCCAGCCCTCCAGCCATCTGTCGTCTGCCATCCCTGTCTGCCGCTCCCTTTGGTCACACTGAGCCATCTTAAGAAACTTCAAGAGTTCCTGTCCTCGTGTGGTGCTGGTACAGTTCACAAGAAACAGGGCGTGGCTGGGGGTTCTGTGTTGTGGCTGAACCAGCCCTGGACTAGCAGACGCGCTGAGATCGAGGCTGTGTGACTTCAGGTGATTCCGTTGGTCCAGTTTTTCCCAAAGTGGGCTACACTCTGGGATGATTTTAGGTGGTAGTTGGGGATATATTCATTAAGAATTTATTTTCATATTTTTTAAAGAAAAAAATAGTGGTTCTCTACATATGGTGCTGTAAAACGTTTTATATTAACGTTTTTTTCTTAGAGGGGCACCTGGGTGGCTCAGGTGATTAAGCATCCGACTCTTTTTTTTTTTTCAATGAGAGAGCCTGAGCAGGGGAGGGGCAGAGAGAGCCACACACAGAATCAGAAGCAGGCTCCAGACTCCCAGATGTCAGCACAGAGCCCAATGCGGGGCTCGAACTCATGAACCGTTAGATCATGCCCCAGCCTGAAGACAGGTGCTCAACCGACTGAGCCACCCAGGCACCCCTAGCATCTGACTCTTGCTTTGTGAGATCAAGCCCCATGTGTGCACTGAGTGTGGAGCCTGCTTAGGATTCGTTCTCTCCCTCCACCCCTCCTGCGCTTGTGTGCATATGCGCATGCCCTCTCTCAAAATAAATAAGCACTAAAATTCTTTTCATATAAAAAATGAATCGATGGAAAGACAAATATTGAATAAGTAGGAGTGGAACACATATGAGACCTGGCAGTCATTGCCATGGTGATAGACTGATATTTGGGAAACTCTGACTTTGCCATACTGAGCCTTCTTTCCTGCAAGAGGCATATGAATATGGCCTCTGCTGGGGGATGTGAGGTCGTCAGCACAGCCAGAGGAAGCATATGGAGTGGTTGAAGGTCAAGAGCTTTGTTTGTGTAAGAGCTGGGATCACGGCTGAGCGGCTCCCCAGCTGTGTGATCTCGGGCAAATTGCTTACCTTCTCTGTAACTCTTTTGTTTAGTATTTGGTGTTTTGGACCACATACGTGTCATTTTTCCATACCAATTCTCTGATGCTATGATCCCAACAGGATATCCAACGATTTAACTCGATGTCGACGCTATCTACCTTGCAGTTAGGGTCTGATCCCATAAGTTAAAGGGCTCATTCCCACAAGACTGCCCTCACTTCCGATGTCCTGGGCCACCTACACTTCTGTCCAGCAAACTACAAACTTGGGGCTCCCCTCCCCCTGCCCCCCGGATTGGATACGTTGCTAGATTGACTCGCAAAATTTAGGAAAGCAGTGTGTAGTGGTTTATTAGACGGCTACAACTCGGAAACAGCCAAATGGAAGAGACGCGGGGGGCACAGGACTAGGGGTGGCGGGGTGACGCAGGGCTCCCTTGCCCTTTCTGGGTACACCAGCTTCCCAGCCCCGGTGTGTCTACCAACCCAGAAACTCCTCGAATCTCATCGTTCAAGCATTTTTCACAACACAGTCTGCGTTCCCCTTCCTCTCTTCAGAGGTGGGGGGTGGAGGGGTGGGACTGAAAGTTCTCACTTTCTAATCACGTGTTTGGTCTTTTTGGTGATCAGCCCCCCGGCTCCCAGAAGCTATCTAGGGGTCACACTCTGATTGCCTCATTGGCATAAACTCCAGTGTTTGTGCCCGAGGGGATCATTATGAATAACAAAGGATATACCTTTCCCTCCGGAAATTCCACCCAGGGTTTTAGGAGCTCTGTGCCAGGAAGCAGGGACAAAGGCCAAATATATATATATAATAATTCCCCCTTATACGCAGGGATACTTCTAAGACCCCGCCCCCCAGGTAGATGCCTGAAACCATGGATAGTAGTAAATTCTATGTATGCTATGTTTTCTCTTTTCTTTTTTAACTTTATTTATTTATTTTGAGAGAGAGAGTACACACACAAGAGGGGCAGAGAGAGAGAGAGAGAGAGAGAGAGAGAGAGAATCCCAAGTAGGCTCCACACTTTCAGTGCAGAGCGAGACTCGGAGCCCGAACTCACGAACCATGAGATCATGGCCTGAGCTGCACAACAGTCAGACGCTTAACCAACTGAGCCTCAGAGGCGCCCCGATATTATGCATTTTCTTAGACATGCATACCTATGATAAAGTTTAACTTATTAATTAGGCACAGTAAGAGGTTAACAACAGTAGCTAATAATAAAATGGAACAATTATAATAATACACTGTAATAAAAAATATGTGGTCTCTCTTTTGAAATATCTTCCTGTCCTGTAGTCACCTTTCTTCTTGTGATGATGTGGGATGACTGAACTGAGGTGAATGACATAGGCGTTATGATGTAGCGTTGGCTACCACTGACGTGACGACACATTAAAAGAATTATCTAGGGGGCACCTGGGGGGCTCGGTCAGTTAAGCGTCTGACTTCGGCTCAGGTCATGAACTCACAGTTTATGAGTTCAAGCCCCATGTCGGGCTCTGCACTGACAGCCCAGAGCCTGGAGCCTGCTTCCGATTCTGTGTCTCCCTCTCTCTGCCCCTCCCCCGCTCACACTATGTCTCTGTCTCTCAAAAATAAACAAACATTAAAAAAAAAGTGCCTATGAATCCGGTCTCTCAAAGCCCTGAGAATGAGCTCTGTCATCTTCTAGTTCCCTAGTTAATGAGTGAAATACATTTTTGACAAGTGTTCCTTCCCTTTTTGAATGAGTCACGTTTTAAAATTTTGAAAATATGCTCCTGCATATTTTCTGCATATTCATAAAGCAGAGTCACAATCATGGTGCCTGAGAGCTCACGATTTAGTTCCGTGCGCATTCCCACAGCGTGTTCCGTGTGCAAGGCACCAGGCCGGGCACCGTCGGGAAGATGAAAATAGGTAGGACTCGATCCTAGAGCCAAGGGTTTCATAATTACTTATGAGGAGACAGGAAGTATATAAATTGATGCTTCTGCTGTGAGAAGAGGAAACAGCCCCTGGCGGCCAGGAGCTGCTGGGTACTCGGAGCCAGGCCAAAGTGTTCTCCTGTTCGTGGAAACACTTCTTTTTTTTTTTTTAACACTTTTTTTTTTTAACGTTTATTTTATTTATTTTGAGAGAGAGAGAGAGCAAGCAAGCAGAGAAGAGGGTGAGAGAGGATTGTCAGCAGGCTCCACACTGTCAGCCCAGAGCCCGATGCGGGGCTTGAACTTAGAAACTGTGAGATCATGACCTGAGCTGAAACCAAAAGCCTGACGCTGAACTGACTGAGCCCCCTGGGGGCCCCTGGGTGTAAACACTCGTGCGGATCACCAACATGAGACAAGGCTGTTCTGAGACGGTGATAGATGAAGAGCAAAGTAAAACAACGTCGCGAGTGTGTCTGAAAGCCAATAAGGCGTGGACACGGCGTAAACCGCACGACCATCCAAGCGCCTCCACGTCCCGGCTCATGGGCGTGGCCGGGGTTTCAGCCTGCTGTGTTCTGCTCACTTTCCCGGGAGGCACGCCTAAGATAACTTAGCGGAGGATCAGCCCTGCCTTCTGACAATATCCAATCCCGAGTACGCGCCCACTGCCTTCCCTTCGGCCCCCAAATCCCTTGGGAAGCCCTTGTCCCAACATCAGTCCTTTCTAGCACCTTCTCGGTGACATCTTTTGGTCCGGAGCAGAGGGGCATGCTGGCCAGGTATCAATCCGTAAAAGGTGCTACTGACTCATTAAAGTGACGTAAGATGGAGAAAACTGTCCCCACCAGGACTCTCCTCAGAGGGAGGAGCCCCTTTGGGCGGGGAAGCTTGTTTTGGTTGGGGTTCTTGGCTGCGAGCAACAGAAATCAACTCTGCCTATCTCAAGCAAAATGAAAACAGGATTGACTGCAAGGCAGACAGAGGTGGGGTGTGGTGGGGGGGGCCTCAGAGAACTGAAGAGAGTCTGAAGGATAGGTTGGGAAAATGGGCAGGAATCAAGAGGGCTCCAGAGGCAGGCCATAGGACCCATCTGACCAGGATGCCACTTAAAAAAAAAAGATTATGTTTATTTTTGAGAGAGAGAGAGAGAGAGAGAGAGAAAGCACGCGTGAGCAGGGGAAAAACAGAGAGAGGGAGACACAGAATCGGAAGCAGGCTTCAGGTTCCAAGCTGTCAGCACAGAGCCTGACAGGGGGCTCGAACTCACAAACCACACGATCATGGCCTGAGCCGAAGTCACACTTAACCAACGGAACCACCCAGGCGCCCCAGGATGCTTGGCGTTTTGGTAGGACTAGAGCTCAGTCAGATTGTGGATGTGCAATCTAATGCACAGACTACCAGGGATGGGGGGCAGAGGGGCAAGGGAGTGCTTCCTGGGTGGGTTGGGGCTTGCAAATTGTTTCTATGATTTTTTTTTCCTTCCGTCCTGAGATGCTCAGTAAGGAATGACAGCTTTAGAAATCCTGTACAGGGGGCTTCGGGCCACCAATCTTGTCATAAGGAGGGAGCAGGGGATTTATTGGAAAGTTGCATCTACCATAGCAAGCCTATTGTCTTTACCGACACTGGGTGGGACAGAGCAATGGAAACGTGATTTTCTCCTTTATGCAAAATAGGGGGAGGGGATTTCCATTGCAACATTTAAATGTCAGATGGTTTTGCTGGTGATGGACACTATGGGATGGAGCAGAAGTCCTCCCCCAAGAAACCCTGGAATCTCCTCCTCCACATCTTGGAACTGCCATTGTTGAGAGCTTTTGAAGAGGCAGGTCCTAACTACAAGGACGCGGCCAAGGATGGGGGTCCTGGGGCAGAAGGGACCACCCAGGGTATCTGGGTCGCCTCTCTGAGCCTTCTAGACAGTTAAGAATGATAACACTTGGCGCAGAGATGACACGAGATAGCGCCGGCTCCCGTTTCTGACCTGGGGAAACGCTCAAGTGCACGCCCGCTCTCACCAGCACTGTATGGGCGTGAGCGATGGCCGTGGGAGTGGGGAAGGTAGGTTTGGGAGAGGAGGCAGGACACTGGCAGGTGGCGGGGAACGGAAAGCACAGGAGGGCCCGAATGCCGAGGGGGCTCAGAATAGAAACGGTATTGAGAGCAGAATGCAGAGCAGAATCCTTGAAATACGGATGTTTAATTGGATTTCTCTGGGGGTGACTCACCGCCTTTGATCAATGCTATTGCCCTGATCGGGTCTCTCTCAAGGGATCTGAACATTTTCCACCTGCACTTGCAGTCTCGAGGCCTTGTTTTCATAAAACTCCAGGACGGCGCGTGCTCCTCTGTGCCCGTCTGCCCGCCAGCTGCCTTTTCTTCATCAAAGGCTTCCCGCGATATGTCAGGCATAGGAGATGTACTCAAAACACAGACGCAAGAGGCAAAGTCCCATATACGGTACTCGGTCTGTTTAGGGAGAAACACAGTGCCCAGGTGGCTGTCAGGGGGATGGTCTGTAGGAGGGGCCTCGGCAACGTGAATGGAGAGCCCCTGACCCGGCCCGGGAGCCTTGGGAAGCTGTCTTGGAGGCTGCTTGGGAATGAGTCTGAGACAAAGGTATTCTGACCTGGGGAGGGCTTGATGGGAGCCTAGGCTGCCCGTTCCTTACTGGGCACTCCGTGGCTAGAGATGAGGCCAGAGAGACAAGGGACAGACAGAGTTCTGCTGTGGCTGCAGCAACCCAAGGCTGGCCACATTTGCCCCTGAGGCAAGGGGTGACCCGTGGCAATTCCAAACCCAAACCGAAAAGCTTTAAAAGTCACCCAGACATCATACGCCAAAGCATCTTTCCCAACCACAGTGGTATCGGATAATATGTGCATATTGTGAAAAAAAAATTAAAACACAGAGAAGCAAATGAAAGAAATAAAACTTCTTTCAAAACGATCGTTGTCACATTTCAAATGGAGTCTATGCCTATGTACTTGGCGAAAGCGGATCCTAACATATGTTAACCATTTTTATGTGGTTGATCTTCTGATATCAATCACATCTCTCCTGAGCAGCGTTTTCAAGGCCTGGGTTATTAATTCCGTTATGCGTATGTCCCCTAATTTAAGCGGTCTGCTATTCCTGGTGGACTTGAGGTTGCTCCCAGTGTTTCGCCATGGGGAACAAGGGTACACTGAGCATAATCATCGCTAAATTTTTATGGTGCCTGTAACGATCCCTTTAAGATGAAACCTTAGGAATGGAATCAGCAGACTCAAGAGTCTGAATGTCTTCAAGGCCCCGATTTCCTCCTCCCACCTCCTCAAATCCTCCTCAGTTTTCTTCTCCCATCAGTCCACGGGCCCTGTTTGTATTTCTCCTTGGGCTTTTCATCCTCGTCTTCTCAAAGTCCACATCGCTGGAAACGTGTCCACAGAGGGCTCTCCCCAGACAATGGGAAGGGCTAAGTGTCGGAGACGGCTGTGTTATTTGGACCATTGAGCCTGCAGAAGACTTTCCTCCTCCCCCAACACGGAACGCCCCCCCTCCCCCTCCTTGGGCTTAGAAAATGAGGCTGATACTGAAACTCTGGCCTCCGTCTTCTTGTGGGATAACCAGAGAAAACACGAGACTCTGAGGTAAATCTGAATTTCAGATAAGCAACAGATCCTTTTTTTTTTTAGAGCAGGTACATCCCAAATATTGTGTGGCGATGTCCTTACACTGAGAACTATTCGATGTTTATCTGAAAATCAAATATAATTGGGTGCCCTGTTTTTTTGCTTGTTATATCTGGCAACCCTAAACCTTTCATGTCTTACTTCATCTACTCTTTGTTGCCTGTATTTTCTCAAGGGGTCCTCTGGAGAAAATCTTGCAGACTGGCTGGCAATAACTTGTAATGGTTGTGGAATTGGTCCTTGTAGAGGACCAATTATATACATATTATATACAGAACTCATGTTATTATTGGGCATTCATGGTGATTCCTTTTCTTTCTTCCCGTCTCCTTCCTCCATCTCTCCCTCCTCCTCTTCTTTCTTTTTCTTTAAAAAAATTTTTTTAACATTTATTCATTTTCAAGTGAGAGAGAGACAGAGCATGAGTGGGAAAGGGGCAGAGAAAGAGGGAAACAGACTCTGAAGCAGGGTCCAGGCTCCAAGCTGACAGCACAGAGCCCGACCAAGGGCTCGGACCTCATGGACCTTGAGCTCATGACCTGAGCCAAAGTTGGATGCTTAACCACCCAGGCACCCCTCTTCTTCCTTTTTCTGCCCTCCCACCCTCACCAGTTTGGAGCTTAATCTTCATCCACATCTTTAATTCTTGGGGAGCCATTCAGCCGAGGGCCTCCAGACTGGGATTAGGGAAACCCAGGGCCAGAACCCCTCTCCTCTTCCTGACTTGCTGAGCCCTCCAGGGGACAACTTATGTGTCTCAGTCTAGACCCTATCTTGGCAAGAGATTGAGGGATATGCACAAAATAAGAAATGAAATGGCAAAACTTTGTATCTCCTTTAAAGAGACAAAGGAGGGGTGTCTGGATGGCTCAGTGGGGTGAGTGTCCGACTTCAACTCAGGTCATGTTCTGTTTATGAGTTCAAGCCCTGCATCGGGCTCTGCAGCCTGGAACCTGCTTCAGATTCTGTGTTTCCCTCTCTCTCTGCCCCTCCCCTGCTCGAACTCTGTCTGTCTCTCAAAAATAAATAAACACTTAAAAAAAAATAAAGAGACAAAGGACACGCAGGACAAATGGTGGTTGCAGAAACTGCCAGACTGCATTAGCTGGTGCGTGCAGGCAATCTGTTGGCCAACTGTCTATGCGTTGGGCACAGACCAATGCCCCACTGGAGCGTGGAGGAGAGAGCAGCAGGACCCTTGGTGGCTGGCCTGGATTTGTGGTGCCTTGTGGAAGTGAAAATCGAGTCCAGAAGACCGGTGCACAGTAGGCTCTTAATAAATGTTTTCTGGATGGTTGATTTATTAGACGAATCAGCAAATCAATGCATCAGTGATCAATATTTCCTTCTCTTGGCATTGATCTCTTCATCCATACAAGGTGAGAACTCTTCCAACCCGATTAGTCTCCAATTAATGTGCGTTTTTTTCTGGAGATCAAGACCCCACAACATTCCTCTGCAGAGAGCCAGTGAGGAAAACGTTGAGACTTTGGTGGTCCATACAGAATCCAGTCTCTGTCCAAATTACTCACCTCTGCCGTGACAGCGACAGCAGCCACCAATGACCTGTGAATGGATGAGCATGGCTATGTTCCAATAAAACGTTATTTATAGACGCAGATCTTTGAATTTCATATAATTTTCATGTGTCTGGAAATTTTACTCTTCTTTTGATTTTTTTCTAACTATTTAAAAATGTAAAAACCATTCTTACCTCATGAGATGACCAAAGTAGACAGTGGGTCGGATTTGGCCTGTGGGCCATAGCTTCTCAATGCTGCTAAAGATTCGGGAACAAATCCATCTTCCACGAAGTCTCCTGAGTACCTCAGCCAGAAGGCTCAGAGTGAGGGTGCTCTTTCTTCCTTTCTTGTATACATATGGTCACCTTGTCTACCAAAGTGGCTTTCATAGACACATCGTTCTGCATGCTCTCACCCTACAATCTAAGATGGCTCCCATGGTTGTCCTTTGGAATCCGGACCCACCAATATGTCCTAATAAGCAGGGGGACTTTTCACGACGACACACTCAGGTCACCACACCTCTTTCTAGAGTTAAGTGTTAAAGTGAGTTTCCCCAGTTGGCTAAGTGCCTGGGACCCTCCTCCCCGACCACTGAGGCTGTGATGCTATGACACTACAGGCTGAGAACACTGTCCCTCCCCACCTCTCCCCCCACCCCCCCCCAACCACTCTAATCTCTGTCTTCCCTGAAGACACCACTGTATGGGATGGAACTTTTGTATTCCCAGTGGGGAGATCAGGCTGCTGGGGGTCAAGTGCCTATCACTTATTCTGGGACCTCGGGCGAGTTCCCAGCATCTTCAGTGGGATGATAGCAAGAGTCCCCATCTGAGCGGGTAGCCGTGAGGATGAATTGAGACGGTGTGTGTAAGGTGCTTAGCCCAGAGCCTGGTACCAATGTACCAAATCATTAATGATCACAACTACAATTACACTTCTATATTGTCTGATATGTTTAGGGGGAGGCTGTATTTAAAGCACATTTATTTATTTTTAAAATTTTTAATGGTTTTTAGTTTATTTTTGAGAGACAGAGAGACAACGCGAGCAGGGAAGGGTCAGAGAGAAAGGGAGATTCAGAATCCGAAGACAGGCTCCAGGCTCTGAGCTGTCAGCACAGAGCCTGATGCAGGGCTCAAACCCATGAACCGTGAGATCATGACCTGCGCCGAGGCCGGATGCTCAACCCCGCTCAACTGACTGAGCCACCCAGGCGCCCCAAGCATATTTACATAACACAGGACACCTGAATGGCTCAGTCAGTTAAACATCTGACTTTGGTTCAGATCAGGATCTCCTGGCTTGTGAGTTCGAGCCTCGCATCAGGCTCTGCGCTGAACGTGTGAAGCCTGCCTAGGATTCTCTCTTTCTCTCTCTCTCCCTTTCTCTCTGCCCCTCCTTCAATTGCTCACACACACTTTCTCTCTCAAAATAAATAAATACACTTTAAAAAATAAAGCATATTTATATAATAACAAAAGATCAGAAATACCCTTCAAGGCCTACAACAAAATTAAACAATATTGTTGGTAATTTTTTCAGGTAAATTAAAAAAATTTTTTTCACATTTATTTTTTTATTTTATTTTTATTTTTATTTATTTTTATTTTTTTCATAGTTTATTGTCAAATTGTTTTCCATACAACACCCAGTGCTCTTCCCCACAAGTGCCCTCCTCCATCACCACCACCTCTTTTCCCCCCTCCCCCTTCCCCTTCAACTCTCAGTTCATTTTCAGCATTCAACAGTCTCTCAAGTTTTGCATCCCTCTCTCTCCCCATCTCTCTTTCCCTCTTCTCCTTCCCCTGGTCCTCCATTAGGTTTCTCCTGTTTTCCTGTTAGACCTATGAGTGCAAACATATGGTATCTGTCCTTCTCTGCCTGACTTATTTCGCTTAGCATGACACCCTCAAGGTCCATCCACTTTCCTACAAATGGCCAGATTTCATTCTTTCTCATTGCCATGTAGTACTCCATTGTGTATATACACCACATCTTCTTGATCCACTCATCAGGTGATGGACATTTAGGCTCTTTCCATGATTTGGCTATTGTTGACAGTGCCGCTGTGAACACCGGGGTACATGTGCTCCTGTGCATCAGCACTTCTGTGTCCCTTGGGTAAATCCCTAGTGGTGCTATTGCTGTGTCATAAGGGAGTTCTATGGATAGTTTTTTGAGGAACCTCCACACTGTTTTCCAGAGCGGCTGTACCAGTTCACATTGCCACCAACAGTGTAGGAGGGTGCCCGTCTCTCCACTCCCTCGCCAGCATCTACAGTCTCTTGATTTGTTCATTTTAGCCACTCTGACTGGTGTGAGGTGGTATCTCAGTGTGGTTTTGATTTGTTTCCCTGATGATGAGTGATGTTGAGCATTGTTTCATGTGCCTGTAGGACATGAACAGACACTTCTTCACATTTATTTTTGAGAGACTGAGACAAAGCACGAGCAGGGGAGGGACAGAGAGAGACACACACACAGAATCTGAAGAAGCTCCAGGCTCTGGACTGTCAGTACAGAGCCTGATGCAGGGCTCGAACCCACAAACCGTGAGATCATGACCTGAGCCAAAGTCAGACACTTAACTGACTGAGCCCACCAGGCGTCCCTCAGGTCAATTTTAAAGTCATGTAATACACACAGAAAAGGACACAGACCCCACACCTTGATGAATTTTTCAGGGTTAGTAATTGCCTTTGACTCAAAAGAGAGACAACGTAGAAACCTCTGAGGAGAGCAGAGTAATCTGTGCTCCAGGGAGGTGACATTCTTTTGGGAACAGGAAGTGGCATCTGGGAATGAAGGTCTGGTTACAAGCTAAGGAGCAGCCAGTTAACACGCAGACCATAAACAGACCACGGGGAGCAAACAGGCAGCTTGCTCTGCAGTGATGTGTCACAAAGTCGCCCCCAAGCCCTTGGCAGGCACCTCTCTGGTCCCTTGATCCCCAGCAGGATGCTGAGAGGTGGCTGAGCCCACCTGGGGCTCTCTGGAAATGTCTCGGCACATTTTATCCCCCAGGGCTAACATTTAAGCTCATTAATCCAAGAACACAAAACAAATGCACACATTTGTCATCTCAGCGCCTGGCCAGTGTGAGGAAATGGAAATAGCACATGAAAGTGAGACTCATTCTTTGACGCGGGAATGTTGACAAAGATTTTTCAGGAATGTCTTCCCGCTGACAGCCTAGCTGCCCAGGGTGGAGGGGCGGTGGAGGGGCGGTCGGGAGGCTGGCTTTTCCTGTACACCTGCTAGGCGCGTGCCAAGCCCAAGGCTGTCTGCGCTACACTGTGAGCTTATTTATTTCATCCCCATAGAATCTCCAGGATGAAGGTCTTAGTCCTTCTCCACAGTGAGAACACTGAGACCCAGAGCAATGAAGGGACCTGCCTGTGGGAAGTAAGGGAGATGATTCATTTTCAGAAATACCAAATAAAAGCTGTGCTGTCTAGTTAACAATAGTCCAGGTCATGATCTCACAACTTGTGAGTTCAAGCCCCGAGATGGGCTCTGTGCTGGTGGCTCAGAGCCTGGAGCCCTCTTTCTCTCTGCTCCTCCTGCACTTGTGCTCTCTCTCTCTCTCTCTCATTCTCTCTCAAAAACGAATAAACATTACAAAATTATGTTAAACAATAGGTTTACAACCTACTGGAAATATGTACGAAGTCCTCCCCCCACCCCCCAGCCCCCAGCACAATGGAGTCCCAAACCCTCAGACACTTCACTTCCTGGTTCTTCTTCCCCCTCCTCATTTTGCAGGTGTCATCACAGGCTTTGCAATGAGCATGCGCCAAAGAACTGAAGTCCCTGCGTCATCTCAAGGATTGCACATTTGTTCCAATCAGACTACTTTGTGCCTTACATGGGCATAGTCTGAGCATTTTATTTCTTCTGTGTGTTGGTAGGACATGGTCCGGGGGATCCCCTTATTTCATACATGAGGTCCGGGGGGAGGAATGACTTGCCCAAAGTCGTTGTGGTATACGAAGAAATCGGTTTGGGCTTTGATCCCAGTTTCTGACACAAAGCTCCTGAAACTCTTGTACTTTCCTGAGTGAGGGGGGGTGGTAGGAGCATCCTTTGTTCTACTGTTTGGTCTTGGACCGAAGTTCCTGACGTGAGACTCTGGTAATTTTCTGGGTGATTAGAGTGACTCCTTATATGCTAATAAGGTAATTGGTGGCTGGGGTCCCTAGATGGCAGGATGGGAGGGGGCGGGCAGATGACCAGAATGACTAAGGGAAAGGACCTGGAGGCTGACTTAAGAATTGATCATACTGGGGGCGCCTGGGCGGCTCAGTCGGTTAAGCTTCCAACTCTTGGTTTCCACTAAGGTCATGATCTCATGGTTCGTGAGTTCAAACCCCACATCAGGCCCTGTGCTTACAGCGCAGAGCCTGATTGGTATTCTCTCTCTCCCTCTCTCTCTGTCCCTCCCCTATTCACTCTCTCTGTCGCTATCTGAAAATAGATATAAAAACTTAAAACAATTTTTTTTAATTTTAAAAAAATTGATCATACTGGGGTGGCTCAGTCAGTTAAGCATCTGACTCTTGAGTTTGGATCAGGTCAGGATGTGGTTTGTGAGTGTGAGCCCTTCACCTGGCTCCACACTGACAGTGTGGATTCTCTCTCTCTCTCTCTCTCTCTCTCTCTCTCTCTCTCTCTGATCCTGCCCCTTTTGTGTGCACACTCTCTCTCTCTAAATAAATAAACGTAAAAAAATAAAGTATGCTATTTGGAGAACCTAGAGAGGGCATGAAGCCCTATGCCCCTTCCCCGTACCTTGCTCTGTGTTTCTTCTTCATCAGGCTGTTCATCTGTATCCTTCGTAATATTGTTTATAATAAAGCAGCAAATGTAAATAAATGTTTCCCTGACTTATGAGCAGTTCTGGCAAATATTGAACCTGAGGGGGGGTGGTCACAGGAACTGTACGGCCAGTGGTTCAGACGTACAGGTGATCCAGGCTTGTGATTGGCATCGGAAGCAGGGCTGGTCTTAAGGGACTGAAGCCCTTAACCTTGGAGTCTGTGCTAACTCCAGGCAGTGAGTATCAACTCTAGGACAGCCAGTCAAGGTCCACCAAGAATTGGAGACTTGCTCGGTATGGACGGCATTGCACACATTTGGTATCAGAAGTGTAGAGTGTATAAAAAACCAGATTTTCTCATTTAGTCAGTGGAGCTTTGTCGTGGGTCTTCGGTTGGGGTCCAGGCTCCTCACGCTAGACCCGGTGCTTGACCTCTGGATGGATGTTACTTCTCACCCATCCTGAGAACACCACTGCAGCCACAATTTATAAGAGAAGGAGCCGGATAAATGTTGTTTAAAAGTCAACCCTTTCCTCTATCAGTCTGCTGCTACCTTCCCACTGTGGTCTCTGCTAGGCTCCCATTAGGCTCCAGACCGTGTCATTTTCAAAGATGTTTTGTAAAGCAGCTGCGCTATTATTCTGACTGAGCGTGATCCCCTCTCCCCGCCCAGAGCTGGTAAAATGACCAATTTTCTCCACCATCCCAGCATGAAAATCTGCGATGCAGAATGATACGGGCTGCCTTCTTTTCCCTGTTGCATTAATCAGGTTCTTGGAGATACCATCCCTCTCTCTCTTTCTGGGAATGAGCTGGCAGCAGCAGCGTCTGACTTCCAGGACTTAGCTCTATTCCCGTAGAGAACTGGACTAATGTGGCTTATTCAGAAGTTCCAGCCAAGCTTCAAAAAATGCTTTGCACGAACCACTGAAATGCTTTCTTGACAATATGATTTAATGGCGTTGAAATTCGTCACGCTGTGATGCTTGCAACGAGCAGGGCGTAGGTATGTTTTATTAAAAGCTCATGTGTCTGCACACATGTGTCGCTGAAGATGCATTCAGCTGCAAGTAACAGAACATTCGATTAATAGTGTCTTAAATCGATGGTGCCCAGTGTCCCGGTTTGATGGTCCTGGGGCTGAGGGGTTTTCTGGGGCGTTGGAATTTCAGTACTAAAACGAGGACAGTTCCAGGCAAACCAAGACAGTTGGTCACTCTACTTAAATCATAAGGACATTTAATAGCTTCTTAATGAGGAGTCCAGATGCAGGTGGTCTGAGTCAGCAGGGTGGCTCTTTCCTCGACTTCCCCTTGCCACTCTGACCCCAGCGAGATGGCTGCTGCATTAGGACTAGGAGTGGGGTAGAACTCAAGACTTATCTTTCCCAGGAGCCCCGTCCTCCCAAACACAGTTCCTCTTCCATCTCATTGGCCAGACGTGGGTGTCATGGCTACTCCCAGCTGCAACAGAGCCTGGACAAGTGGATGTCCGGCAAAGGATATGGGATTGCCATACCTGTTAATGTGGACCAAGTTCCCTCTTCCCCAGCTCCCCTACCAAATTCATACATTGAAGCTCTAATCTCCAATGGGATGGTACTTATAGGTGGAGCCTTTGAGAGGTACTTAGGTCATGGGGGTGGAGCCCCCATGAATGGGGCTAGGGGCCTTACATTAGAGACCCCAGAGACCTCTTTCTCCATCATGTGTGGATATGGCAAGAAGGTAGCCACCTGCAAACCAGGAAGGAGGCCCCCACAAGGAACGGAGTTGGCTGACATCTTGATCTTGGACTTCCCAGCCTTTCAGAACTGTAAGAAGTCAGTGTTCACTGTTTAAGACACACAGTCTATGGTGTGTTGTTACAGCAGCCCAAGCTTAGGAAGACAACTGGCTTCCCTTGAGGGCTGAAGACATTGCTCCCGGAACAAATCAGGGCTCTGAGAGGAAGGTGGAGGGTGAAGGTCAGTTCAGTGGGTCATGAACCATGTCGGCTGCAGCTCATGGAGCCACACAGAGAGGGGACACCATGGCGAAGCAGTCAATAGCACAAGCTCAGGCTGAACCCCAACCGCCACCTTCCAGGGTGGGGCTTTGGGCACATTGCTTGACTTCCATTTCTTCTTCCACGAAATGGAGATTAAAAACAACTCCTCTCTCACAAGATGGCCACGAGGATTTTGATTCATTTATGCATAGAAAGTGCTCAAGACAATGCCCAGCACATAGTAAATGCTCAAGAAATGTTCACCTTTTGCTTCCCTTAATGGTGGAACTCATCCCACCATCTTCCAGAGAAAGACTTGATTTTCTATTTAGGTGAACAGTTGGATAGACAGCTTGGGGAGGCAGGTGAGGATAAAGCTCCTTCCCTGGCCGGATGTTCAAGAAACCCACCAGGCTTTGGGTTTTGCTGATCGGGGAGTTTGTAAGTTGAAGACCAGAGCTGAATTGTTTGGGATTAGCAGGTGGGGGAGGCGCTCCTCCTTTGGCCACAAGATGTGTGGAAGAAAAAGGGAGAGAAAGAGAAGGGATGGAAGCTGGTAGCAAGAGGGAAACGTGAGGACGACCATAGTGCTGTCTCCTAATGAAGATCTGCAGCACGGCTCCCGTGAGACCTTCAGAAGAATTCCACCTCCCCTGTGAATGGTGCTGATGGGAAGGCAGTTGAGAGAACTCAAGGTCATGCTGACTGCAGTTTCAAGAAGGAGAGTGAGGACTAAGGTCTCCCAGGGCAAGTGTTCTGGTAACACTTGAGTCACAGAAAAGAAAAAGGACTGGCATGTGCTATGAGGAGATACTCAGAGCACAACAGTGTCCTCTGGGTACACGGCAGGTCAAGGTCATGCATAATTTTAGATTCCTTCTTGCTTGTTTGTACTTTCTAAAAACTCTGTGGCGAGCAGGGGTCTGTTCTACAATCAGATCAGAATTTATTTTAAAAGTTTTATAGAAGGGCGCCTGGATTGTCAGGTGGTTAAGCGTCCGGCTTTTGATTTCAGCTCAGGCCATGATCTTGGGGTTCATGATCTTGAGCCTCACATCGGGCTCTGCAGGGACAGCATGAAGCCTGCTTGGGATTCTTCGTCTCCCTTTCTCTCTGTCCCTCCTCTTCTCATGCTCTCTCTCTCTCTCTCAAAATAAATAAATTTTAAAAACTTTTATATAGAAGAGTACAACCAATAAAGATGTCATGTCTCCAGACGTTGCCTAATGTCCCCGGGGACCAAAAGCATCCTCATTAGAGTGGCTGATGTAGCCTGATCTCTGCAGCCGACACGGAGAAGGACTCTGGAGCGCCTCCAGTTAAACAATGGTCACGAGGAGCCCATGGGAACAGGCTGTGCCCTTCTGGCGAGCCCTCACGCTCACTCGAGGCAGCTGCCACCTGCTAGGACATTTTAGGCCAGGGCCTGACAAATGTTTGGAGGGCCTCTGGCAACAGGGATGTGATCCTGTGCCTTGGCCCCAAAGCTGGAAGCCAGGATTGGAAGGGGTAGGACGGGCGATTCTTGACCAGCAAAGGGCAGGGAGCCCCAGGCTGCTGCGTGGATGGCACTCCTGAACGGCAGCAGGGGACCCAAGCAAGGAGGCAGAAAGATCAGTGAACCTGTTCCCACTTGCCGTGGGGACTCAGTAGAGTCTTTCGAAAATATGAATGCTCCCCCCTCTCTTGTCCTGGGGTGGTAGAATGATGTGCTCGAACTGGCCGCCCAGCTCCCAGCCCCTCTCTTTACTCTTCTTCAGAGCAGGTGACATTCTATTAGATAGATATGTGGTCAACCTCTGTCACCTAAATTCGGATGTGGGGACAGTGGGAGCTGCTGCATGCTTGGAGCCCATAACACTGGTGGGCAAGGGAAGCGCTCATAAAGACCTGCAGGACGAAGGCACAGCCCCTCCACCCCATGCGGGGAAGCGATTTGAAAATACGTGTCAGCGGCCACAGCCATGTCTAGCACTTTGTACTCCGTGGTGCCACGTCTGAGAATTCGTGGCCCCCACTCCACATAATCCAACACAAAGAAAAAGCCTTATGTGAATCCATGTGCATTCAACAGTAGCTAAAACAACACCCCCCAAAACCCAACTTGAAAACCCCACCCATGAAGATAAGGGGGTAATTAAAGCCAACCTGAGGCACCTGGGTGGCTCAGTTGCTTAAGCGTCTGACTCCTAATTTCAGGTCAGGTCCTAGTTTCACGGTTCAGGGGACTAAGCCCCACATTGGGCTCTGCGCCGACAGCATGGAACCTGCTTGGGATTCTCTCTCTCTCTCACTCTCTCTCTCTCAGCCCCTTCCCCGCCTTCTCTTCTCCCTCTCTCAAAATAAGTGAATAAATAAACATTAAAACAAAGTTAGAGCATCCCTTATAAATTGACTTGCTGAAACTCCAGGTACCCAGTACACACATTACTTATAGTAACATAAGTCAATATTCTAGCACACCTACAAAACTGGAATACATAATGCAAAACTGTACATGCAGCCCAAGGGCTGAGGTCATAGGAGTGACAGTCCTTTCACCCCGTTGGTGGGAACATCAGGCACAATCCCTCTGGAGGGCAATTTGTAAATTCTTCATTAAAATGCAAGGGTGGGGGCCCCTGGGCGGCTTAGTTGGTTAAGCGTCCGACTCTTGATTTCGGCTCAGATCATGACCTCATAGTCGTGGGATCTCGCCCTGCATGAAGCCCCACATTGGAGCCTGCTTAAGATTCTCTCTCTCTCTCTCTCTCTCTCTCTCTCTCTCTCCATTTGTCCCTTCCCCACTCATGCTTGTCCACTCTCTAAATAAATAAATATGCAAGTGTTCATGTCACTCAACCCAGAGATTGCATTTCTAGGAATTAATTTTTCTAGGAATTGATGTGTTTCTGGGAATTTATCCAGTGACTTATATAACCATTCTGTGTAGAGGGGAATGGTTATATAAGTCACTGTGTAGCAATATAATGGAATACTATACAGCCATTAAAAATTAGGGGTGCCTGGTAAGTGTCCGACTTTGGCTCAGGTCATGATCTCATGGTTCAGTTCATAGGTTACCGCAAGGCTCTGTGGTGGCAGCTCAGAGCCTGGAGCCTGCTTTGGATTCTGTGTCTCCCTCTCTCTCTGCTCCTCCCCTGCTCATGCTCTGTCTCTCTCTCTCAACAATAAATAAAGTTAAAACATGTTTTAAAATGAGATTTGCATATGCTGACATGGAAAAATGCCCAAGATAGACCATTAAGTTAAAAAGCTATTTATATAATATTAAAAGGTATTTATATAATAAATTTATATAATATTAAATTATATAGTTTGTATAATAACAATGGGGTTATAACTTACACTGTACGCATAAACATGTTATAAAATCTGGAGGAATATATACCAAACTGTTGACAATGTTTTTTTCCTAAAGGATTCAGGGTGATTTGCTCTATATTGTGAATGTCTATAATGCTTAAAATTGTTAAACATAGCCAATAAAAGAAAACACGGAACCTGCAGCGTGAGCGAGGACGTGAAGACAGGACGCAATTCCATCGAGGTGTTATTAACAGTGATCGATCATTTCTAAGTAGGGTGACAGTAGGCGCGTTTTGTTTTTCTTCTTTGGAGGGAAAACTTGTAGGAAGAGCACGTGTGGCCTTGACAAAGGACAACCCGTGCCCCCAAACCCTTGGTTTAAACCGGGTGGTGCTGAGGGTGTAGAATGTTCTGTCGATGTCAACTGCTGTGGTGTGGTGTCCTATCTTCCCAGGATGGATGACATCCAGCTTTGCAACGACATTATGGACCTCAAACAGGAGCTGCAGAACTTGGTCGCCATTCCAGGTAACTGTGTGACTCCAGCCGGGTTACAGAGCCGTTCTGAGTCCTTGGGCCGGCCCTGGCTGGGCCCCGTTGGTCTGGAAGACAGAGTTCATCTCCTCTCCTACCGAAGCCCCATTCTTGCAGTGCAGGGCTCCACCTTAGGGAGATCCAGGTTCAAGTACTAACTCTGAGTTGCTCTTTGACCTTGGGAAAGTCACTTTATCTGAGATTCCATTTCCCTTCTTCTGAAAACGGGGTAGGAGTCGTCATAGCTCTTAACTCGTTGGGAATAAATCTCATTGTGATACACAGAACATTGCAAGTCATGGACTATCTTCATATCTGGTCCAAAGTAAGAGTCCAGTAAGTATTTTTTTTTAATATTTATTTATTTGAGAGAGGGGTGGGGGAGGAGCAGAGAGAGAAAGGGAGACAGAGGATCCGAAGCAAGCTCTGTGCTGACAGCAGAGATCCCGATGCAGGGTCTGAAGTCACGAACCATGAGATCATGACCTAAGCCAAAGTCGGATGCTTAACCGACTGAGCCACCCGGCTGCTCCAAAAGCCCAGTAAGTATTAACGATTGTTACTATTACTGTTTTGTTTTGGGGCAGGTAGAGTCTGGGTGTTTTTACAAGCTCTGACTTTGGGGTTCAAACCTAGGTCTGTTGATAATTAACGACATGACCTCAAGCAATTGACTCCACTAAAACTCGATTTCATCACCTGTTAACTGGGACAATAGTGGTATGTACTTTGGAGTCATTGTGGGATGGACTGAGGGGAAAGAACACGCGGTGCTAGCACAGCTGTCATCCTTAACAAGCGCTTAATAAGTCATTCCTGTCCTTATTGTCAGTAACTGAACACGTTCCTACCTGTCCTTGTAACATATTTATATATTAGCTCATTTTAAAATGACTCTAATATACCTATTACGTTTTAACCTACGTACCTTTTTATGAACCATAACTGTCTTTTCTAAATCCACAAATATTTAATGAGAAAAGTGGTATTTTTTTTTAATTTGCCAAATCTCTTTTACATCTTGTTTAATATACTATCATATCTGCTTTGGTAGGTATTGCGTTGGAAAGTGTTGTTTTGCGTCAGAATACAGAATAAGTCCAGATTCACACACACACACACGCACACTTCTACCATTCCTTCAGGTCATAGTTGATTTGACCCCGTTTCCCAAGAGACCCTTCCCTGCCCATCCAGGCTGGGTTAGGCGCAGGACTGACCTGGCAGGTGCACGGGGAAGGTGTATGGGCGGCAGACACAACTCTCAGGAGCCTTGCCTTGGCCTTGGGGAGGAGCAGCACAGGCCGTAGGAGCACCCCATGGGCCTTTACTAGAACACATTAGCCCTTCTATCCAAGACTGCCTCAGACGCTGCGAGGCTGCGAGCCGTGAGCTAGGCGCAGGCGCAGGCGCATGCGGCGAGGAAGAGCCAACATTCCCTATTCTAGCGGCTCAGAAGTCGGAGGGCAGGGACAGGGCCCGGCACACAGGGGGCACCAGTAAGCGGCAGCTATGAGTGAGCAGGCAGTGCATCAGAATGCGGGGTAGAGCAGGACACCGTTCCAGATGCCTTCTCATTAGGAACATGTGCGGCTGGGCCATTCTTTGCTGGGGTGGGGGGGGGGGCGGCTGTCCTGGGCACTGTAGGGTGTTAGCAGCACCCCTGGCCTCTAGCCACTAGATGCCAGTAGCATCTCCCCCGCAGTCGTGACAACTAAAGCTGTCACCAGGTGTTGCCGAATACACCCGGCAGGGAGGTGCAAAATGGCCACGCGTCTAAGAACCACTAGAGTCCCGTGATCTGGGTTCGAATCCAGGCTGACCAGACAGGTGAACTTGATGCAGCAACTTCATTTCCCTGAGACTTACATTCCTGGTTTGCCACGTGAGGTCAGTCAGGCCACCCTCGTGTGGTGGTTGTGAGCATGCCGTGAGACGGTGGACGCGAAGTGTGGGCGTGCTCGATACGTTCCCCTCCTGCCCGCGGCGTGTACCGGGCCCATAGTCTTTCAGGCGCCATTCCTCCAAGCAGCGCTCACAGGTGCCAGGCGTGTGGGGTGAAAGCAGGTGGGGGTGGAGTTTCTCTTCCAGGTGATTAAACTGTTTTTTTTAAATATATTTATTTTGAGAGAGAGAAAACAAGCAGAGGAGGGACAGAGAGGGAGGGAAAGAGAGAATCCCAAGCAGGCTTCGTGCTATGAGCGCAGAGCCCAACATGAGGCCCAATCCCACAAACCCGGGATGGGGACCTGAGCCAAAATAACGAATCAGACGCTTCACCCACTGAGCCATCCAGGCACCTCGATGAAACTGTCCTAAAATAGGCTGTGGTGACCGCTACATATCTCGATGGGGCGATTGTAATGGTAGGTGAACTATATCGCCGTCAAACTGTACCCCAGGAAGTTAAATTTCAAACATGAAATAGTAAAAAGGGAGAAAAAAACAGCAATGGTCAGGCATCACCCACTAAAAACTCGATTCAGTTGGTGTGGGGCTCTGGCACTGGCCATGTTTTATAGCCTTGTGATTACGAGGAGCAGCCAAGGCGAAGAGCCACCAGGCCGGTCTGCTGTTACGATTTATTTCCCGCTGAGAAAACCCACCCAGGCATAGGGAAGCACAAAACAGGCTCGGAAGGACCAGGGAGGCTCTGGAGCCTGGGGCCACTGTCTCAGCTTCCTGCGGCTGCTCTAACAAATTCCCACCAGCTCAGTGTCACAAATCAACATAGATTTATTCTCTCAGTTCTGGAGGATGCAAATCCGCAAGCAAAGCGTCAGCTGGGCCATGCTCCTTCTGAAGGTTCTAGAAGAGAATCCTTCCTAGCCTCTTCTGGCTCCTGGTGGCGGCCTTCCTTGGCTTGTGGCTGACCCTCTCCTGCCTCTACTTCTGTCATCCCATGGCTTCTTCCCTGTATATCTGTGTGTCCTCACAAGGACACCTGTCATTGGATTTAGAGTTCACCCTAATACATATGACCCCATCTCAACTAACTGCACCTGCAAAGATTCTATTTCTTTTAAAAGTTTAAAAAAATATTTATTTATTTTTGGGAGAGTGCAAATGGGGGAGGGGCAGAAAGAGAAGGAGATAGAGGGTCCCAAGAGGGCTCTGGGCTGACAAACTGACAGCAGTGAGCCCGATGTGGGGCTGGAACTCATGCACGGTGAGATCATGACCTGAACTGAAGTCGGACACCCAGGCCATTGAGCCACGCTGGCGCCCCAAAGATTCTATTTCCAAACAGGTAGACATGACATTTTGGTGGGCGGGAACCATTCAACCCAATACCAGCATGAAGCCCATCCCATATTCTCAAGGGTCCTGAATCAGAAACAGGAGAGCTGTTGGAATGTTCTCTCCCTCTCTGTCTCATTCTCTCTCACTCCCTCCATATTGGATTCAGGCCCCATTTTCTCCCTCTAGCACACGAGCTGAGGAAGGCCACTCCCATCTCCTTCCCATGATCTTCCAACACAAAAGTCCAATTCTCGTGGCCTCTGTGGCCTAATTTTCAGCCTCCCAGGAGAATTCTGATGGGCCTAACGTGGGGTGCCTTCTGCATCTTAGGGAAAAGGATTTATGAACCCACCGTTGGCTCAGCAGAACACATGGGAGCCACTAAGGCAAAGGAGACATGAGTGTGTGATCATCGGACCAGCCAGGGCCACCCCAGGCCACAGGGACTCCAGTCGGGGCTGCGGCAGCTTCTAGAACACAGGTGGAAATGGGGGGGAGCAAGCATCTTTGCTTCACATAATCCCTGGGGTTCCTGACTAACTAGGATGAGGAGGACAGCTGGAGCACAAAAATTCGATAATCAGGGCAAGTAATATATTACTGAAATATTAAAATTTTTAAAAGTTTATTTTTATTTTTGAGAGAGAGACAGAGACAGCATGAGCAGGGGAGGGTCAGAGAGAGAGGGAGACACAGAATCCGAAGATAAGCTCCAGGCTCTGAGCTAGCTGTCAGCACAGAGCCAGACGCAGGGCTTGAACCCACAAACTGTGGGTCATGACCTGAGTTGAAGCCGGACGCTCAACTGAGCCACCCAGACACCCCATTAATGCAATATTTAAAATACCTAAATACACACACAATCCACGATTAACAAAGTACAAAAGGTTTGTTTGTTTAATGTTTATTGATTTTGAGAGAGAGAATGAGCACAGGAGGGGCAGAGAGAGGGCAAGAGAGAACCCTAAGCAGACTTTGTACTCACAGTGAGTGCAGAGTCAGATGCGGGGCTCAATCCAGGAGACCATGACCTGAGGTGACATCAAGAGTTGGATGCTTAGCCGACTGAGCTACCCAGATGCTGCCTAAAATACCAAAAATTTAAATAAAGACAAGATCAGTACTGATACTCAGTAGACAGAGTCCAGGGACGTTCAAACCTGTAGCGCAGCAGTGGGGGGGTCTCACATGAAGAGCACATTCCACCTAAAATGCCATTGAGTGTCCGGCTGCGAAACACAGGTTGACGAGGTCACAGGACCAGTTGTCAACAGAGCCCAGGTCCCTATCGCTGGTCCCATTGATTCCCCAGGAATTCGAGTCTTCCTAGTCATGTCTGGGCAAAAATTCACACATAAAAATTTTCTTTCTTTTCCTGATTTCCTCCTCACCTCTCCTCTGAATCCTCGTTGAGTCTTTCTGAGTATTCCCTGGACCAGAACCAGGTTTCTAGACGGATTAAGCTGAGTGTAGAGGGGGGAAAAACAATGCTTCCGGCAACACATCAATAAAGGTATTAAGCAAAGAGATCACTGAATGGCCAAGAAATTTGTGCTTCTCCAGCCAGAGTCAGATTGTTCACTGGCTCCCCATGGTGGGTGCAGGTGGCTGGTGGGGGAGACTGTGTGGGGCCCTCCCTGCCTTGCGGGTTCCTCTGGGACAAGCCAAGAGGTCTCATCTCACCTCCGCTGGCGTCCCTGCCACCTCAGAGCTGGGGGTGCGTAGACCTGGCTGGAGAGGCCGTGGCACCTTCCCCCTGGACACCTTTATAAGGTTGTTAGAGAGGGTTAAAACAGTGGTTCTCAACCAGGGGTGACTCTGCCCCCTAGGGGACATTGGGCAATGTCTGGAGGCATTTTGGGGTGTCACATCCGAGTGGGGTACTCCTGGCATCTAGTGGGTAGAGGCCAGGGATGCTGCTAAACACCCTACAGCGCACAGGACAGCCTTTGCAACAAAGGATGATCCCGTCTCAAATATCAGTAGTGCCGAGGCTGAGACACCGAGATTCAATGACTGTGACAAATACGAACGCTTTTCATTCGCACACTTATGCCATGAGATACGCTCTTCCTTCTTTAAATAAGTATTTATTTCTTTTGTACCTGATTCAGTACATGTCAAAGAAGTGGGCATCTAGTCATTAAAAAACACTGATAGAATAAAATAACAGCTTATCATAAGAGCAGCTGGCTGCCCATGAGCCTTTGCTCCATGCTAGGCAGCAAGCCTGCTATTTTACTTGGTTTCTCTCTCTTAAAAACTTGCAGCAACTTCAGGATTATCTGGGTTGAGAGACTGGCTGCTCAGAGAGGTTGAGGAATATACACAGAGTCACGTGGCTAGGAAGAGGGGAAGCTAGGATTGTCTGATTCTACAATGGGTGCTCACAGTCATGTTGCGAGGGAGGGGGGACAAGCCAGGGAGACCAGTTAGGAGGGCACATATGATGCAGGGAGAGATGGCCTGGGCTAAGGAAGTTGCTGGAGGGGTGATCAGTGAGTCAGAGAGTCCTGGTGGTAAGCACATGGAGATGTTAGGAGTCAGCTGTGCGGTGCCCACAAGCAGAGCATGAAGCTGGTGAGCTGGCAGTTCCCAGTGGCAGGTAGGTGGGTGATGTTGGCAAGCCAAAGGATCCTATCACCAAGCTGAGTGGTGGTGCCCTCAAGCAGGTGGGTGGTGCCTGGCGGCAGGTGGGTGGGACCTGGAAGGAGGGGGGGTGCCTGTGGGCAGGTGGGTAGTGTCCACAAGCCTGTGGATGGTGCCCAGAGGCAAGTGGGTGGTGCCTACAAGCAGGTGGGTGGTGCCTAGAGGGAGGTGGATGGTCCCTGGAGGCAGATGGGTGGTGCCTGTGGGCAGGGGGTAGTGCCCAGAGACAATGGGTGGTGCCTATAGACCAACTGCCCCACACTTTTTATCTTCTGAAGGGGTCTGAACAGAGGGAGCCAAAGCAGGGTTGAAGTTTCTGCCCTCCTACTCTCGGTTATCATCCCCAGCCCTGGGTCTTTGGATTTCTCATTGGCCTTCTCGCACTGGGTATCTGGGAAAGGGCTAACGCCATCTGCGTGGCCGATGGCCATCTGCAGATTGGTTTGCCCTGGCTGTCAAGCAGTTCCCTCCTTCACCCCAGCCCGAGTCTTCCAAGCCCTTTGCCCTGTGCAGGACCCGACTTGTTGCATCATTACCCTTCACGGAGTGCTCCCCACGGGCCAGGCTGTCTGCTAAGCCATTTACTTGAAGCCACTGCACTTCTGCCCCGCCATGCGTTTTTACAGGACAGGAGCCCGAGGCTCAAGGAGGTCCACTTGCTTCTGCAAGGGACCCGGTAGAGTCAGGATTCTAACCCTGGCCCCCAGACTCACGTGCTTTGAGCAGAGCCACTTGATTGTTTTCTTTGCTGGTGTTTTCTCCTTCCCAGAAAAAGAAAAGACCAAGCTGCAGAAGCAGAGAGAGGATGAATTAATCCAGAAGATCCACAAGCTGGTGCAGAAGAGAGACTTTCTGGTGGACGATGCGGAGGTCGAGCGGCTAAGGTGAGTGCGGGCTGGGTCCCTGCGCACTGGGCTGCTGCATCGCAGGCTGAGACGTTCCCCCCCCCACCCCAACCCACCATACCTGCAGGGACTCCCAGTCTGGCCTGACTGGTGTGGTCGCAGCAAATGCTCCCAAACACTGGATCCTAGAGAACCGCCAGCCTTGTGGCCAGAGGACCTGTTTCATGTTCAAAGGAAACTGGAATCCAGCTCCAAAACAGTCTTGCAAGGGCCTGGGTGTCTTAAGTCAGCATGATTCGAGGAGGTGACCGGCAGGAATTCCATCACATAACACATAGCAGAGCTTTCTACATGGTATCTTCACTGACCTTTCTCCCAAGGCAAACTGTTCACCAAAGCAACTTCCGGAAACTTCTGTTGGGGTGTCTGCAGAAACCCTGTCCTGGGTACTGACTTGCTTCCTTTCCTGCCCTCTCCACTTCCCAGCTTCGTTCTTTACCCCCCTCTTGGTGGCTCCAGTGCTCCCTTCCTAGCCCTCAGGGTCTCCTATTTGCAGATGCACCTGCTGCTTTATCTGGAAGTCTGTGGGCTCTGGAGCCCTGGTGCACCTGCAGCAGCGCCCCCGCTTAAGGCCATGAATGGAAAAGATGTGAAGGCTGATTCTTGAATATTTTTGTCCTGGAGCAAGGCCTGCAAGGAGAGAGGCCCACGGGCCTCCTTCAACCCAGAAGGCAATTTCCTCTTTATCATCTGTGTCCCCCTGGGTCCTCCGTGGCGTGGAATGCACCTTGCCTGGCTCAGGCAAGCTGAGGAATGATGCCTTCGTTCCTGGTGACCCTTGGAGGAGTTCAGGTCACTTGCTTTCAGACACTGGTCACGTACCTCCTGGGAGCACAGATGTCTAGGGTGACTCAAAGGTACAGGGTCATGAGGGGTGCTACTCAGCTGGCGAACCCTCAGCAGAGGCTGAGTCTTACAATGTCCCTGCTTCCGAGTCAGCGCTGGGATCTCATCTTGGTCCCAGGGAGACAGTCACCCATTGTTGATACGTGTCTGTGCTTCTCAGCACGTTCGTCAACCACAACGTGCGCACGCCCTGTACGCATAGCGCACAACAGCATATGCACACCACCCCCACAGAACACAGAGCAACACGTGTGTCCCAGTCACCCACACCCAACACGCAACATACGTGCACCAGCCACACGTAATACACAACAGCACACCACCCACACCCAACACGCAACATACGTGCACCAGCCACGAAGCTGGAGACGTGGCCTCACACACTTAACCTCTTGCCTCATTCCCTCGGTTCCTTAATGCGTTCCTTGCTTACTTTTCTTTTCTCTTGTCTTTACACACCTGTTCCACAGGGAGCAAGAAGAAGACAAGGAAATGGCGGATTTCCTGAGAATCAAGTTAAAACCTCTAGATAAAGTAACCAAATCTCCAGCCAGTGAGTGCACACATTATCCCTCCTCCTTCCCCTGTCCAAGAGAAAAGGAGATTTAAAAGGGGGCGGGGAGCTGGAGGGGAAACAACAAAATGCTTTTTAGAGAGCAACCTGGGGTGCAGACGGCAGCAGGCAGGGCCAGCCTCGTGGGCAAGCCCCGCCCCCCATCATGTTGCCCAGGCCCCGATGCCCGGAAGGTGCTGTGCTCACTTTCATGTTCTTTTGTTGCTCTCTTGAGATTCTTAATAATTTGGGGACAAGGGCCCCTGCACTGTCATTTTGCACTGGGTTCTGCACACTGTGCCCCTGGTCATGGTAGCACTGTCCCCTTGTCAATCACAGGGTTGGTGGATTTCTTTTCTTTTCTTTTTTTTATGTTTGTTTACTTTTAAGAGGGAGAGAGACAGAGTGTGAGTTGGAAGGGGCAGAGAGAGAGGGAGACATAGGATCTGAAGCAGGCTCCAGGCTCTGAGCTGTCAGCACAGAGCCCAGTGTGGGGCTCAGACCCACAAGCCACAAGCTCATGACCAGAGCTGAAGTCCAACACTTACCCGACTGAACCACCCAGGCTCCCTGGCTGGGTGGGTTTCTTAGAAGGAGTTGTGTATGGCCGCTAAGCCAAAAGGTGGGGGCCGAGGCTCAGGGAGCTCGATACTCAGAGCAAAAAGGGTTCTGTGTAAAATCAGTTTGGTGCCAGTGTCCATTAGCATATATCTGACCCTCTGTCAGATAAGCATATAAAAGTGATAAAAGGTCCTGTTGTCAAGGACCCGTTAGAAGAAATGGATACCAATACAAACTGACCGTAGCAAAAAGGAGGCTTCAGCACTGGATGCTGTTAGGATGCCCTCACCTTCCTTCCTCTTTGCATTTTCTCCTATTACACAGGCTTCTTCATGGGGCCCGAATTCCAGAACCGGAACAGAGCAGCAGCAAGGCCACCCCATCTGTTCTCACTCTTCATGTCCAAACACATCAGTCTCAGGGGAATATTCTGATTGGCCATCTTGGATCGTGTTCCCACCTCCTAGGCCATGGCTGTCATCAGACTGGGATGCTGGGATTGGCACACTCTGCATTGCATGCCCACTCTGGTAGCCACGTGGACATGCACAGTTATCAGAGGTGAAGGGACTGGAAATCTTGCTAGGAAGACAAAACTCAAAGGCCACCACCATCCACTGTGGCCACAAACTCAGTTTTACCTGACCAGCTATTAACATCCCACGAAACGTGGTTGTGGAGTGTGAGGGAATAAAGAAAGAGGATGATCCATTCTGTGCAGGCCCTTAACATCCCAAAGCACATGGTCCCTGTCAAAGTCCAGCATCCTCGGGGGACTGTCTCTTCTGTGAAAGGCAAAATAGGAAAACTCTACCTAATAGTGTGGAGGAGGAGCAAGGAAACTTGCCTTCTATGTATGGTGAAGGATAGCAAAAAATCTGGCAAGAAATCAAAACACCACACCTTTACCCCATGCAAGGGGCCAAGTGTCCAAATTTACACTCTTCATCTAGTGCTGGGATCCAAAGTTGAAAAATTAAAACTAATATAAAACCAGTGAGGGGCACTTGGGTGGCTCAGTCAGTTAAGCGTCTGACTTTGGCTCAGGTCATGATCCCGTGGTTTGTGAGTTTGAGCCCCACATTGATCTCTGAGCTGGCAGTGTGGAGCCTGCTTGGGATTCTCCCTCTCCCTCCCTGACTTGTGTTCTTTTTCCCAAAATAAATAAACTTTAAAAAAGTAAAAACAACAGTGAAACCTCTGATCTGAACAAAGCAAATGCAATACTGCTCAGTAGGGACCCTTCTGCATCTCACAGTATGTAACCCACAGATAAAACAACCTCTGTGAAGATGAGCTCTCAGTAAAAAATTAAAACCCACGGGTAGCTGAACCGCTGTGAATGGAGTCAGTAGATGCCACCAAGAGAATGTCTGTCCTCCTAA